>NC_090265.1:1328220213-1328545213 GCF_040414725.1 Anabrus simplex | reverse complement strand
AATGACAAACGTTACCAGAATTTGTTGCCATTTTCCATGTAAAGCTAGAGGTTCAGACTTTTATTTTTCTGTGGCAAGTGTCAGCGGTATGGGCATACAACAAAGAACTGCAGAACAAGACTCCCGAGATGTGGTATCTGCTCTTTGTCTCACGAAACTAACAGATGCTCTGATGAAATGCGTAAATGCCTACATTGTGGGTTTAATCGCGGTGTAGGCTCAGATGGATGTGAAGTCCGACAGCAACAAATAGCAATTAAAGGCATTATGTGTGTGTACAATATATTCTTTAAAAAAGCCCACGACAAACTACACCCAAAGGACTTTTCCCCTCTTAGAGTACCACATCTATTTCCATGGCTTCGTGAAAGCGATTCGACGCCTCCACAAGAGACTTCCCGAAAACACAAATTCACTGAAGTGATCCACAAACCAATTCGACAGCCCCGCTGCCAGGTTTCGACAAGGCAGGTTATCACGCAATATTGCGCAATCCTATTTTGGAGAATGTACCAAGAGTATCGATCTCACAGCCACAACTGAAAAAAGTGCACGTGGAATCGTCAACTAGCACAGCTTCCACTTCAGAAAATCATCTGATTCCATCAGATCTCACTACACTCCTTAGATTCAAAAATGTGTTCAAGCATAAATGACAGAACGATTTCAAACGGTTATCCGAAGTCTTGGGGGAACAACCTCAACGGGCTCATCTATTAAAAATCCTCTTTGATAAAGTTAGTCAGTTTTTCGTAGAGGACGATGTGAATACCGCAATGGAACAGTAGAAGTATTACTCAAAAAAACATGAATTAATAGTATTAATTCAAGAATATAATCCCCATATCCTCTTATTACAAGAATCATGGTTAAAACATGAATCAAATTTTCATGTGCCAGGTTACAATGTTGAACGCATGGAAGATTATGGGTATGGAGGTGAGCTCGCTTTAATTGCAACTAATATACCATACACATCAATAGTCCTAAATTATATGCTTCCTAACACATACTCTTTAGCAGTGAGGGTAAACAATTGCATTGTTGTGAACATGTATTGTCCACCAGTAATCCAGGGCAACGCCATTTAATGGAATCAATGGTTTTCTTAATTTTCATCCCAAGAAAGTTTCATTATATCAGGCGATCTAAACGTACATCACATTGACTGGAGATGTGTCAATACCGCAACAAAGGGTCGTAATATTTTAAATGCAGTCTAAGATAACCAGCTGTATATTTTAAACGACGGCTCATCTACGCGGCTGTCACCACCAGGACAACATAATAATGCAGTAGATTTATCATATTTTTCCGGGAATATCGCATATAAATCTATATGGTATACGCATAAAGACACTCATCTCAGTGATCATTTTCCAATATTCATAGACATTGATACACAACTTCATTCGCAGAAAAATTTAAAAACTCAGCGTCGAACTCGAAATCTGCGCGATTTTGATTTCGGACTATTTCATGATTATATTTTACACAACATTAAATTCCTATCCCAGACCTCATGAGCATATAATATCTTATACCATCATATCCAGAACTATCTAGATATATATCACCCTCTTCACTTTCAAAACTATGGGAACACTCAAAGACGTATTACCATTCAATGGTGGAATAAACAATGTACAGCAATGGTGAAACGAAGAAGCAGCCTGCTAAAAATTTTAAATCAAAATTTTACACTTGACAATTATGTTCTATACAAAAAGTACACTGTACATCTACGGAATTTTTTCAATGATAGAAGACGAGAAGCTTGGAAATGTTTCATCAACACTCTCAACAGTAACACCATTATGAAAGACATATTGGACGCTACCTAAAACTAGCTCATGTGGGAAACAACAAAATAGAACAAACTCATCTCCAAATTCTATCATACCTTAACACCGGATTTTGTTATCCCAGATTATAGACAATATAATACAGTGACTATATCTGATAAATATGTCACACTTTCACAAACTATTACTTACCTAAAATTATTTTATATACTCCAAGAGAAACCTACTCCTGCTTCAGGCCCAGACTATTGTACCAGTAAAAGAGCCCGACTCTCAGATTAAATTTTAAAGTAGCATGAATATAGTTCTCAGGGCGAAAAACTGGATTAATTGTAGCTAGGGCTCGGTACAGGAGGTAGGGTCCTATCTACAGAAAAACTTTGACTCTGATTGCACAAGAGTTTATTCAAATAAGTCATGAATTTGCACATCACCTCTAAGTAGAAATGGATTGTCTTCCTCGTATTCCAATAGTATGGCTCGGGTTCTCCAGCTCACCAAGCCAAGCTGGTTGAAGCACGTTCCAGAAGACTCCAGGGATTACAGGGACTCCAGATACTCCAGACAGAGGCAGCTGGACTGTCTGGATTGACGGCAAGTAGAGATGTCTCGAACTCTGAGGTCCGGGTTGAACCCCGGTGATCCAGGCGATGTTGTAGATAGTCATGTACAACCTCAGCCCAATGAGACTGAGAGGATTGATGTTCCCAAGGTCACTAGTAGCACTGAGTCCATGAAAACCTTGGATGATCAACTTATAAGCAGAGTTCTTGATAATTGTACATCAAGACTTCCAACACTCCTAAAACGATATGAGTGGTATTAATAATTTTAGAGTTCATCACTAGGAAAATCCTCGTCCCTGAATAACTTTTGGCAACGAAAAATACAAGTCCCTTCTTGTGAAATTATAGTTAAACTCAAAGTTCATTACTGGCGAAGGTGCAAGTCTTTGCCTAAACTCGAATGAAAAACACAAGTCCATTCACTTGGAAGTTTGAATATATTTAAAGTTAATCACTGGTGAAATTCATAAAGTCTTTGAGTGACCGCTGACGGAAACACAAGTCCTTCCACATAAGTAAATTCACTGACGAAATGTATAAGTCTTTTAAACCAACACTGGCAAATGTACAAGTCTTTGAGTAAATGTAAGTGAAATCCTAACTTCGTTTAAAGCCGTTGGAATGTTAAAGTTCATCACTAGCAATGTTAATCAATCACTGTCTATTAGAAGGATGAGTTCCTCAACAGTCGCAAATATTCCACGTAAATAATACAAGTCAATTTCACGAACACTTAGAAAAATTCCAATCTCGAATACTCGTAAATAATACAAGTCCATTCAATGATCACGTAGAAAAGTTCTGGTCTCGAACACATGAAAATAATACAAGTCCATTTAGTGAACACTTAGAAGAATCCGGGTCTCGAACCCATGTAAATAATACAAGTCCATTTCACGAACACTTAGAAAAATTCCAGCTTCGAAGACACGTAAATAATACAAGTCCAAACACTTAGAAAAGTTTCAGTCTCGAAGGCACGTAAATAATACAAGTCCATTCAATTAACACTTGTAAATATTCTAAGTTCAATTACGAAGACTTAGAAAATTTTCTACAACACTCGTAGTCTTATGAGTCCACTTTATAGTACTTGGAAGAATCGTCTTCCCACACTTGTAGAATGACAGAGTTCCACGATGATAGTAGCAGCAAGAGTGTCCCCGCTGACTACTCAGCTGAGACTGTGTGAATAGGCTACAGTAGGTCCTCCTTTTATTCGATTCGGGACGTCTACGTCATAATACGGTTTGATTGAATATCTCCCGAATCCCTCGATGGATTTGCTTGAAACTCGAGCATTGGGACGTTTAGGTGATCCCAAACAAGATGACATATCGCTCGACTCGCTAGCATCATTATTATAGAAATTTCAAAATTTTCTCCATAGAACTCTCTAGAACAAGTGACGTGGAATCCAGAAAATACCAGTCAAGGCTGGTGACACGTGTTGAGACGAGCGGGCGGTCTAGCTAGCCCCTGTGGCTACGTCACAGCTCACAGTCGTCGTACACTCGCTAGCTGGTCCTCGCTGCTGGTAAACAAACCAGGCGCTCTCGGAACATAACGCGTGGTAAATAAACGTAACTTATGCTCAAAAAATACTTATGTACAGGTCGTAACTGGTACATTATATCACCTATAAAATGATCACCCATCTTCCTTATCATGCACACAAGATACTAATAGCATATTACAATCAAATATTGAACTCAACAATCACTCCTTCTGAATGGAATACATTTACGGGAGTACCAATACAGAAACAAAAACTCTCGGCCACAAATTTCATAGAATATAGAGGAATCTGTTTAGGATCCTGTTTGCGGAAGATGTTCTTCAGCATTCTGTTAGGAAGGCTTTTATTGTGCCTCGCTAATTACAGTTTCCTGCCCATATATCAATACGCCTTTATTAAAGGGAGAAGCACAGCGGACCCCATCAATATATAAGGTACGGATCTATTACTCACAAAACAACGTAAACAAGGAAGAAATGCTGCATTTATTGATATAAAAGCTACATACGACTACGTGTCCACACTCATATTATTGGCACAACTCAATAAGTTGAATCTCCCCGATAACTTTATCAACATGCTACAAAATCTATTATACTTAAGGAGCATGGGAATCACAACACAAACCTCTAATAAAATACTAATGTACGATATGCATCAAATGAATTGATTCAAGGCGATATTTTAAGTAGTCTATTATTTGCTTTATACTTAAAAGACTTAGAAGATATAGTAACACGAAACGCTAGAATATTAATCTATACAGATGATATAGTAATTTACTCTTCTAATGCATGTCTGGAAGAATTCAACCATAATATTAATAAAGCTTTAACTAATTCTAAGGCATGGTTAAACGATCACGGCTTGGATTTATCCTCTACCAAGAACTTGGCCATAATTTTCAAACATAAACGTAACTATATTAAAGACGCTTTCAGAATCACTAATATTACAATCCCGGTTTTAGGAGTACACAAATATTTAGGCATATATTTAGAACAAACTATCTCGGAGACCCAATTTTGAATACCTATCGAAGAAAACACAAAAAATTACCAATATATTTAAAATTACAATTAGACTTGAATGGGGTGCTCATCCCGTAACAGCTTTATTACTTTATAGGTAGAAAATAAGACCGCATTTAGATTACGGATCCTTTTATTTCTATATTGCATCATCCACTCTTATACAAAAGCTCAACGTAATTCAACATACAGCACTCCGATTATGTATTGCCACCTTAAACTCTACACCGGCTAACGCACTACTTGTTGAAAAGTGTGAAATGCCTCTAAGCTGTCACAGATTGTATTTAGCTTCCAAATATTTACTGCAAAGAATGGTCCTAGCCAGACATCCTCTAATACCTAACATACAACTTTTAGCAGAATATAGGCACCGTGCTCAACAGCAATCGCGAAACCCTGCTCTGTTGGAAGCCTTCCATTTTACAAGACAGTATCAAAATAGTATTTAACAACGTCTTTCACTTCCACATAATACAATGCCATATAATGTTATGCATTACAAACCTAATATTATAGCGACTCGTCTTATTTCCTTCAATAACAGCACAATGAAAATTTCTGATATATCTAACCCAGCACTTGAAACGGCAATACGTAATCTAACCCTAATCTCATAATCTATAATATTATAAAAGGAAGTGTTTGTCTGTCTGTCTGTCTGTCTGTCTGTCTGTCTGTCTGTGCGCGATGCCCAGCAAAATCTACAGCACGTAGAGAACTGAAATTTTGAACATAGGTAGATGGAAAGGGGTCCGAATGCACCTCGAAGCCGGAATTTTCATTTTCGCTTTCGTTGGTGAGTTATGAACGAAAAACCATCGGAAAACGTGCGTTGGGATATGACAATCCAACGTGCTGTCACCAAGATTAAATGCATCGAGTCGCTGTCGCTAGGCAACGTCCATAAGATAGGTAGAGAACACAATATTCAAGGAGCCATTTTACGTCCAGGGCGTAGGAAGTTGGTCTTATATGGTGGGAGGGCATATGACGGTGTTGATGATGATTCGTCCGTCGGATCGGGACGTTAAGTCTTGAGCTATTCGCGAGGAGTGGCATATATGCCGGCGCCGGGTTTCATCCTCTTCATTCTTGCTATCATATATCATGTCATTCATTTCTTTCAACAAGCAACTTTTACAAGAATTACCCGAGGGTCGCCGAAGTGAATTGTATACTCTGGATTTTTAGTATCAGGAGACAAACAACGTGGGGGTAAGAAAGCCCAGGAACCCTTAGGGGAGGGGGCAGGGGGGTCAGATAAACAAATTAACGAAAATACTGTCGAATCCATACTTTTTAGGGTCGCTGATATGAATAGTGACACTCCGGATTTTTTTTATAGTTCAAGTTCAACCCCTTTTGGGGGGGGGGTGCGAGGGGGAGTGATATATAAAATTAAACGAAAATAGTGTCGAATACATAGTTTTCGGGGTCGCCGAGGTGAATTGTACATTCCGGAGTTTTAGTATCAGGAGACAAACCACGTGGAGGTAAGACAGCCCAGGAACCCTTAGGGGCAGGTTGGAGCGAAGGGGCTGAGATATAAAAATAATCGAAAATAGTGTCGAATCCATATTTTTCGGGGTCGCTGAGATGAACAGTGACACTCCGTAATATTTTAAAGTCCAAGTTCAGCCCCCTTCGTGGTGGGGGGCGATGGAAGAGTGTTATATAGAAATAATAGTGTCGAATACATAGTCGCTGAGGTGAATAGTGACACTCCGAATTTTTAGTATCAGGAGACAAAGCACATGGGGGTAAAACACCCCAGGAACCCTTAGAGGCGGGGGGGGGGGTGGCAAGCGGACTGAAATATACAAATCATCGAAAGTAGTGTCGAACCCATACTTTTCGGGGTCGCTGAGATAGATAGTAACATTCCGATTTGTAAACCTCACAGTTTAGCCCCCTTTAGGGTGGGGGAATGGGGACTGAGATATAATAGTAATAGAATATACTGTCGAATCCATAGTTTTCCGGGTCGCTGAGATGAATAGTAACATTCCGGATGTTTAAAGTTTAACTTCAGCCCCCTTTGGCATAGGGGGTGAGAAAGGGTGAAAAAATAAATGACCGAGATAATGGACGTGTTTATGTTCCAGTATGACATTCAAGTATGACTTACTACCTGGAAAACTTACTGTGGGAGTAAGACGCCCCTAGAACCACTAGCGAAGCGGGTAAAATATTATCCACACTAATAAATGGAAGTCTGTTTGGCGCGATCTATATATACTGTACTATATATATATTAAGGCATAAAAATGAAAACAGACGTAAATTAGTGAGACCATTCTAGGCATCTTAGAAATTTAAAACTTGGTACCAGACAACCTGATGACTTCAGAATCCCTAGAAAAGTCTCAGATTCTCATAATTCTCTGAGGGGTACATGCTGGGAGTTTCAAACCTGCATAAGAACACAGTCGGTGATATTTATCCAGAACCTACAGGTTTTATGGGCTTAAGAGTTTCCTTAAAGTCCTGATTTTTAACCCACTCCCCCATATCAAGATCGCAGCACAATCTCCCAGAAAAGTTAGAAAATTGAAATTTTGCAAATTTTAGCATGTAACCGACGGAAAATTTAAGAGATGTTAAAACATTTTATTTTTTACCTCCGAAAAATGTCGAAATATGGAGGCAATTTTAATGACGGTGCAGTCCTTCTTTTCGATGTATTTCGTGGCTAAACGGTAAGTCGTATCACAAAACGGATGGCATAATCTCCGTTCAATTTGGAGTGATCTACAACTTCGGTCCTATGACCTTTTGTCGAATCTCTATCCCTTATACATTAAATGTTTCTCTATTTCTGGATTTACCTAAATTTTGCACTTTGTACACGTACAATTGATGGTTTCATTCACTTATAGGAAAGATGGGATCCTCAAATTCTACACGAATATTGGCCCACCCAGTACCCATATGTGAGCCAAATTCTATGTTTGAAGCTGTCGCATAAGTATATGAAAAGTAATGCACTGTGTGAAAATCTTACACAAATTTCACCCTATTCAACGTTTCTAAAACATAATGAATTGTGGTAGACAAGTGCACCTGTCGTTATCATCACAACTCCACAACTCGCACTTTACATTGGAAACATCGTCTGTGGACCTCCGTATGCTTTTTCTCGGATAATGCCAATTTACATGCAATTTAAAAATTATTATTAACTTAATGTACAGTAATTTACTTCGATATCCGTATACAATCTGGAATACCGTAGCGAAGCACGGGTACAATTGCTAGTATATACTATCACCTTTCAATGGCATGTAATCGTATGTCAAGGAGTCATTGAAAGTCATAAGTTAAATAGATTCATGTGAACGGCATGGAAGTATGTAAATCGTTGATGTACGGCTAATTTATGTGTTCATAATATACGAAAGCCGATACAAATCGCAAATCTATGGTAGATCTTGTGGTTGGAAATCGGAAGAACAAGCTCAGAACCCCGTGGTATACGGTAGTTCGAATGAAGAACAGTTCAGTTACAGGCAGATATGGATAAAGAATAATTACATCAACAGCTGAGAAGAGGAAGGGTCAGACATTGTATTTAGTCCGGAAGACGTCAAAGGAGGCTATGGAATAACTTGGAATCATATACGGTTGATCATCTAGAAGGCATACGGTGTGATGTATTACATGTTCAGAAGAATAAACAATTGTAGGATGTGTTCCTTTGTGAATTTCGGTAGATAAGAAGGAGCGATTGCGGTGACAAGTTCCTCAAATGTCAAAATCAGGTGTAATGAAGTTGTAATATGGTAGCTCTGTGGATCGTGAAAAGCGAATCATTTATTATTGCAAAATAATGAATTTTGTTTTTCTGACAATACTTCATGATGAAACCAGTTAGGAAGCAAATAGTGTGCATAGCTCTGGTACACGCATGAAAGCTGAGAGAATTTGCTGAATTGAAGGGCTAAATAGCATTAAATAAGCTTAATAATCGTCAAATAGCATTGACTTATGCAGGCGAGTGTTAACCCATGAAAGTGGAATTATAAAATCTGTGTGAACACTTTTTAATGATTCTCGTTCAAGTTTCAGGGTTGGAGCCAGTGATACTATTCATGGTTATGAATCAAGAAATAAATAAGGAGGAAATGTGTGCTTAAATTGGCAGGGTCCCTGATGGATCCGAACTCTACTGGAATGTACGGGATGACATGAACAGATGACCTGACCACCACTACTTTCATGATGGAATGAGACTGGATTTTCTAATGATGAGTAGGCGTACATTTGTCCTTCCTTGCTTATCTGTAGTTGCTTATGGTAGATGTAGATGTTAATATCACACAGGTGATTTTAAAGGAAATAACTTGAATAACCTAACATGTTAATGGTGTTTAATATCACACAGGTGATTTTAAAGGAAATAACTTGAATAACCTAACATGTTAATGGTGTTAATTTAATGATGTGTTGTCCGTCCGCGCATACGTTAGAATTATGCTCGCCGTCTGTAAATATTGGGGTTAGACGCGATCTTTTCCTGCGTTGTTCCTGTACTAGTGAATAATTGTGAAGGTGAATGTAATATATCTTTTGCGTTACAGGTAAGTTCTTCAGATCTCCGTGTGTGTGATATAATTAATGTGGTGATCCTTAGTGTAAGGAATTCCGCGAATCGTTGTGATATGCTCATTCAGTAGGAACTATGTAATGTTCATACGTATAATATTGAGGCTCTTCGATTGCCTTTGCTTGATTATTTAGGAAATGATTTTCTTTCCTTATGCGGTGCATATTGTGATGGTATAAGGTGAATGTTGGATCATCTGAAGTTATAATTTGGTGTGACATAATCAGTGAATGAGATTTATTGAATTGTTCATTACGTTGGTGAGTTGATTCTTCGAGATGGTCAATATGATAGTATGGTGTTATTGAACGGTATGTTCGCCGCGCATTCGAGTGCTAGATAACGAGCGATGTATTTATTGTTGGGATTGAGAGCATTTCGAAGAGATTTCTGTTGAGCATATGAATTGTTATCGTTTAAGTCCTGTTATAACATGAGTAACGGAATAGTCGAGCGGACATGTAAGTAGGATCTTCGACAATTTATACTGGAATGGTAGACCGAATTTTTTAGGTCGATGTCACCTGTAAGTGTGCGTTGATATTTGTAGCATTGCTTGAGGCAGCAATTTTGTGCAGTAGCATTATTTTCAGCCTGATGGAGAGATGCAGACGCAGCTCAGATCTTCTGGCATTGGACCATTTAATATGTCAGTAGTTAGTGCTTAATTTTTAGATGCGGCTATGCGGAGCATCCAGATGGATGATGACACGTGGTCATTCAATTATGGGACGATAACACTATAATTATTTGTTTGAAATGATTCTATGTTTGCTTAAAGACCGCTAGGCAATTCAAGTTATTGTTAGCTAGGTAGGTATTTATAAGATGAAACAAATAGAAACAGGTAGAGCAGGGAAGACAAGGTACGGATAATAAGTGAAATACAGTGAATGAACAAACAAGTTCAGAGGAGATGAAGGATTCAATTTACTGATTTTCTAATGTGTTTAATAACTACTTAAATGAAGTATCAAAGAAAGTAATGAGCGATGATAATGTTTTAATTTAATTGTGGATAACTTTCAAGAAAGACTTAATTTTAATAGAGCATGACAAGGTGTTCATAAGAATGTTTTCTTTAAAAAAAATATGTTTGCTTATTCAGTTTTTTAATTATATCCAATTAGTATTGCTTATTAAAGTTGATGTCCTTCCAAATTTTTATTGCGGTTATCATTTCTTGCCTAGTTTATATAAGACCCTAGTGTATTGGGATAAGATGTAGGATCATCATTTGATTAATTATTGAGAGGATGTGACCGCTTTCTCGTCGAAGGGCTATGCCCTTGAGTGGAGTTTTTTGCAAACCACTGAATTCTAGTTGAGGCATATTAAAGAAGTTTATTATTTCGAACCACGCGCGTCCATGAACGGTCACAATACAGATGGATCCAGACATAATGAAGGCACAGGTGCCGCATATTATATACTGCATCGTAACGTCAGTGAGCAATACCGGTATATCCTTCTAAAATGCCTCAATATTTACTGCCGAGGCTTTCGCTATCAGACAAGATTTGCTCTACATAAAACATCACCGAATCACAAAGGCGATAATTTTTACAGATTCTTTAAGTGTCCTTCATAGCTTAATGCCACACAAATCATACAAAAATTTGCACATCTGCAACAGACGAAGACTATTATTTGAATTAGTACAACTTGGCCATGATATAACTTTAATATGGATAAAGGGACATTCAAACATCACCGGTAATGATCAGGCTGATAAAATGGCAAAAAATGCTGTACATTGAACGGGTATCATCGCTTCAATTGCCTTCCCTTTAACAGATTTCACCCCGATAATTAAACATGCTATTAAACAAAATTGGCAGCGCCACTGGTCACAATCGGCGAAACCTAACATTCCTAGTCTCGCATGGTTTTCTAAAAAAATATTCATGAAGACATATTACTACCATTATCAGATTAAGATTTAATCCCGCTCTTACCCCGGCTTATAAATTCAAATTGAAACAGACGAATTCACCCCTGTGTTCATGTAGTAATAGCATGGCCGGCGTCAATCATACTTTTTCCCAATGTTCCCATTTCACTCTACATAGAAAAAGGTTTTTACACAATCTAAAATCGCAAAAGCAACAAGTTCCAACAACTGTAACTAATCTAGTTAAAAATCCTACACCGTCACTTGTCGTTGCCATTCAAGAATATTTGGATAAAATGTAATATTAATCTATAAATTCGCTTGACTAGTGAGTATTATGAACTCAATCAAATTGCATCCTCCTCTAAATTACTGTCAAATAAGACGTTGTAACGTTCTCATCAAGCAAACCTAGTGTTTCTACAAGAGGCGAACAAATCAAGAAATCGCGAGTGAAAATCAAGTCTGTTTCCTTGAAGACATGTCAAAAACATATCAGATGGAAGGCTTTTCAGGCGTTTGCTCTATTAACCAGCGTTTCGTCTTAGGTCTGACACTAGACTCATCAGAATGGGATGTGCCGGACCCTACCCACTGACGCTGGGGTGTATACAGGTGAACTTACTTACTTTACAAGTTTTCATTCCCCACCCTGAAGGGGTGGAGCGGGCCACCTAGAGGGTGTCTCCCTCTCTCTGGCCAGGAGAGATGACGGGGTTGAGAAGATGTGAGAAAAGAGGGAGGTGGGTAATTTGATGTATGGAATTAGGAAGTGTGTGCGGATAGTATTTAATGATCAGAGATGTGTATAAGTATTCAATATTCAGAGGAGAGTGCAATGATTGATAAGTTTTAGATGAGAGGGCTAGGATGGAACTGAAGAGTTAGAAGGTGTAATGTTGCGGTTATATTGCATAATGAGGTGGTGAGGAGTCTGAGGATTTCAAGTTGCAGAGGAGGTTGATAGAAGAAGTTAGGTGGAGGTAGGGGTGGACATACGGGTTGACTAGGTTGAAATGAAGGACTGGCTGGCCGGGGGTGTCGAAAGGAAGTGTTGGAAGTATGGCGAAAAGGTTGGGGTGGGGAACGTGAGGGCTCCACTTTGAAGCGATGTCGAAAGATGTAGGCACCAGTGTTGATAAATTGTTCCACATCATTGGCGGTGGGAAGATGTATTCGGACCATAAAAGTAGGGCCGGAGGCGTTGTAAATCCTGAACGCACGACGAGCGGGGATGCCTGCTGCCTGTAGTTCTTGGAGAATGTCCCGTTCTGAGGTGGTAGGTTCTACGCCGCGGATGACACAGCTTGACACAGTGTCCAGAGGTGGTGGTTGCGACTGTTGCGATGATGTTGCGGCGGCGTTTGCGGTGTCGTATGGTGGTGACACAGCGTGGGTGTCTAGGATGTTGTCGGGGATTTGCTGGGGACAAGGTTGTGCAGCAGTCAGGGTAGAAGAGAGGGAGGATATCATTACTGGGGAAGGATGGCATGACGTAACGGTAGTAACAGGAATATGGTGGAGGGTAGTGGCTGACATCGTAGTGGTCGCGGTGGTAGTAATGGGTGGTGTGTGATGAGGGGGAAAGGAGGGTGAAGTTTGTTGTAGCAGGGGCTTGTGTTGAGGCGCGTTGACCACAGGCAATGTGGTGGGATCTGCTGTAAGCTGGGCTAAGATGGGCTGCCTGGTAGGCTCCACTAGGTAGTACTGGTCGTGAATAGACACCCCGGTGTCAAGGAGGCGCTTTAAGTCATCCAACGTAGGTAGATAAAGAAGAACCTGCGATGATGGTAATGAAGTTGAGGCATCCAACATCCGGTGGGCATCGTGGACTGGGTAGCCAGCGGTGCGGAGGGCGTAGCAAATCTCATCTTCGGATATGGCAGGATGAACATCGGGGATGACGCAGGTGCGCATGGTGTTGGGACGGCCGACTTCCAACTCGGTGGCAGGCCTATATGCTTTTGAGTCCGGCGGGGAGCTGAGTTAAAGATGTAGAGCCACCCGGCCGGCAACAAAAAATTATAAGGAGAGTCTTCGGAGGTTTTTGAAACCAGAGCTCCTTGAGAATGCAGAGGTGTCATCCTGCAGGTGAACTTGCTTGCTTGAGAGGTTTTCATTCCCCGTCCGAAGGCGGGGCGGGCCCCCTAGATCGTGTCGCGATCTCTCGGTCCGGGAGAAGGGAAAAGAAGTAGGAGGTGTGATAGAAGAAGAAGATGGGTACAGCGATGTGAAAAGTCATGGTGAAGTAACGGTGGGTCTTTCTAGCTGGGGAGATGGGAATGATAGGAGATGTGCTCTAGGAGTGAAGTTTAATTGAATGTAGCAGGGTAGAAATGGAATGTGAGGAGTTGCAGAATTGTTGTGATATTGTTATGGGAAGTGATGCGGAGTCGGATGATATCTAGCGTTGGAGGTGGTTGGTGGAAAAAACTAGGTGGGGAAAGGTGTGGGCAGACGGGTGTACTAGGTTGAAAAGGAGGGGCTGGCCGGGGGCGGCAATATGGTGGGTTGAAATGTTGGCGAATAGGTTGAGGTGGGGAGAGAGATAGCTCAACTTTATGACGATGGCGATAGATGTAAGCTCCATTGGCAATAAGTCGTTGGACATCTTCGTCAGTTGGAAGGTGTACGCGGACCATATACGTCGGGCCGGAGGAGTTCTTGATCCGAAAGACGCGACGGGCTGGGACGCCTTCGGCTTGAAGTACCTGGAAAATTGTTCGAGCTGAGAAAGCAGGATCTACTCCGCGTATCACACAACTGTACAGGGTGTGACAGGTCGATGAGGACTGCGTAGATGGTGGTGCGGCGGAGGCTGCTGCGTCGGCGGCGTGTGTAGGTGGTGGTGACGAATGCAGTGCTGCAGCTGTAGACGGAGATGTCTCAGTGGGCTGGTTTGGGTGTTAAGGTCCTTCAGGGGTAGGGCAGACAGGGAGGGAAGAAGTCATGAGAGGAGAAGGATGGCATGTTATAACAGCTGTGACCGGGACAGAAGGATAGAGAGGGATGGAGGGCGTGGTGGTCGTTGTGACGGTAGTGGTGATGGTGGTGCTGGTGGTGGTGATGGGAGTTGTGTAGAAACGAGAGGAAGATGGTTGGGACGGAGTCCAATGTGGTGGTGCTTCGTCGGCAAAGTACGAAGGACAAGACGTCACTCGATGGATCTGGCTGTCCAAGTAGATTCCGCTGGCGAGAAAATGTGAAAAGGCGTCAGCTGAGTGGAGATGTAGCAGGACCCGACGTGTAGGTACGAAGTCTTGCAGTGTCCTTAAGACGCCTCGGGCTGGGACGTGTGCCAGTTGGAGTTTGCCAAGTAAGTCCTGGTCAGAGAGGGCGGGATCGAAGTCATGGAGCACGCAGCTAAACATGGTGCTGGGGAGGCTGACTACCAACTAGGTGTCGGCCCAATATGCTGATTGAATCGGCGGGAAGCTAAGTTATAGATGGTGAGCCACCCGGCCGAGCAAAAATGATTTGAAGGTGCGACGGATTTCGGTGCAATCCAAATCAGAGATGTCGCAGCAGGTGAACTTATCAGAAGCCCTTATAAGAGGCACAGTCTGATAACTGCATACAGGAGATAAATCTCCACAATGGAATTATTGCCCGCCTAGCAATTCCGAATGGAAAATCCTAAATTCCCATGGAGGGAATTCAATATTTTTCACCAATAGAGCATGTCAAAAATGCCAAAAATATATCAGATGGAAGGTTTTTCAGGCGTTTGCTCTATTAACTAGCGTTTCGTCTTAGGTTATAGAGCCTTCTGGTCTGACATTAAATACTGATATTCATTAAATTCTGTTCAGCCGTTTTCTCGTGATCCATGTGCATTTAGTCAGACAGATAGGGGAACAGACATGCTAAAAGAATAAAGTTACACTTTATTGTTATTCTTGACATGGCCGACACACAAATATATATACCGGTATATATTTTAAATTCTGACCAAAGTACAGCTAAAACCCTTATTTTATTTGTACTGTATAGGCCTAGATGATTGGTTGTTCGGTGTAATAGAAATTAATAGCAAAATTGTCAACCCCATTACTAAAGAAGGAAAACACTAGTTCCAACTGCTCGAGAGAATGACGGTATTTCGCGCACAAAGGAATGTCCATGAAACTCTACAAACCTAAAGCACCATCAAAGTAAGAAACGACAAGATAGTTTGGACAGGGTATATGCCACAAACACAATGCCAGACTCAGCTGGAGCAGTGATACATCGGAATCTAATTTTAGGCGCGGGATGGGTGACACTATGATTCGAAATAAGAGAATGGTCGTCTGTAAGACACCTTGACTCAGACTGGAATCACTAGAGCTGTTATGTTAGTCGCCTTGAGATTAATGGTATGATCGCCTTTTAAATTGTATATCTACAATTTTACATCTTGCTGCTTGACGTTGCATCGACACAGGTAGGTCTTATGGCGACCATGGAACAGGAAAAGGCTAGGAGTGGGAAGGAAGCGGCCGTGGCATTAATTAAGGTACAGCCGCAGCATTTATCTGGTGTGAAGTGAGAAACCACGGAAAACCGTCTTCAGGGCTGTCGACGTTGGGATTCAAACCTACTATCTTCCAAATGCAAGCTCACAGCTGCGCGATCCTTATCGCACGGTCAACTCGCTTGGTAAAATTGCATACCTCTCAGGGAATAGGATATACAGTACACCAGTGTTCCTCAGAACTCCCAGTCAAACCAACTCCCTGTTCCCTACAGGAAGCCCCCGAGCCTTATCAGCAGTAATATAGAGCAGTCATAAATCTCGGTGTTCAAGTTGATTACACAGCAGATAACAGTTAATCAGGTGTCAACATAATAATGTCGTCGAGATACAATAAGTGTCGAAATGTGCAGTTATCAAAACCCGGCTATACGAGGGTCACTCAAAAACGAATGCACCTTTATTCTTCTCCTTTTTACTAAGCGAGCTGACTACAGTATGTGGTACAGGCCGTGCAGTCGTTAACTTGCGTTTCGGAGATGGTAGACTCGAGCCCCACTATCGACAGCCCTGAAAATGATTTTCTGTGGTTACTCCATCATCGCGCCAGGCCGCTGTAGCTTCCTCTTTCATATTCCATCGTCGCCAAAAGAAATCTTGTTGTACTGGTGCGACGATAAAACAATGGCTAAAAAAATGTTCACTAGGACACTTTCATTCTGCACTTTCGTAACTTTTACAGCATTTTCCAACATCCTTTAGGCAAACAGTGTCACGTTTCTGCCTAATCTTGACTGTTACATCGTCTTGGAAGGAACATATACCTGCACGGTAAAAGTTTGTTCCGGCACCTGTAAGGCACTGTGTAGCGTCCGTCACGAGAGAGTCACTATCTGCAAACCTCTTTTGACAAAACCAGTCCTTCAATTTATCAAAGAGGCCATGGGCGCCCGCAGGATATTTTCCTTAACACTTTTCTAGATCAACTTTCCTGTTATAAAGAAGATAAATTATTTCGTTTCATTACCTACCTAGATGACGATGATGCGCAAGCAGCCCCACCCCCACCCATTTTCGTTGCAGCGCTTTGCTGCTCTGAAACCGTTGGCTACTTTATGACCGGAATGAATGGATATTTAGCCTTTAGTTCAGAGATTTTGACCACAAAATTTTGTGTTTCCTCTTCTGTGATTCATTATCAAAAGGTTGAGTTCTTAAAATGGTTACAAATGATATAATGATCAGTTCGTATTTCCAAAAATTAGAAATCAAGCAATTCTTAAAATGGTAATGTTAACTATGGTTAGTCCACACCAAAGTTAATAAACAATGTTGACGAAACAAAGTTAGTAAACAATGTTAACCAAAACATTTCTCAATATGTCAATAAACTTTTGTTAACAAACTTCTTTAACATTGTGTCCACACCAAAAACTGTTTGTGAGGTTACAATAGATAGAGTCAGGAAGAAGTAAATACCTACAGCTGCCGCTTTCATTATTTTAACTAGTGCAATTAGAGAAAAGCGCAGACGCAAAGTGTGGCAAAGAAAAAATTGGTAAAGCGTTTAGAATTAAGTTTGGAGAGGACACTTATGTCAGAACTTTTAATTACTGGGCGAGTTGGCCATGCGGTTAGGAGCGCGCAGCTGTGAGCTCGCATCCGGGAGGTACTGGGTTCGAACCCCACTGCCAGCAGCCCTGAAGATGATTTTCCTGAAGATGATTTCCCGTGGTTTCCCATTTTCACACCAGGCAAATGCTGGGGCTGTGCCTTAAGGCCACGACCGCTTTCTCTCCATTCTTAAGCCTTTCCTGTCCATTCGTCGTAATAAGAACTATCTGTGTGGGTGCGACTTAAAGCAAATACCAAACCAAACCCCATGGCACTACAGCCCTTGCAGGGCCTTGGCCTACCAAGCGACTGCTGCTCAGCCCGAAGGCCTGCAGATTGTGAGGTGTCGTGTGGTCAGCACGACGAATCCTCTCGGCCGTTATTCTTGGCTTTCTAGACCAGGGCCGCTATCTCACCGTCAGATAGCTCCTCAATTCTAATCACGTAGGCTGAGTGGACCTCGAACCAGCCCTCAGGTCCAGGTAAAAATCCCTGGCCTGGCCGGGAATCGAACCCGGGACCTCCGGGTAAGAGGCAGGCACGCTACCCCTACACCACGGGGCCGGCACTTAAAGCAAATAGCAAATTAAAAAAAGAACGTTTAATTCATGATGCAGCAGGCTTTCAAAATTTTCTGAGAATGTCCCCACATGACTTTCAGTTCCTGTTGACAGTAATCGGGCCTGAAATTGCAAGAAATGATACAAATTATCGGAATGCCATCTCTATTAATGTTAGGCTAGGTAGAACTTTTAAGATTCGTAACAACTGGTGACTCCTACACTTCACTTATGTATTTGTATGGTGAATCGATTCGATTTTGAGTACTCCGCGCTACGAATTTGCGTGTTCTAATTGCGTCTTTGCGCATGTGTGAACCGAAATGTTAACGAAAACACGAAATGTTAAAGAAAAGTTTCATTCACAAAAGTTAAAGAAATTTTGTTTATCAACATGCTCGAAAAGTTAATGAACACGTTATTTTGTTTATTAACACACGGAAATGTTCATGAACATTGTTCATTAACAATGTTTATTAACAAAGTTAACGAAAACATCTTGGTGTGGACGCACCATCGGATTTTCTAAACAAATGGATATATTTTGAGATAATACCAAGTCACTATGTTAAATTCAACTGTAGAAATACCTCTAAAACTCATCCTGGCTAATTATTCGAATAGCACGCACAATGGGATAATTTGTCAGTTACTTAAAAATAATATTCCCAAATGTTTAAAAAAATCTAGTTTTGTACTCACCGTTACAGTGGATCATCACGTTTTTCCTCTTCTTCACAGCCAATCATGAATATCTTGCAGTGCTCTTGTTAGAATAATGAAACACTTGTACGGAATGACAAAATTTGTAATGTTCATTTTATTTCCTCACACACTTAGTTTCACGTAAATGTTCTGTCTACTTTAAATGAGAAGAAAAAAGTACGAATCAAAAATCTGTACTGATTTAGCAGCTTTAGGAATATGAAGGCTTAGTTTCGTAATACGATTTCCAGCATACAAATTCATTCAATCAAAACATATCTATCACATGACAAATATTATCCATCATTTTTATTCAAATGGACGTAAACCATGCTAAAATCTGATTAATAGTTTAAATTACCTTTTTAAACCACGCTTAAATCTGATTAATAGTTTAAATTACTTTTTTTAAGTAATGTGTCCCTAAACAACAGAATCGGGTAAGAGAAGTTGCATTCTTCTAGGAGCTTCTCTGGAAAATCGTGTAAGAACGTTTTTAATAAACTTCTGTTTGTCCTCGGCTATTCTTTCACGGTGAAAAGACAGCATGCAAAGCCCACTAAATCGATCGTTTGTCATTGTTGATCTAAGCCAAGATTTCACCCTACGAAGCGTGCTGAAACTCCTCTCCGCTGTGCACGTTGTCGCGGGCAAGGATATACAAAATTCTAATACAACACCTATGCTTGGGTAAAAATCCTTACTTTCTTTTAAAAGTTCCAGGAAATTCATATCTGGTTTACAGTCCTTGGTTTGCCACATGTCATACCACAACCTGTCTATTTTGTAGATATTAGAAACAACTTTCATGGAATGCAAAAAATCTTCCTTTCTTAATGTCTTCATAACACAAGGATGGAGAGAATACAGCATCAGTATGGTTTTGTTTTGTTCTCCAAAACGCAACTCTAGAGACTGTATCAGTGAGTCCATGTAGGGAATGTAGATTGAAACTCTGTAATAGTCCTCGGCCATAGTTTCATTGTGGTTCGCCCTGTGACGCTGCTTGGCAGCGAGGCGAGGGATCGTTATTTCAAAGCCACTACTAGAAGCTGTGTCCTCAGCATCTACCATTATTCTTTGAAAGTGGGTAATTGCGTCTGATCGTTGCTTTTTAAAAAGGTCCAGTAGCAACAAGATATGTTCTCTAACTTTGAAGAGCTCCAGTCCTTCCGCTTGAAGGGAGTTTGTTACGGGTTCTAAAATGCCACTGTATTTTGCCATTACGTGAATTGCAACAATAAAGGCCGAGTTCGATGCTGAACAGTGAAGATTATGTGCACGTTGTCGAGTCCTGGAATTGAAACTTCGGCAGTTAGAAATATTTTCGAGAGCCTTCATGATACTGGAAAAGTTTTCTGAAAAGAGCCTAATGCTTTTGTACTTTGAGGACCATCGTGTTTCACAGAAAAGAGGCAAGTTACAGATCTGCTTTCTTCGGAGTGGACTTTCACGAAAAAAGTTAATTATTTCCTTGATGGTACCTGCCGCATTATTCACAACAGAGAGTTCATTGAGGTCGTTTATTACCAGGTTAAGTTTATGACTAGCACAGTGACAGAAAATAGCCTTTTGATACCTATCTTGTATTAATTTTGCAACTCCACCTTCACGTCCTGCCATAGTAGCACAACCGTCGTATCCTTGACCACATAGTTTTGTTAAATCCAGACCAGAGCTTGTTAAAAAAATTCAAAATTGAATTTGCGATTGACTTGGCATTCATTTCTTCCAAAGGCTGAAACCCAAGGAATTCTTCACATACTTTCAAATCATAACTGGATGTATTCTTGACGAACCGAATTCCAATAGACAGCTGCTCGGTTCCAGATATGTCAGCTGTCTCGTCAGCAATAACAGAGGAAGAATTGCATGAATTTGCTTCCGTAACCAGTATCTCTCGTAATTCCTGTTCACAAAATCTTATCATTTCATTTTGAATTCGATGAGAAGTGTACTTGGAATTTTTTGCAGAATTTGAGAGGTGTTCTTGTAGTTGAGCATCTCCCGCCTCCAGACGGAATTCCAATAAATCATGGAAAATTCCTCTGTCTGAAGTTTTCCCTCGAAGTGATATATCATGGGTGCCACAGAAAATGATAGTTGACAAAATTGGTTCCAGCTTCTTTCTATTTTGTTCAATCTGATGGTGGAGACTACTATTTATTTGATCAGCTACCGTGAGTTGGCTTCCTTCGTAGATGTCCGCAAAGTTTTTCGCCTTTTCTGATGGTTCTCTATGCCAGTTTGATTTTATATGGTCTTTGGCGCTGGCATTGAAGTCCTTATATTTTGTGAAAGGTTTCGTAATGAATGAACCTTGAAGACCTCTTTTAACGCTCGGCTTAAACAGAACACACGTTCGGCATAAAGCACCCTGCAGTTCACGAGAATAGCAGAACCACATAGAATAATCCTTCAACCAATGGTGTCTGAAAGAGCGGTTGGTTCCAGCTCGCAAATCACCTTTAAAATCGTAGGTTACTTGTGGGACCCATGGTTTTAACAATAATTCATACTTAAGAGTGTCACATACATTTTCCTGCATTAAGAACATGCCAATGTCTTTTCTGTCACTTTCATCTTTCAGAAATACTTCGTTAATAATCCCCCCTTGCAGTTCCGCTTTATCACAGCATTGTTCTATATCTTGTGAAGATTCCAGTTCGCGAAAACTGCACTCTTTGTTCTGTTCAACACTGTCACTTGACGCACTTATTTCCTCAGAACTTGCAGCTCCTTCACTTAAGTTACTAAGTTTAGATTCCAGTTCGCGAACACTGCACTCTTTGTTCTGCTCAACACTGTCACTTGACGCACTTATTTCCTCAGAACTTCCAGCCCCTTCACTCAAGTTACTAAGCTTAGCCTTTTTGAAAAACCGTCTTATATCCATTTCTAATGCAGAAAAGTCGCTAAATCGTTTGATTGTATTCGCAATAACTTATAACCGTTAAATCAAATAGATAAAAATTACTAAATCACTTCTCACTCTAATAGCCGCTTTGATAACAACACAAACATCCCAGAATCACTGAACTATTATACAATGATTCGATTGTAGATGATTTAACACTACAAGTTAAGAACCTACTCTACGACAACAATGGCAGGCTGCCATTTTCTTACAGCAATCGTCACTTTGTTCACAAGAAATTAGCCACCGTATTATTGCACGCCTTAAATATAACAATATACAGAATTTCGCGGCACGAACAAAGATTGCGGTAAGATGAAACGGCGTAAAATTAGGCGAGAGCACAATAAATAATCCGCTTTGTAAGCACGACCTTACTGGACTAATGTCTTACCAGTCAGAAAACACGACCTTGGTTTAGGGGGGTTGAACTTCGCTAGAGGTGTGGTAATGTATAAAAATATCTCCAGAACGTGCTTTCCCTTATGGTCACTGCCGAGGACAAACTCCTAAGGTACCGTACGAGGGGTGGCAAAAGTAGTTAGTCGGCACTCATGATAATGATTAGTGTAATGGAAACATACGGTACATAAAACTAGGGTAGGCGTAACCACATTGGAAACTGAAGCAATATTTCCATTAGTAGCCTATTGTATGACATTATTAGAATGTTTTTCTTAAATATAAAAACCAATATAACGTCAGCAACATTAAATTGTTTACAGAAATTTCCGGTTATAACAGATGTTTAGATGACTGTCTGTATAATCTGGTATGATATTAAACAATTGAACATCAACCCCCCTTGCGGGCGCCCATGAAAGAGGCGATTATCAGAGGGTGCCAAATCAAGGCTGTAAGGCCGGTGTAGTGAAGTTGTAGATCCTATTTTTTACCTAGCGTCCCTGATTATGACTGGCGTAAGGTTCAGTGTTGTCATCCAACAACAAATCATCCTGCCGATGTCGGTGTGGTTGAACACGAGTCAGTCGAAAGTGAAAACTCTTTAGGGTTGCCCCATATGCGTCAGAATTAATGGTGGTTCCTTGAGTCATGATGTCCACCAAATTTTCGTGGTGATGGCACCACTTACAATTTCTTTTCTTAGAGTGAATCCATATGTTGCAACTACACTGACTGCTTCTTCGTCTCCAGTTCAAAATAGTACAGCCATGTTGCCGTTCTTGAAAGGAAGTCATTCCCACAATTTTCATACAACATTCTATCTTGGTTTTCTTCTTCTTCTTCTTCTTCTTCTTCTTCTTCTTCTTCTTAATCTGTTTACACTCTAGGGTTGGTTTTTCCCTCGGACTCAGCGAGGGATCCCAACTCTACCGCCTCAAGGGCAGTGTCCTGGAATGTGAGACATTGGGTCGGGGAATGAAACTGGGGAGGATGACCAATACCTCGCCCAGGCGGCCTCACCTGCTATGCTGATGAGGGGCCTTGGTGGGGGATGCGAAGATTGGAAGGGATAGACAAGGAAGAGGGAAGGAAGCGGCCGTGGCCGTGGCATTTGCCTGGAGGAGAAGTGGGAAACCACGAAAAACCACTTCGAGAATGGCTGAGGTGGGAATCGATCCCACCTCTACTCACTTAACCTCCCGAGGCTAAGTAGACCTCGTTCCAGCCCTCGTACCACTTTTCAAATTTCGTGGCAGAGCCTGGAATCGAACCCGGGTCTCCAGGGGTGGCAGTTCATCACACTAACCACTACACCTCAGAGGCGGACTTCTTCTTCCTTTTTTATTATGAGCAGCAGTCAACGGCAACTGAACCACCCGGAGCAATCGTTTTTCAAACGTCACTGTTTCGGTGTTCCAAACATACTTGCTTCCTGACGTTCCAGTTGGTGTGATATTTCGCTCACAGTTTTTTTCCTTTGTTGACCGTAACTACCCAGTATATTGTTGCGGTGCTGCACGTTGTCAGCGGTTTGTGCGGTTTGCCACTGCAAGGAATATAATTTGAATGTCAATATGAATATTATTACCCAATAATCTCTGTGTTCATACACTTGTTCCGGACTATAGTGAATGTTTACCATAATCTCATTGCCATAACCAAGGAATTCTGTAGCATGATGTTGATTTTATGTATCGAGTGCTACGACCAGACCACATGTGGAAACTGGTTGAACCGAATTCGAATATAGGCACTGAGAGTGCTTCTACGCACTGTTCGTCCGACTGTGTGGTTAATTGGTTAGCGTGTTGGCCTTTGGCCACAGGGGTCCCAGGTTCGATCACCGGCAAGGATGGGAAATTTTAACCATAATTGGTCAATTCCGCTGGCACGGATGTATGTGTCGTCTTCATCATTACTTTGTCCTCATAACGACGCACAGGTCGCCTACGGGCATCAATTCAAAATATCTACACCTGGCAAGCCGAATATGTCCTCGACACTCCCGAAACTAAAAGCCATACCGGTACGCCATTTCATTTTTTACGTATTCTGTAAACAACAACGCAGTAGAAACAAAATTGGTTTTGTAAAACGAAGTGGTGGGTTTGTTTTTGAATGATCCTCATGCATACGATATTACAGATATTCTTTATTGCATCAACAGATGCAGATGTAGATTTTTAAAGAAAGTGAAAATAGGTAGTTTAAAATATACCGACATTTTATGGTATAAGACCAACCTGTTAAAAATATTCTAAAAATATTTGTGCTAGAATTATCAAGTACTAGGTCATGTACTCATGCTTTGCTACATAATTCTACATTGTATACGGAATTCTCGGTAAAATACTCTTCATGTTGTAAGATTTTATCACATTGCATTGCTCTTAGCATTACGCAGAGAAACACCACGAGGAGATCGCCATACATCGTTTCTTATGTAAAGTACGGTTTGGGGAGTTTTCGTTACAGTGGCAGGCACCATTTCATACTGCCATTCAGAGTCGAGTTTGGGAGTTTAAATTATGTCAGGCATTCTTGTCTACTGCCAGTCACCATCAATTTTGGAAGTTTTCATTACAAAGGCAAGCCCTCTTTCCTACTTCCAGTCACATTCGAGTTGGAGAGTTTTCATTACAACAGGTCCCATTTCCTACTGCCAGTAACAATTGAGTTGCGTCATTTTCTTTAAAATGGCAGGCTCTCTTGCCTACTGCCAGTCACAAGCAGGTTGGGGTGTTTTCATTATAATTGAAGACCTCATTGCCTAGTGCCAGACATACTCAACTTTGGGAGTTCTCATTATAACTGTAGGGTCCCTTCCCTAGAACCAGTCACAACTGCATTGTGTAGTTTTGTCATTATACAGGCAGACCCCCTTGCCTACTGCCATTCAAATTATGTTGTCCAAGGTTGTTGTTGAAGTCACATTTGAACTGGGGAGTTTTCATTATAATCAATCAATCAAACAATCAATCAATCAATCAATCAATACTGATCTGCATTTAGGGCAGTCGCCCAGGTGGCAGATTCCCTATCTGTTGCTTTCCTAGCCTTTTCCTAAATGATTTCAAAGAAATTGGAAATTTATTGAACATCTTCCTTGGTAAGTTATTCCAGTCCTTAACTCCCCTTCCTATAAATGAATATTTGCCCCAGTTTGTCCTCTTGAATTCCAACATAATCTTCATATTGTGATCTTTCCTACTTTTATAAACGCCATTCAAACTTATTCGTCTACTAATGTCATTCCACGCCATCTCTCCGCTGACAGCTCGGAACATACCACTTAATTTAAGAATTACCAGAATTTATTGGGATCAACCTATTCAATACAATAGAAATTACAAAGTTAGGACTTACATCCTATTAAACTAAAATTTGAAGGGACATGTTTCGCCCTTTAAAACGGCATCATCAGCCTTTTTACACTCATACTCAAAGATAAAAATCAGGATCCTGATTGTCATAGTAAAAAATATAAAATGAGAATATAAGATTAGAGTGAAATTATACAATGTGAGAAATTGTTATGAGTTCTTAAATAATAATTTACAATTAAAACTTCATTTAAAATGTTTGCGAGAGAAAAAAATTGAAGTTGGTATGATATTACACTAGTAATTTAAAAATGATTTTGTAAATTAGACAAACTAGGCCTTAATCGCATAACAACAAGAAGGTCTATGGCTAAAGTTGCCGTATCAAAGTTCGAGTGAAATTCGGCTGGAAGCAACTTGATTTACATGTTGAAGAGAAGGTTAATGGAACTTAATAGCTGCTTGAGATGACATTGAAACTTCTTGTTGAAAAGTCGTGATATTTAACTGTAGTATGGCGCTATGTAGATTATAAAGTTGGATCCAACTAATCCATTAGTCTCATTATTTACGTAGTGGGTTCGCGGTCTCCGTGATTTTGTTGAAGGAGTTATAAAGAGTTCATAATTGAATGTTGCCGTAACTCGTATACTTATAGTTAAATGGGAACATTCTTATTTGTTGTTGGCTGTAGTATTGAATATAGACTAACTATTGAAGGATATATGGTGAAGAATATTCTCGATTTTTGCCGTATGAACTGGTTGTCTGTATGGTCTTGGAACTCGAATTTCACTTCAACAAAATTACGGGGACCGCGAACCCACTACGTAAATAACGAGACTAATGGATTAGTTGGATCCAACTTTATAATCTACATAGCGCCATACTACAGTTAAATATCACGACTTTTCAACAAGAAGTTTCAATGTCATCTCAAGCAGCTACTAAGTTCCATTAACCTTCTCTTCAACATGTAAATCAAGTTGCTTCCAGCCGAATTTTACTCGAACTTTGATACGGCAACTTTAGCCATAGACCTTCTTGTTATTATGTGATTAAGGCCTAGTTTGTCTAATTTACAAAATCATTTTTAAATTACTAGTGTAATATCAACCAACTTATTTTTTTTTCTCTCGCAAACATTTTAAATGAAGTTTTAATTGTAAATTATTATTTAAGAACTCATAACAATTTCTCACATTGTATAATTCCACTCTAATCTTATATTCTCATTTTATATTTTTTACTATGACAATCAGGATCCTGATTTTTATCTTTGAGTATGAGTGTAAAAAGGCTGATGATGCCCTTTTAAAGGGCGAAACATGTCCCTTCAAATTTTAGTTTAATAGGAATGAAGTCCTAACTTTGTAAATTCTATTGTATTGAATAGGTTGATCCCAATAAATTCTGGTAATTCTTAAATTGATGTACATTTCAATACGGACCAAATATGATATTTGTAACATGTAACATACCACTTAGTCAAGCAGCTCTTCTTTCTCTCAATTCTTCCCAACCCAAACATTGCAACATTTTTGTAATGCTACTCTTTTGTCGGAAATCACCCAGAACAAATCGAGCTGCTTTTCTTTGCATTTTTTCCAGTTCTTGAATCAGGTAATCCTGGTGAGGGACCCATACACTAGAACCATACTCTAGTTGGGGTCTTACCAGAGACTTATATGCCCTCTCCTTTACATCCTTACTACAACCCCTAAACATCCTCATAACCATGTGCAGAGATCTGTACCCTTTATTTACAATCCCATTTATGTGATTACCCCAATGAAGATCTTTCCTTATATTAACACCTAGATATGTACTTACAATGATCCCCAAAAGGAACTTTCACCCCATCAATGCAGTAATTAAAACTGAGAGGACTTTTCCTATTTGTGAAACTCACAACCTGACTTTTAGCCCCGTTTATCAACATACCATTGCCTGCTGTCCATCTCACAACATTTTCGAGGTCAGGTTGCAGTTGCTCACAATCTTGTAACTTATTTATCACTCTATAGAAAATAACATCATCCGCAAAAAGCCTTACCTCTGATTCCACTCCTTTACTCATATCATTTATATATATAAGAAAACATAAAGGTCCGATAATACTGCCTTGAGGAATTCCCCTCTTAATTATTACAGGGTCAGATAAAGCTTCACCTACTCTAATTCTCTGAGATCTATTTTGTAGAAATATAGCAACCCATTCAGTCACTCTTTATCATGGGCGCCCGCAGGATCTTTTCCGGGGAGGGGGGGGGGCACATTAACAATTTTCTTGAATATAAAAACCAATATAATGTCAGCAACATTAAATTGTTTACAGAAACTTCCAGTTATAACATATGCTAGCAGACTGTCAGTAATTTCAGTTTATGAAATAATCTAGTATGATATTAAACAATTGAACATCAACATTTTTAGAATTCCAGGGGGGGGCAAGTGCCCCCCTTTGCCCCCCCTTGCGGGCGCCCATGACTCTTTTGTCTAGTCCAATTGCACTCATTTTTGCCAGTAGTCTCCCATGATCCACCCTATCAAATGCTTTAGACAGGTCAACTGCGGTACAGTCCATTTGACCTCCAGAATCCAAATTATCTGCTATATCTTGCTGGAATCCTACACGTTGAGCTTCAGTGGAATAACCTTTCCTAAAACCGAATTGCCTTCTATCGAACCAGTTATTAATTTCACAAGCATGTCTAATATAATCAGAAAGAATGCTTCCCAAAGCTTACATACAATGCATGTCAAACTTACTGGCCTGTAATTTTCAGCTTTATGTCTATCACCCTTTCCTTTATACACAGGGCTTACTATAGCAACTCTCCATTCATCTGGTATAGCTCCTCCGACCAAACAATAATCAAATAAGTACTTCAGATATGGTACTATATCCCAACCCATTGTTTTTAGTATATCCCCAGAAATCTGATCAATTCCAGCCGCTTTTCTAGTTTTCAACTTTTGTATCTTATTGTAAATGTCATTGTTATCATATGTAAATTTTATTATTTCTTTGGCCTTAGTCTCCTCCTCTATCTCAACATTATCCTTGTAACCAACACTCTTTACATACTGCTGACTGAATACTTCTGCCTTTTGAAGATCCTCACACACTCCCCTTGTTCATGAATTATTCCTGGAATGTCCTTCTTGGAACCTGTTTCTGCCTTAAAATACCTATACATACCCTTCCATTTTTCACTAAAATTTGTATGACTGCCAATTATACTTGCCATCATGTTATCCTTAGTTGCCTTCTTTGATAGATTCAATTTTCTAGTAAGTTCTTTCAATTTATCCTTACTTCCACAGCCATTTCTAAGTCTATTTCTTTCCAGTCTGCACCTCCTTCCTAGTCTCTTTATTTCTGTATTATAATAAGGTGGGTCTTTACCATTCCTTACCACCCTTAAAGGTACAAACCTGTTTTCGCATTCCTCAACAATTTCTTTAAACCCATCCCAGAGTCTGTTTACATTTTTATTTACCGTTTTCCACCGATCATAGTTACTTTTTAGAAACTGCCTCATGCCTGCTTTATCAGCCATATGGTACTGCCTAACAGTCCTACTTTTAAGACCTTCCTTTCTACCACATTTATTTTTAACTACAACAAAAACAGCTTCATGATCACTAATACCATCTATCACTTCAGTTTCCCTATAGAGCTCATCTGGCTTTATCAGCACGACATCCAGGATTTTTTTCCCTCTGGTTGGTTCCATCACTTTCTGAATCAGCTGTCCTTCCCATATTAACTTATTTGCCATTTGTTGGTCATGCTTCCTGTCGTTCGCATTTCCTTCCCAATTGACATCTGGCAAATTTAGATCTCCTGCTACAATCACATTTCTTTCCATGTCGTTTCCCACATAGCTGACTATCCTATCAAATAATTCCGAATCCGCGTCAGTGCTACCCTTTCCCGATCTGTACACTCCAAATATATCAAGTTGCCTATTATCTTTAGAAATGAGCCTTACACCTAGAATTTCATGTGTCTCATCTTTAACTTTTTCGTAGCTTACAAATTCTTCTTTCACCAGAATGAACATTTCCCCTCCCACCATTCCTATCCTATCTCTACAATACACACTCCAGTGCTGTGAGAAAATTTCTGCATCCATTATATCATTTCTCAGCCATGATTCAACTCCTATTACAATATCTGGTAAATATATATCTATTAAATTACTTAATTCTATTCCTTTCTTTACAATACTTCTACAGTTCAACACTGACAATTTTATGTCATCCCTACTTGATTTCCAGTTCCCTGTTCCCTTATCACCGCTACCTAGGCCATCCCGTTTCCCTGAATGTACCTCCCTATTACCCTTCCAAACAAATTTCCTAACTTATACGTACCACTGCGGTTTAAATGAAGGCCATCCGAGCGCAGATCCCTATCTCCTACCCACCCATTAGGATCTAGAAATTTCACTCCCAGTTTCCCACATACCCACTCCATAGTCTCATTTAAATCCCCAGTCACCGTCCAGTCAGTATCCCTCCTACACAGTATTCCACTAATAACAATCTCCGCTTTCTTAAACTTCACCCTTGCTGCATTTACCAGATCCAAACATCCCCAACTATGTTGGTACTTATATCAGCTTGCCTTACGTTGTTGGTACCAACGAGAAACACTACCACCTTCTCCTTCCCCTTCTCCCTCTCTGCTACTTTCCTCAACATCTGCCTCAACCTAATTCCTGAATAACATTCTACCCTGGTTCCCTTTCCTCCACACACTTTCCCCACGTGTCTAACGATGGAATCCCCCATGACTAGAGCCTCAACCCTACCCACCTCATTTGATCCTCTCCCCTCCTGGTCAGCCCTATCTTTTCTGATAGCTGCAGAAGCTACTTCCTCCTCCCTTTTCTCCTTCCCATGACCCTGTTCCACCTGTCTTTTCCTATCCTCTACTCTACATTTCCCTTTCCTACCTTTTCCCTTCGTCTTACTTCCACACATCTCAGCAACACTTCCCTGTCCCTCATCTTCCCTCTGTTGTTCTACCTGGAGTGACTAGTGCCGACTTCGCACAGACACCTGTCCTGAATTCTGATCCTGAATAGAGCCCTTAGCCTGCAATCTCCTTCCCCTTAGAACATTAGACCACCTGTCTTCTACAACTCCTACCTTTCCTTCCCCTCCCTCTTGTACACCTACTGTAACCTGTACTTTGTTTGAGGGAGTCCTATCTTCCTTCCTGTCTTCTGTGAGAATCCTAATTATCTCCCTCAAACTTATCAACTCCTCCCCCATAACCCTCAATACCTCGCCACACCTACAGTAAGTACACTCGTTTCCCTTAGCCATTCTTTATGGGAAAATAATGAAATTAAAAATAAAATAACTTATTTGCAAAAATAAATGAACGGAGGGATATATTGTCTGGGATAGTACACAACAATAAGGTAATTAATATACAACTACACTACAATACTACTTAGTCGTGCTCTATTTTTTTAATCCTACACCCCCTAACAGGATAAAAACTGCTGTTAATTACTGAATATCAAAAGTAATACGGTACACAAGAACTACACAATTCCAAACTGCAATTGAGCCTATCCTAATTACAACAACAGTATTTTAGTAAGAGTTTCTTCGGATACCTCTACTACACCAGTACTACACAAATATTTTACAATAATAAAATAAGCACACTAAATTCTAATAGGATATTCCTCGTATACTACTGTACAGTACACAACAGTAATTTAACTACTTTCAGACGTATCCTAATTACGATACTGGTACCGTACCATATGTCACTACTAAGCACAACAGAAATGAAATTTGCAAGAACTACTGTACTCAAAGATTACCAACGAAGCTAAATGCTTAGACAAATTATTATTAGTATTACGGTCTAATAGATACACACGAATATAGCATGCAAGATACGGCACTATCTAAATGTACTGTATCTATACTACAATGCTTAAGTATTGAAAGGATTGCCATACACAAAGAAAAACACGAATATAACTGGCAAGATACTATCTAATATATTATACCTTATCTTCACTACAATTCTACTGAAATGTGGTTATGTGATTATTACAGCTGGTGGATTACTATTATTTTCCCTACTCCACGGGACGGAGAATAAAAGTGTCCTTAATTAGGCCTACTGAAAAATACGAGGTTGTCTACAATAATTTCTCAAATATTTCTATCAAAACGACTACTCCAGGGACTTGAACTACAATTACTGGGATTACTTGTTTACTGCCAGTCACAATAGATTTGGGGAGTTTTCATTATAATGGAAGGCCACCTTGCGTACAACAGGTCACTACCAAGTTGGGGTGTTTTCGTTATAATGACAAGCCCCCTTGCCAACTGCTGGTCACACTCAACTTGGAGAGATTCTCATTATAATGGCACTATCTCTTGCCTACAGTCAGTCACAATTGAATTCTACTGCCATTATATGCTCCAGTATTGTTGTTGAAATTAGATTGTTTTTTTAAACATCCTTGTTAACTACATTTTCTGTTCACCCTTGTGGCTGCAGAATCACAAGGCTGTCAGGAGAGCTTATACGTGAACGGGCTACGTATAACTGGCCGTGAGAACAACAGTCGTTCATTAAATCTTCACCAGTATCTTTTAAAATAAGTTTCTTGTCATCTATAGAGAGGTATATAACACTACGTCCTACATCAAGTATTGGGGGATTTTCATGCTTTTAAAAAAACACTAAGTTCACTTTTACTTGGAGTACACCACAATCTGGAAATAGTGTTGTATACTTCTGCACAGTCTGGTGGATTTTCTATAAGCTATGGAAACACATTTGCATTCCAGTCAGTTTTACATGTGATTTCACATCTTTATCTCCAATGTGTGTATGGTAGGAGTTGAGAAAAATGAATCCAAACTTCCATGAGCACAAAATTATTAATTTACTTCAAGGCATTAGTAGTACTGCCTCAATAGGTAAACAGTCCTTATATTAGTAAATATTTACTATGGTTGCAGATATTTGGTTCCTTTTGGCTTGCCGGAGGGTCTATGCTGTCTGTTTGTGTACCTCTTTGCATGTCTCAAATTTATTTTCTGTTTTATCTGCGTACCATGCTTTATAAGCTGCAGCTCTCCTATCAATTGCTACATCACAGTCTGTGGTCCACCATCGGTGTCTGCGAGTTCGTCGCAATGGTGCAACATCCTTAGCTATATTTGCCATATTCTCTCAAATATCCTCGCAAGTCTCCATTTTCTCCTCCCACATACATATTTGAAAGTCATTTCTGTTTTCTTGAAGTTTTTCATGGTTTACTTTTATGGACACTTTCAGAGAGAGTATCGTCTTGTTTAGCTGTAACAGCTTGAATTTTATGCAGATCAAGAAGTGACCAGAGTAAAGATTGGCTCCTTTCGGTACTGCCACATTCATAATTTCTTTTGTGTTTCTCCTTGAAATTGCCACATGGTCCAGTTGATATTCACCTAGGTCTTTCTGTGGAGTGCAACACATTTTGTTTTTCCTTGGCAGTCTTTTGAAGTACATGGATATTAAGATCAAAAGTCTCACATAAGTCAGTAAGTCTCTTCCCATTCATATTTGTTCTGGTGTGAGCTGGATAACCATCTATTATTTTTTGGAACTGACGTTCTTCCCCAACCTGCGCATTGAAATCACCTATCAGAATTTTGACATGATTGCTTGGCGTCTTTAGCAATTCATTCTCCAATTGCTCCCAGAATATTTTCACCTTATCGGGATTTTTCTCTTGTCTTTGTTTATGGGGCGTGTGCATTGAATAATGTGTTTCTCTTGTTTGCATATTTCAGTGTTAGAGTGGAGAGTCTATCAGTTGGAGAAGAGAAGTCCGTTACGGAGTCAATAACTCGTTTGTTTACACAAAATGCTGTGCCAAGTTATTGCAGATTTCTTCTAATTTTCCGTCTGGGTTTACTCTTAAAGATTCTGTAATTTTCTGAATCAAATGTATTAATATCAGTAAAATGTGTCTCTTGTACCGCTAGTATTAGGATATTCTGATTTTCCATTTCATCCAAGGTCCGTTTTAATTTCCCCGTCCGAAGTAGAGTCTGTATGTTGACAGTTCCAAAATAGTGATGTTTCTTTGTCCGTAAAATTAATTTTAGGTTAGTCGTGTTTGTTGTTAATACGTCATCAGTCTGGCTACCAGATGGCTATGACTCCATCTTGCATGTTGGTACAAGCTCCCGAGAATCCGAAGGCTTGTTTGCGCCCCCTGATGCAACAGTGGATTTCCATTGCTGGGTACCACCTGGGGTAGTTTTCCTTGAAAATATTTCCATCATGCATAGTGTTACCTCATGGTAATGCTTGGAGGGACAGATTATTCTGTCCATGGTTAGAACTATGGTTGTTAGCCATAGAGCTAGTTCTTCCGCCCTCCCAGCCGTTAGGAAATATCCTCTTCCGCCATCGAGACTGTTGACTGCAGTCCTTTTTTCCTCAGTTGATCCGTGGGTGTTTATTTGGCTAAGCCTTATTCACACCTGTCCTGCATATCTACAGGAACATCCCCTATCAGCCATATGGGATGCGCAGTGTTGGGTTTGAGGCCTCCTCCCCAGTGTCTTCCATGAAGTTATGCCAAACACCTACTCAGTTCAGTGCCTGACCCCCGCGGAAACTGACCGGGCACAGATTCAGTGAGCAGTATATAATGATAGTAGAATATAAGGATATCCAAGTAGAAGAGGTTTCAAATACCGGCAAAGTACTGAAATGTAATAATAATAAAGATATTTACAAAAGGACACAAATTTTGAAAGCTAGAAATGCAGTTGGGATTGCTAAGATTTCTGGGGATATACTAAAGGATATACTAAAAATAGAGGTGGGTGGGACATAGTGCTGTATCTTAAATACTCATCTGATTACTGTTTGCATGAAGGAGCAATATCAGATGAATTGTGGGTTGCAATAGAATCCCCAGTTTACAAGGGAAAGTGTGATAAACATAAAGCAGATAATTACACACCAGTCACCTAATATGTGTTATTTATAATCTCTGGGAAGCATCCTATGTAATTATATTACACACATTTGAAAAATGACTAACTGGTTTGATAGAATGCAGTTCGAGTTTAGGAAAGGGTTTAGGATTCCAGCAAGATATAGCAGATATTTTAGATTTAGGAGGTCAAATGAACTCTATCGCTATTGACTCATCCAAAGCTTTTGATAGGGTAGATCATGGGATACTTAAATTAATCTGTTTAGCCTCCAGGGTTGGCTTTTCCCTCAGACTCAGCGAGGGATCCCACCTCTACCGCCTCAAGGGCAGTGTCCTGGAGTGCAAGACATTGGGTCAGGGGATACAACTGGGGGGGAGGATCAGTGCCTCTCCCAGGCGGCCTCACCTGCTATGCTGAACAGGGGGCTTGTTGAGGGATGGGAAGACTGGAAGAGACAGGCAATGAAAAGGAAAGGAGGCAGCCATGGCCTTAAGTTAGGTACCATCCCGGCATTTGCTTGGAGGAGAAGTAGGAAACCACAGAAAACTATTTTGAGGGTGGCTGAGGTGGGAATCGAACCCACCTCTACTAAGTTGACCTCCCAAGGCTGAGTGGACCCCGTTCCAGTCCTCATACCGCTTTTTCAAATTTTGTGGCAAAGCCAGGAATTTAACCTGAGCCTCCGGGGGTGGTAGCTAATCATACTAACCACTACACCATAGAGGAGGACAGATCATGGGATACTACTGACAAAAGTGAGGGCTATTGGAGTAGACAAAAGAGTGGTTGACTGGGTGGCTAAATTTCTAGAAACTAGAACTCAGAGTATTAGAACAGGTGAAACATCCTCTTATGATTAAGAGCAGTGTCCTGCTGGGCAGTATCATTGGACCTTTGTGTTTTCATATTCATACAAATGATATGAGTAAAGAACTTGAATCACAGATAAGGATGTTTTCAGATTATGTTTTACTGTATAAAGAAGTATGTAAGTTATAGATTGTGAGCGACTTCAAAGAGACCTCGACGATGTTGTGAGATGGACAGCAGGCAGCAAATGGGATGAAAAGTCAGGTTGGAAGTTTCACCAAGAAGAAAGCCCTGTCAGTTTTATTTACTGTGTTGGTGGAGTGGAAGTATCTCATGGGGATCACAGTAAGTACTTAAGTGTTATTATAAGGAAGGATCTTCATTGGGGTAATCATATTAACAAGGTTGTAATTGAAGGTTACAGATCTCTTCATATGGTTATGAGAGTATTCAGGTTTTGAGTAAGGATGTAAAAGAGATGGCATATGAGTCTCTGGTAAGACCCCAATTAGAGTATGGTTCCAGTTATGGGACCCACATCAGAACTACTTGGTGTGTGTACTGGAAAATATCCAATGGAGAGTAGCAATTTCTTGTGGGTGATTTCTGATAAACAATTAGTGTTTTAGAAAAAGACTAGTAACAACTGATAGGGCATCTTCCAACTGGGCAACAGTCCTAATTGCAGATCAATGATGACTGATTGATTCTCATTGAAGAGTGGTGTCCAGCAGGGCAGTACACTGTCCTTACTGCTGATTGGAATAATTATGGATGATATAATGAAGAGCATTAAAGAAACATTGAATGAAATTAATGTAGTTGTCTTTGTTGATGATGACCTGGGGACAAACAGAAAACAAAGTGCAGGCAAGTCTCAACAAATGGGAGGCCAGGTTATATGAGTTCAACCTCAAGGTTAGTGAAACTAAGATGGTGGTGATTGTGGTGAACAGAGTTGGCCAATCAGCAAACATCGAAATAACAGACTGCCAGTTTGAAAATGAAGACAAGTTAAACCTACCTGGGCAGTATAGTATCCAGATACAACTTAGAAACAAAGGAGATCACAGACAGGGTTCAAAAGAGTTGCCTCTTCAACCAACAATTGAGGATCCTTTTTTGGGATACTAAGATTCCAAAAAATTCAAAATTAGCAATGTTCAAGAGCTACATCATACCAATCTTGAGCTATGGTATCAAAACATGCACCCTCACAATGAGAGACTCATTAAGACTGTAAGCATCAGAGGTGCAGCTGATGAGATCCATTATCCAGAAGACCAAGATGGAGAATCTCTTGTAAATATCTTGTAAAGGATGGAGAAGTTAAGAAATAAGGAGTTGATGCAGTAAGCTAGGATTAAGACACCTCTCCTAGACAGATTCAGTATGTCCTGACTAGGGTGATTTGGACATATAATGAAGTTGGAACCTATGAGAACAGCCCAAATCCACTTTGAAAAAGTGGCAGAGGGAAAATGCCAGGTTGGTTGACCTAGAACCTGCTGCATGGATATGGTCAAAACTGACATTACAGCTAGGGGAACGACAATAGATGATAAAACATTGAAGCTCTTAAGTATTTAGGCTTTTTTAATCGTGGAATTACCAGCGCTTCGCCACAGTGCAGCAGCGGGCTCATCAGTTGGAATGCTGCACCTTTCCAAGACGCTGGCACTAGTATGCCGTTGAGACACCACTGCAAGCCTCTTATGTGGGACAATGCAGTGATGGTGCACTAGGGGAAGCATGTGCCTCCACTTTGTATAAATGCCTGCCTTTGACAATAGATGTCATAAAGAACAGGGCATTTATGAATAGAGCAGAGCAGAAGAGACTTATCAACAGCACCCAGAAAACTAGAATTTTAAACAGATGATGATGATGATGATGTTGATCAGATAAAAATTGGTTCAAAAAAGAACAAGGCTTTGGTCATAGTGAGGACATCATTTACTCATTGCTGATGTTTTCTCCACTTAAAAGGTAAATATTTTTACCTCTACTGCTTTCTATAGTCCTAGTCATACTTTCAGTGTGCATTGGAACAAGACAATAGTGTTTTACAATATTGAACAACAAATGAAATGATGAACATTCATGAAAATGTTGAGATACACAGGTTTCCTTCACAAGAGGGAAAGAAATCTAGCTTATAATACAGAATTTAATTATATTTGTTTATTTATTACCAACAGATTAAGTGCTTTTTCTATTCCACATGACATAATAATTACTAAATATACAATATGAAGTACATATAGGCCATATTTACATTAACATTTACACTCTCAGTTCCCTTCATGGGTATTTAATCATGCAGCCCAGCAATGTTTAGATGCCACCCTCACTCACTATGTAACCTTGGTAACATATGGATTTCACTTAGTATCACTCCAATACTATAAACCCTAAAAATCTGAAAATTTGTACATACTTTCAGAAGATGATCTGGTATGACTTTTTACTTGCCATAACTATAGTATTATCACTAAGCACCACTTTAATTCCTTCCAACCGTGCACTTCAGAGATCTCAGGACTGGTAAGTATTTATTTAGATCACACATCCCACAATGCATAAAATTACCCCCAAGCAGTAGTAAAATATTTATCTACCTGCTATCTACTGGCAAACTGATATACTGTATCATCTTACATACATTTGAACGTAAAAAGTTTGTGTGAATTCAAATTCGACTAAGGTTGGATGCGGTATTTTACACCCGTGAAACCTAAACCGACCATGATCAGATGTGGGAGTGAATGTGTTAACAAAATATCTGAAATTAAATAATCATAATAGGCTTTTAGTAGTTTTAGTATTTCATTTATATTTTTTGCACATGGTATACTGAGCATAGGGGCTACCCACTGAGATGGTAAAGGTATGTTCCATCACCTGAAGGAGGTGGCTGCAATTTCCCATCAGTGAGTCAAAATGTCTAGAAATATTTCTACTTCTGGAGAGGCACATAAACCTGAGGTTCTCTTAACCTACACCAGGAATGAGAATTTGGTTAATTCCTGAGGAAAAAGTTGGCCAGATGTAGACAGTGGAAGCCTTTATCTTCCACTTTTCCAAGGGCTTTTATTGCCTATACAGAAATGATAATACTGTGCATGGGGTAACTTAAAAGACTGAAATCAAATTTCATCAATATATTATAATCCCAAAATCTTGATATTATAATAATTTAACCCTGTTCTTTTCAACCAGGTTCGGAGATAAATGTTTATAGTTCTTAACATAGTGGGCCGTTAGCTTCCATTCCCTCAGTACCTTATTCTGGACTCGTCCACTATCAGTGTGTGTAAACAATTCACCCCTCACATTCCTCAGTTTCAGCCTGAGTGCATTATTTGACGGACCTGGTTTAAAACTCCTGCTACGCGCCATGATGTATGTGTATTTATGAGTTAGGTTTTATTTTACTTTTAAAGTTAATATAGTAAGAATGGGTCAGTTTTGTTTTATTTTTGCGTAAAATAGTGCCTTTGTATATACTGAAGTCCAACACATCATGGATAGAAATGGGGAAAGAGAAATCAAAAGACTTTTAGAAAAGGAACATTCGTCAAATGTTAGGATTGCCTGAAAAAGAGCAGCCCTCTGCAGCTCTACAAGAACTAGAAGGACCTGGAAGATGTGCCCAATGCAACTGAAAAAACAACAACAGAAAAGCCAAGACTAGGTGCTGTGTAAGCCAGCGACATATCTACAAAGAACACTCGGCAATGACATGTGTTCTGTGCGGTACGGAAAGTCAGGAATCAAGTGATGACACAGAATGAACGTCAATTGTTTAACATCCAATTTTTGTATTTGAACATTATTTACAAATGGTTCAAAATTATTTACTAGTTTTGTAACATTAATTAATTAATTAATTTTCCCTGACCCAGTCTAAAACATTGTGCGCGTCTCCTTACGGGGTTATTTTTATGCGCCCTCTCCAGGATTAAATGTTTTCTTAATGAATAAAGTCCTGTGTGATGAATGGAACCTATATTCTGTCATTTGCATGGCTGCAATTTAATTGTTTGATTGAAATAAAAGTTTTCATTATTGTCCTATTGTGAAGCTTGTAACTTATGAAGCCTTCAATTCAAATACAGGTACTGTATTGAGGAGCAATATTCCCAGTTCATTTAAATATGAATGGGAAAAATATAGGTTGGATAAAGAGTCTGAGGCACATAATATGTAACTGTTATAATATAGGCAGTAGGTATTGTAATGCACTCACTGGCAGAAAAAGTGAAAAACTATGTATTTCAGACAAAAATTAAATGCTAGTCTATTTGAAACCTTGTATAAATTAAATGTTATGACTAGGGTCCAGATTTCCATGCACTATCAAATCTCAAAATATGCATGCATTCATGCACTATGACATGGCAAAACATTCACAATAAACTGAAAAATATGCACTATCAAAATTCAGTTTCTTTTGAAACATTGTACAACAACTACCATAATTTCTTCAAATCATCTTAATTTAATCTCATCCATTTATCTGTCAGCATATTCTTAAACACAGAAAATGATCTTTCTACATCACAAGAAGTGACAGGTGCACACTGAATTGAGAACATTTGGGACAAATTGAGGTCAAATTGCATGTCTTTTCCATTTTTACTACAATCAGTCTTATACATATAAGCTTGATGAATTCAAAGTCAGGATTTGAACACATCACTTTGTTTGACCTACAGTATCTCCAGCTGCTGCAGCTACTTCTCTGTGCGATGACTGCAGACACTTTTGAATGTCCTCAATAACTGGTAATGATTGCCTGCTGCAATAACAAAGACATGTGACAAGTAAGAGTTCCGGGTAGGAAATTCCAGGAAAACAACAGAAGAGGGTTCAGTGCAGAACCAAGTTTGTAAGCTGCTATCTTAGTAACGCGGCATCACGGAAGTGTGATACAGGAGATACAACAAATGAGCCGTCAATGAGTAATGCACAATTTAAGGTTCAATTTATAGCAATGTATAACTTGACACCTTATTCCTAAGAATTAAAGAGATTGACGTGAGGACTTCCGGCTTACGTCAATGTTTACTTGAGCAACAGATATGAAAGTGCTTGGTTAATTGGATTATAGGACCTCTGCCATATGTACTGTACTAAATCTGGTTGCCAGATAGGATGCCAGGAATACATTCTCTCTGTCTCTCAGTAATAGACATACTGTATAATGTGAAAAAATGGTCCCAAATTCTGCACACCAACTTTCATAATAGGCACTATCAAGCAAGTTAACATTATACATGCACCAAAGTCAGAAGAAAAGTCATGTTATGTAATATAAACATGCAAATATTTGCTATGAATTCCAAAATCTTCAAAATATGCATTATGCATGAATTTTCTCCTAAAATGGCCAAAACATCCAAACATGCATGGAAAAAGAATTGTTTTTTTTTGGAATCATTAATCCGTAAAACAAATATTTGCAAAGTTTGAGAAGTGTAACTAGCTTATTTAAAAACATGCATTTTCATGGAAATCTGGGCTCTAGTTATGACATTACAACAATATGGTGATTATCGTAAGTTAATTGGCCCATTTGAGAAATTTCAGCACACTAATTGATAAACATTACTGATCATGACAGTCACAATACTAATACTGCCGTTTCTCACCTTTTGACATGAATAACCACAAACAGCTGTCTAAGATCTTTTGCTGTGCTGCTTATTTTCATGGACATTATGGCTTGTCTACAACAGTTAGTCTCATTTCTAAGTCAGGTCATAATGGTTCTTTCAACTGAAAATGCAGCAAGGGCCATAGCATTAGTGGAGGATGAGTGCAGTATACACTATGTAGCAAACGCTATAGGAACATCTTGTTTGAATGTGTACGTGGGCAATTTTATGAACAGACAGATGGGGTGGCTATGGGAAGTCCACTCTCGCCAGTAGTGGCTAATTTCTTTATGGAGCATTTTGAGAGGGAGACTACTGCTTCGGTATGTTGATGACACGTTTGTGCTATGGACAGAAGGTCCTGAGCAACTTCATGTATTTTTCAACCACTTAAATCACCAACATCCTTCAATTAAAATCACTGTGGAGATGGAGTCAGACAGATGCCTTCCTTTCTTGAATGTTCTAGTAAGAAAGAAACCAGACGGCTCCTTAGGACATACCGTCCATCGTAAATCTACCCACACAAATCGCTATCTCCATGCAGATTCTCACCACCATTCAGCATAAAAACAGGGCATTCTCATGACACTCACCAAGAGAGTGACACAAATTTGTGAGCCATCAAATATCCAGGAGAAGACAGACACACTCAAAGTCACATTCAAGCGTAATGGTTACATTGATGTACAGATTCACACAGCCCTACATCCCAGAGGGACAACTAAACAAAGCTCACAGAAAGAAGAAGTGAAAGGAACTGACTACCTGCCTTACATCCACAAGACCACAGACCGAATTACCAAGATCCTCCGCAAACAATATCAAAACCATATTTGGCACCATCACCAAAATTGTTGTCCGGCTCCATGGCTAAATGGTTAGTGTGCTGGCAGGGTCAAGAATTTTAAACATAATTGGTTAATTCCCCTGGCACAGGGACTGGGTGTATGTACCATCTTCATCATCATTTCATCCTTATCACGATGCGCAGGTCACCTACGGGAGTCAAATCAGAAGACCTGCACCAGGCCTTTCCGGAGGCCATATGCCATTATTATTATTATTATTATTATTATTATTATTATTATTATTATTATTATTATTATTATTATTATTATTACCAAAATTGCTCACAGTTTAGGTAAAAGCAAGGACAAATTGTCCCCAATATTACTGTACTCCCTGTACTTGCAGCAAGGTATACATTGGCCAAACATCCCAGTCCATTGGGATTCACATCGAGGAACACCAAAGAAATATCCATCTCAACCAGACAGACAAATCAGCAATAGCTGAGCACGTCCTAACCTCGGGTCATGATGTCATGTTTCAAGATGTTCGAGCTCTTACCCACAATAGACACTACAGGTCCAGGATTGTATGGGGAAGCTGTGGAAATATGTAGATCCTAACAATTTCAACAGGGACACTGGTTATTGATTAAGTAATATGTGATTGCCAGCCATTAAGGATTTACGTAGGTAGTTCTCTTTCCTGTCCTTTCACTATCATTATTTCTTTTTGGTGTTTTACAAATTTGTACGTTCCTCTTCACCAGATGTTATTTCCAGGCTTATGTCATTGTCATGCTTTCATATGTGTGTACACCAGTTATACAATCACCCCCCTCCCAGACCGATTCTGATGGTGCTGACAGCTTCCGCTTTGAATGCTACTCGATGTCTTTATAGTGTACAGACCGGGAAAAGCTAGCGCTGACACTGATTTAGAATTAATTGATAAGATATAAGCTATGTGGGAAACGATATGGAAAGGAACGTGATTGTAGCGTGTGAACTCAATTTACCAAATGTCAGTTGGGAAGGTAATGCGAACGACAGGAAGCATGACCAACAAATGGCAAATAAGTTAATATGGGAAGGGCAGCTAATTCAGAAAGTGATGGAACCAACTACAGGGAAGAATATTCTGGATGTGGTCCTGGTAAAACCAGATGAGCTCTATAGAGAAACTGAAGTAATATATAGTATTAGTGATCATGAAGCTGTTTCATAGTAGTTTAAAATAAATGTGAAAGAAAGAAAGATATTAAAATTAGGACTATTAGGCAGTACCATATGGCTGATAAAACAGGCATGAGGGGGTTTTTAAAAAATAACTGTGATCGATGGAAAACGATAAATAAAAATGTAAACAGACTCTGGAATGGATTTAAAGCAATTGTTGAGGAATGTGAAAATAGGTTTGTACCTTTAAAGGTGGGAAGGAATGGCAGAGATTCGCTACATTATAACAGAGAAGTAAAGAGACTGAGAAGGAGGTGCAGGTGGGAAAGAAATAGAGTTAGAAATGGCTGTGGAAATAAGGAGAAATTGAAGGAACTTACTAGGAAATTGAATTTAACAAAGAAGTCAGCTAAGGATAACATGGCGGCAAGCATAATTGGCAGTCATACAAATTTTAGTGAAAAATGGAAGAGTATGTATAAGTGTTTTAAGGCAGAATCAAGTTCCAAGAAGGTCATTCCAGAAATCATTAACGAACAAGGGAAGTGCGTATGCGGGGATCTTCAAAAGGCAGAAGTATTCACTCAGCAGTATGTAAAGATTGTTGGTTACAAGGATAATATCCAGATAGAGGAGGTGACTAATGCTAAAGAAGTAAAATTTGCCTATGATAACAATGACCTTTACAGTAATATTTAAAATTTTAAAACTAGAAAAGCAGCTGGAAGTGATAAGGTTTCGAGGGATATACTAAAGACAGTGGGTTGGGATATAGTGCCATATCTGAAGTACTTATTTGATGATTGTTTGCATGAAAGAGCTATACCAAATGAATGGAGAGTTGTTATAGCAGCCCCTGTGTATAAAAGAAAGGGTGATAGACATAAAGCTGAAAATTACAGGCCAGTCAGACATGCATTGCGTGTAAGCTTTGGGAAAGCATTCTTTCTGATTATATTAGACATGTTTGTGAAATTAATAACTGGTTTGATAGAAGGCAGTTTGGATTTAGGAAAGGTTATTCCACTGAAGCTCAACTTGTAGGATTCCAGCAAGATATAGCAGATATCCTGGATTCACGCATTCAAATTGACTGTATTGCGATTGAGCTATCTAATGCATTTGATAGGGTAGATCATGGGTGACTACTGGCAAAATTGAGTGCAATTGGATTAGAAAAAAAGGACCTCTGCTTACACGTGCGCACCGCTCCACTCGGATGCAATTCGCCAATGCCCATCGAAACTGGACTGTGGAGCAGTGGAGCTCAGTGGTGTTCACGGATGAATCCAGATTCTGTTTGAGGACACCGGATGGAAGGGAGAGAGTATGGAGAAGGTCTGGGGAACTTTATTCACCATGTACTTTCTCTGCAAGAACACCGTTCAATGGAGGCTTTGTGATATTCTGCGCAGGGATTACCACTGATGCATGCATGGAGCTTGTTTTCGTTGAGAATGGAAGTCTGATAGCCCACCGATAAATCTAAGAGATTTTAGTGGATCACATGGTGCCTTTTCCACATGTCATCGGCGAGAACTTTATCCTGATGCTTGAAAATGCTCGCCCACATGTTGCCGTTTGTGTACATGAGTACTTGGACGAAGTCAGAATTGAGGGCATGGTGTAGCCTGCTCATAGTCAGAGCATGTCTGGAATATGCTTAGAAGATGTGCCAGGAGTCCTTCTTCTGACACACTGGCTCAACTTCAGGCTGTGCTCCAGGTAGAATGGGACCTCATACCACAAGGAAACACTCAAGATTGCATCCTGAGCATCACAGCTGTAACCTCGGCTAGAGGTGGTAATACCTGTCACTGAGGCAATGGACATGTGCAGAAAACATGTGGTCAAATGGACATCATTCAAAACTGTGCAGAGCTCCAGGTTTTGACATTTCCAAATTTGTGTTGGTGGACTTTTGTGATTGTCACGATAAAAAATCTATATCAATTATTGTGCTGAAACTTCTCAGATGGGCTATGATATTTTGCCATATTGTTGTAATGCCATAATATTTTATTTTTAATCTGTTTCAAATGGACTAACAGTAAGGTTTGTCTCAAATACGTAGTGTTTTGCTTTTTTGCCAGAGAGTGTACTACATTTAGAGCAAACTTTGATAATATTGCGACAATGAAGCCAAGAATGTGGGGCCAATGGGAGGTACAGCGACAACAATATCGGCAGAGTGGCGACAATGTGTCAGAACCAGTGACAACCAAAACAATAGCCCTGGCAAATTGTTAAGGCTCACAATAAAAAGATGTTGAAAGAAAGCTAACAATGGCAAGGCTCTTGGAAAGATCTGGAAGCGGAAGTTGTGAGGTGATTTATCTGGAATATATTCTCCTGGCTTATGAAAGAACTACTGCAGGTGAGTGTGAGTGAGTCTTGAGCCCGTTACAAGACAGTCAGCCATGAGTCACTTGGAAGTAGGAAACAATCTGAACTAAATGCAGTATGTGATTTGAGTCCTTGAGCCTTGTTCTGAGACAACACTGCACAGTGAGAGGTCCTGTTGGAGGGCAGGAATTTGATGCACCAGGGTTCTGTGTGTTCAGATTAATTCATATGCACAATATGTGTGATCTGTGTGGAGTGGAAAACTTGAATGTGAGTGCATTTGTAAATAACTGTAAGTAGGAGTCTGTAAGAAAACAAGCTATCTCTGTGAGTAGCCAATTTATTTTTAAGGACCCTGACAAGCTGGGATAATATGATACATTCTTCCAAGAATGCCTTTTCCTTATATTTTCATTGTCTGATATAAAGTACTAGTACTCTGTATTACACAGATGATCATTATCAAAAGGATAAATAAAGCCTTGTATAATTCTTATGCAATTATTTTAATAAAATGTGCTATCAAGAAAAGGAGCTTGTTCTGTAACATTACTTGCATTGAATTGTAAATTTAATGGTTTTGTTTTTTCTAAATGTTTTGCAGATTATGTTAGATCCTAATTACTGAGAATATTAATATTATAATCTGTGTTAAAAGTAGTAGCCTAATGCTGTTCATGTCAATTCTGATGAAAGTCTGAATACATTTTGTGATTATGTAGGAAAATATGAAATTGTTGCTGAAAGGAATCAATATGATCAATATGTTTTATTTTTCTAATTTACTTATGTATACCAATTTATTTAACCCACAAGGGGTCACATCAAAAGAGTTGCTTGATGGGTCGCACATGGTCAATTTATAAGCAAATTATCACGAAAGTAATTTATTCTATTATCACCACCTATTCAATACAAGCCACGTGCTACATGGATGAAATCTACATAATAATATATACCCTTCTCAGGGACATGTTTCGTCCCTTGTTAAGGGCATCATCCGCCTGTAGGTAACCTTAAGGTCAAATGTCTTAAACATTATCTATTCATACAAGGATTACAATGAAAAATACGTTACACATTAAAAACATCTTAAAGTTAACATGCTACAATTATAATATTAAAAAAATGCCATATTGCACACTGTGGGCATCAAGAATTGATAGTGTCTATACTCATGAAAATGAAAAATTAAAATGAAAACTAAAACGTTTTAAAAATTAAAATTAAAAATTTGCTGATCATTGGGATATTGACAGTCTTATGTAAAGAGTGTAATCTTCTTTGGGTACATTAGTCCCAAATGTCCGACTCGTTGGCTGAATGGTCAGCGTACTGGCCTTCAGTTCAGAGGGTCCCGGGTTCGATTCCCGGCCGGGTCGAGGATTTTAACTTTCATTGGTTAATTCCAATGGCCCGGGGACTGGGTGTTTGTGCTGTCCCCAACATCCCTGCAACTCACACACCACACATAACACTATCCTCCACCACAATAACGCGCAGTTACCTACACATGGCAGATGCCGCCCACCCTCTTCGGAGGGTCTGCCTTACAAGGGCTGCACTCGGCTAGAAATAGCCACATGAAATTATTATAGTCCTAAATGTTCTGTACCTGAACTTGGTAAAAAAAATGTCAATTAATTATAACCAACAGCTGGATATTTAAGAATAAACTAGATAACATTGAGTGTTGTTATTAAAATGTTGTAATTTTAAAAAAAGATCATATGTTTTCTGTTGCGTAAAGTGGTGTCACAGTTCCAAGTTTAGGCTGCTGCTTAATTGTTGAATTGTGTTCTTGACGTGTGTGAATAGTCTTACTTGTAGATGTATAAACCTCATGTCCTCATTCCGAGGTGGTGCAGCTTGTTTCAGGCACACCCCCGATGGAGGTGAGCTGCATGTACCATCTCAATGACATACCAGCCCTCCTGCCAGTCTTAAATTTCTGGCAGTACTGGGAATCAAACCCGGGCCCCTGAGGACGGCAGCCAATAACACTAACCGTTACGCTACGGAGGTGGACACTTGTAGATGTGATTATTAGCCTTTGAGAGGGATATTGTCTGTGAAGGTAGTGCTAAGTAGATCTGACTGTTCCGGCAGCTCCTGCCACAAGTATAACACCAGGAATAGAAATGTTAGTCAGGCAAGAGCTGCCGGAACAGTCAGATACTTAGCACTACCTTCACAGACAATATCCCTCTCAATGGCTAATAATCACATCTACGAGTAAGACTATTCACACATGACTGTTCGTAACGTCAAGGACACAATTCAACAATTAAGCAGCAGCCTAAACTTGGAACTGTGACACCACTTTATGCAACAGAAAACATACGATAATTTTTTTAAATCACATTTAATAACAACACTCAATGTTATCTAGTTTATTCTTAAATATCCAGCTGTTGTTTATAATTAATTGACATTGTTTTTACCAAGTTCAGGTACAGAACATTTGGAACTATTGTACCCAAAGAAGATTACATTTTTCACTCAAGACTGTTACTATCCCAATGATCTGCAAATTTTTAATTTTAATTTTAAACATTCTTTAGTTTTCATTTTCATTTTTTATTTGCACAAGTATAGACATTATCAATTCTCGATATTCATAGTGTGTAATATAGCATTTTTTAATATTATTGTTGTACCATGTTAACATTAAGATGTTTTTAATGTGTAACATATTTTTCATTGTAATCCATGTATGAATAGATAATGTTTAAGACATTTGACCTTAAGGTTACCTACAGGCTGATGATGCCCTTAACAAGGGGTGAAACATGTCCCTGAGAAGTGTATATATTATTATGTAGATTTCATCCACGTAGCACGTGTCTTGTATTGAATAGATGGTGATAATAGAATAAATTATTTTTGTGATAATTTGCTTATGGTCAGATTCAATATGGATCAATCATGAGAATTGTCTCTTGCAACATGGTCAATTTGACCGGGGAGTATAAAATACCAGTTTTTGTAGCAAAACACATTGTATTATTAAGGAAAAAATGCCCATGAAACAAAATATCAGTTTTCTTGCAATACACATTGTATTGTGCAAGAAAAGTATATACATGAAACAAAATATTAGTTTTTATAGCAAAATACATATTATTAAAGAAAAGCATACCCATGAAACAAAACAGCAGTTTTTCATGCAAAAGATTCTGTATCATTACAGAAAAATATTTACATTAAGCAAAATATGAGCATTTCTAGCAAAATACAGTGTATTATTAAAGAAAAGTATATCTGTGAAACAAAAAACTAATTTTTGTAGCAAAACACATTGTATTATTAATTACTTTGAAATAACTAATGATTTCATATCATTGCCATTATGGCAAACTAGTGAAAGTGACGAACTAGGGTACCTGTAGTTCTAAAGTTTTGGTCTAGATTTTATTATTTACATAATGTCTATCCTCTGACAAAGTCTCACATCTGCAGCTTGTTCTGTATGACTAACACATGAAACCAATCATTAATTATAAAAATTGATCTGACATGAGTAATCACAACTTCTCTCAGCTCTTGTATTTTTTAGCCACTTTGCACATTCGTTAGTTTGCCAGAGGGGAGACGATATTATAATAAAATCTTAATTGCTCATAAGCAGCACTTTTTCCAGTGGAGGAATGTTGGGGTAGGTTTACCCCTTAAACGTTCGGGAACTTTGAATGAGAAAGACTTACATTTTGACAGTTTTAAAATTGCTGCCAAGCAAAAGACTAAGACTGGAAGAAGTTATATGTTGTTATGTAAAATTAGAAACTTTAATGTTGTATGTTGGGTATGCTGTTTATATAACACTGATGTCCGGCTCCATGGCTAAATGGTTAGCGTGCTGGCCTTTGGTCACAGGGGTCTCGGGTTCGATTCCTGGCAGTGTAGGGAATTTTTACCTTCATTGGTTAATTTCGCTGGCACGGGGGCTGGGTGTATGTGTCGTCTTCATCATAATTTCATCCTCATCATGACGTGCAGGTCACCTATGGGCGTCAAATCAAACGACCTGCACCTGGCGAGCCGAACTTGTCCTCAGACACTCCCGGCACTAAAAGCCATACGCCATTTCATTTCATAACCCTGATCACTGCATCCATAAGTGCTGGAAAGTCCTGAAGTTGGGTATTGTTATCGTAAAGTAATGTATGTTTTCTGTGTGGTTTTCATATCTATTAGAAAGAAACTTCTAAAAGAAGTATTCAGCTGAATTGAGAATCTGAACACCTCAACAAAAGTGATATGACAGTACAAGCTGTCATGTCCATAAACAAAGTTGTTGAAAGAGAAAAGGTCCTGTACTGTGTACATTACACTTGCACGCATGTGGTCTTTTGAAGTGAGGTTATTATTATTTGTGTGTGTACTAACCAAAATGCACCCATAAGTGTTACAGGGTAAATATGCATAAATGTACTGGTCCACACCCGTAATCCCATTAGAGTATTGGAAAAGTGGTAGAGAAAGGAAGAAAAACAACAATGGCTGAGGGCTTACTCAATCTAACATGGTTTTTATTTATCTTTCCTTCTTTTTCCTCTCCTTTCCTTCTTCTTCTGCTTTAGGGAAAAACAGTGGAGAGAGAAAGAAATGGAGCAGTTGCTAAGGGCTTACTTCAAATATAACTTCTTTTTCTTCTTTTCTCACCCTCTTCTTCTTTTCTTCTGTATTAGAAGAAACAGTGGAAAAATAAAAGTTGCTGAGGGCTTAATTGATCAATTGTGGCTCATTCTTTTTCTTCTTTCCTTCTTATTTTCTTCCACTTCTTTCCTTCTCCTTTAGGAAAATCAGTGGTGAAAGAAAGAAAAAGAACAGTTGCTGAGGCGTACTGAATCAAATATGACTTCTTCTTCTTCTCCTCCTCCTTCTTCTTCTTCTTCTTCTTCTTCTTCTTCTTCTTCTTCTTCTTCTTCTTATTATTATTATTATTATTATTATTATTATTATTATTATCTTCTTCTTTAGGAAAAGTGGTGGAGAGAGACAGAAGAGGAACAGTTGCTGAGGGCTAACTCGACCAAATATGGCTTCTTTTCCTTTCTTATTATTACAATACCTTATTTGTTGCAGATAAGGCTATTTCAGACTCATTTGTGGCATTTAGGAACAGTCCTGCTGACTCCAATCTATAACATCAACGCTGCATACTAGAAGATTGGCAGATTCCTATCAGTGTCAGTGGACATGGAAGCTGGGTGCATATGGGTTAATTTTCAAGATAAAGAAAATAACAAACTTTTACATCTTCCCAGATACTGGTACTGTAGCAAAAATGTGAAATATAACTGAATATGACATAAGTGTAAGAAACCAAAAAGAAACAGCATCATGTTGTGTGATAATAATGCAAGAAATGACAAACAGCCAGTTTGGAATTTGATGTGAGCTGGTTAGCAATAAGAGACACTACCAGTACTTGTTTGTACGAGTATTTGCTTTTCTGTACATTTCATTTTTAATGTGTACATTTTAAGGTATAGATGTTTTGTCAAATTCAAACTAAGAGTACCCCTTAAAATTGTTTTAGAATAAAAGCACTGCTCATAAGATATAATAAATACCCTATGGAAAATGTTTCACTTTGCTTGGTACACTGATTAAATTCTTTCCAGTAAAAGGATATGGTTCCACATTGATATGCCAAACTTTTGACTCATAATGATTAGCAGACCATTGGAGCTGTCTATAAAGAGCTTTTAGTACCCTGACTGCAAAGTACAGGAGCTCTATCCCACTTAGAAGACTTACTCCTAAGAAGAGGCCAGCAATGCCGCCAATGGACACTGCAAAGAAGTAAAATAAATAACTTTTTTATTTATGTTTTTTTTTTTTTTCTTTCTTAGGTCACACTGATTAAATGTTTACATTGAGGAGCAGTTCAGTTCATTAAGATGGTGTGGTAAAGTGCACATTTCACATGGTGATTGTCACTTTAGTCACTGCATAAACCTAACATAGACACAAGATAGGACAGCAGGCAGGACATGACCCAAACAAAGCAATGTGCTAGGACTGCCAAGAGGGGCGTAGAGGGATAGGTATGACAGTTACATGCATTCAGTGAGTAAGAAATCTCCTCTTCTTCACTGTCTTCTCTCCCTGACTATCAGCACTCAGTGGTGGGGAAGAAGTTCCTTTCTCACTCTGTATGTGTTTGGATCATATCTCACCTGCTGACCTATATAGTACACAGGCCAAAACATAAAATGTACTCAACACAAAATTGTATTATTAGTTACTTAGTTACTTATTTGGTAATTAACTGTAGCAAGAAGTAGGTGTTCAAACATTTGACAGCTAAAGGAAAGGGCTCTCTGCTGTGAAAGTTGAAGAACTATCACCATAAGAGCAAACCAGTCAAATGCTGATAAATTATGAATAAAACCTTTCTTTATCTCATCCCAACTATTTATGGGGTTGCTGAAGCCATCTTTGGTGGTATCGGAACAAAGATTTTGCAGTTTCTAGTGAGCCCTTAATATATTGTAAGATAATGTCCATTCCAATGAATCACAACAGTTTTTTCAATCATGTAGTCAATATTTTATTGGGATAGTTTAATCTTAATGTAGACGATTTTCTAGTGACCATTTGTTTTTAATGTAATGAACAAATTCATACAGTATGGAAACTTTTATGAGCAATGTCTGATGTTTAAAAAAAAATTCTTAATCATTTATTAATTATTTTTATCCAGTGTAATGTCTGAAGAACTCCTACAATAAAGACAAAACATGTACAAAAATGTGGGATTTTTAAAGATTAATAATAGTAAAAGGCCTAAAGTTAAAGATTTTAAGAATCTGATTAGTACTGAATAAGGTGGAACTACAATTACCTCCTTTCAAGATTATTACATTGGGAGTGGGTACCTCAGACCCATTCTGTGTTGTGGCCCTCCTTCTGCTCTAAGACTAGGCTATCCAACTCACCAGTAGGCCCAAAACCATTTACAGTGAAAAGTTCTCACTGGAACTAGCCACACTACTTCATAGAAATTTACCAGACCTACTCAGAGTGTTTTAAGCAAGCCTCTGGGCTGTGGGAGTGATGGAGTCCCACTTTCATTTAACAGGCTAGAGACTCCTTGGAAAAAACTTAATTAATGTAATGGTATCTGATATGATGTTATCATATTTGATAAGGTGTTTTCAGTATTAATGAAAAAATAAAGCAAAACTGACTGAGTCCGTAAAGAGAATTCTTCCAGATGTGTTGGTAGTTAATGAATTCGGGTAAGTAGAGGCAACGAGAAAGGGATGGGATATTATAATATATTTTAACAGATGTTAAATGTGGAAGGGCACTGTAGTGAAACTGACTACTGGGAAAACCATAGATGTATCACATGTAATGGAAATTTCACAGCAGAACTGAACAAAAGTGTCTGGGGTGTGAAAATTGCATTTCCATGTTTTGATTTCTTGCACTATCTATAGGTCTTCATAACAAACCTAGTTATGCAGCAGTTTGAGTCTTGATGTCATGAAAACTTTGTACAATTGGTAAGAAAATGAGTGAAAGCTGCAATTGCATTTTTTCTCAAAATACAAAAATACAGTTTTCTTAATAGCAACAGTCAATAATTAATATCTTCTGAAGTATTGCACCTAGAAACATGAACTCCTTTTTTTTTTTTTTTTTCTTTTTTTTTTTTTTTTTTTTTTAAATGCTCAGTATCTTAAACCAATTTTAGAATTACAAAAATTTCAAAAATGAAAAATCCGACTTTAGGTCCCTTCCCGTGCACCGGGTCACATATGGTGTTACAGAAATGTTGCAAACTTTGGGGCTCAGAAGTCTTGGAAGTAAGGAGATAAGCTGCTTCACTAAGCGGTGTGTTCTGAGCTGTCAGTAGAGAAATGGCACGGGATGACATTACACAAATAAGCTGGAGTAGAACTTTTAAAACTAGGTCATAATATGAAGATGAAGTTGGAATTTAAGAGGACAAATTGGGGCAAATATTCATTTATAAATTGAGGAATACGGGAATGGGGTTATTTATCAAGAGAAATGTTCAATATATTTTGAAGTTCTTTGAAAACATTTAAGAAAAGGCTATGTAAACTTCTTCTTTCTTCTTCCCGATACGTTTCTGCTTATGCAAGTTGTTCACAGAGCCACTTCCAATATTCTCTTTTTTCCCACATTCTATCATTCATCACTGTCTGCCACTGTAGTCCTCACTGATTTACGTCATCCTCTACCCTGATCCCTCCATCTTGTTCGTGGTCTTCCAATTGGTCATCTTCCATATTCTGTCCATTCCAGAGCTCTTCTTGGTAACTTTCTTGTCTCATTCTTTTGCCATGGCCGAACCATTTCAGTCTATTTCTCTTCATAGTTTCTTTTAGAGGGTTGATCTGTAGCATGTTTCATATGGTTTTCTTTCTTATCTTGTCCTTCCTTGTTTTACCCAAGCAAAAAATACAATTTATATATCATGATTTTTGCTTTGGTAGCTACTTTCCAATTTCTAATTATGTCTGATACATAGTAATCAAATTTTGAGCAATTTCCTATCCTCTCAGAAATTTCTTTCTTGATGTTTCCTTTCCCAGTTAGCTTACTTCCTAGGTTATTTAAAAACATCTACTTCTTTAAGAATTTTTCCATTACACCTAATATCCTTCATTTTTTTTTTGTTTTCTCTACTGATTTTCATTACCTCACTTTTCATTAATTAAACTTATTTCCATGCCTGCTTCTTCAATTTTGTGCCGGCCCCGTGGTGTAGGGGTAGCGTGCCTGCCTCCCATCCGGAGGCTCCGGGTTCGATTCCCGGCCAGGTCAGGGACTTTTACCTGGACCTGAGGACTGGTTCGAGGTCCACTCAGCCTAAGTGATTAGAATTGAGGAGCTATCTGGGGGTGAGATAGTGGCCCCGGTCTAAAAAGCCAAGAATAACGGCTGAGAGGATTCGTCATATAGATTTTGGAAGTATTCGTTCCATACTTTAAAAAATTATTTTTCTTCCCACACAGGTTTTCCAACTTTGTTGATGACTTTTGATGTATTTTGTTTTTGCTTCCTTCTGTTACCTTTTATGCAGTATAATATTTGCTTGTCATTCTTATAATTCTCTTCTATCTCTTTTGTAAATTTTTCCCAGGACACCATTTTAGCCAATGCTATAATTTTCCTTGCTGCTCTGCTTAGTCGTTTCCATTTGTCTCTCTTATGATCCGTTCTGTTTCTGAACCATTCTCTTCATGCATTCTTCTTCTTCTTCTTCTTCTTCTTCTTCTTCTTCTTCTTCTTCTTCTTCTTCTTGACTACATCTGCAATTCTCACATTCCACCATGGAGTTTCTTTGTGTCTGACTTTTGTTGATGTCCTTCCACAGGTTTCTTCTGCTGCTTTGACTAAAGCCTGTCAGAACCTTTACCATTCTTTCTCAACATCCTTCCTCTCATCTTCAGGAAGTTGTGTTTTAATTTTTCCCTATATATCTCTTGGATTTCTCTATCTTTTAGTTTCCAGCATTTGATTTTAGCCTGTTTTTTCCCCCCCATATTTACCTCTTCTGAATCTCATCAATGTCCCCACCAAAGGAAAGGGAACCAGGGTAGAGTGTTATCCAGGAATTAGGTTGAGGCAGATGTTTGAGGAAAATAGAAGAGAAGGAGGAGGGGAAGGAGAAGGTGGTAGTGTTTCACGTTGGTACCAACAATGTAAGGCAAGCTGGTATAAGTACCAACATAGTTGGGGATGTATGGGATCTGGTAAATGAAGCACGGGTGAAGTTTTGGAAGCGGAGATTGTTATCAGTGGAATACTGCGTAGGAGGGATACTGACTGGAGGGTGATTGGGGATTTAAATGAGACTATGGAGTGGGTATGTGGGAAACTGGGAGTGAGATTTCTAGATCCTAATGGGTAGGTAGGAGATGGGGATATGCGCTCCGATGGCCTTCACTTAAAACACAGTGGAATGTATAAGATAGGAAATTTGTTTGGAGGGTAATAGGGAGGTACATTCAGGGAAACTGGGCAGTCCAGGGAGCAGTGATAAGGTTACAGAGATCTGGAAGTCAAGGTGGGATAACATAAAAAATGTTAGTGTAGAACTGTAGATGTATTGTAAAAAAAGGAATAGAATTAAGTAATTTAATAGATATATACTTACAAGATATTCTAATAGGAGTTTAATCATGGCTGAGAAATGATTTAATGGATGCAGAAATTTTCTCACAGAACTGGAGTGTGTATCGTAGAGATCAGGTAGGAATGATGGGAGGGGGAGTATTCATTCTGGTGAAGGAAGAATTTGTAAGCTATGAAAAAGTTAAAGATGACAAACAGGAAATTATAGGTGTAAGGCTCATTTCTAAAGATAATAGGCAATTTGATTATTAAATGTTAAACAATTAATTACTTGTAATAGGCAATTTGATGTCTTTAGAGTGTACAGACCAGGAAAGAGTAGCATTGACACTGATTCAGAATTATTTAGTAAGCTAATCAGCTATGTGGTAACTGACATGGAAAGGAATGTGATTGTATCGGGAGATCTGAATTTACCAAATGTCAATTGGGAAGGTAATGCGAACGACAGGAAGCATGACCAACAAATGGCAAATAAGCTAATATGGGAAGGAAAGCTGATTCAGAAATTGATGGAACCAACTGGAGGAAAAAATATCCTGGACGTGGTGCTGATAAAACCAGATGAGCTCTATAGAGAAACCAAAGTAATAGATGGTAATCATGAAGCTGTTTTTGTCGTAGTTAAAAATAAATGTGATAGAAAGGAAGGTCATAAAAGTAGGACTATTAGGCAGTACCATATGGCTTATAAGCAGGCATGAGAGAGTTTTTTAAAAGTAACTATGGTTGGTGGAAAAGGTAAATAAAAATGTAAACAAACTCTGAGATGGGTTTAAAGCAATTGTTGTGGTATGTGAAAATAGGTTTGTACCTTTAAAGGTGGTAAGGAATGGTAAAACCCACCCTATTATAATAGAGAAATAAAGATACTAAGAAGGAGGTGCAGATTGGTAAGAAATAGAGTTAGAAATGGCTGTGGAAGTAAGGAGAAATTGAAGGAACTTACTAGGAAATTGAATCTAGCGAAGAAGTCAGCTAAGGATAACATGATGGCAAGCATAATTGGCAGTTATACAAATTTTCGTGAAAAATGGAAGGGTATGTATTGAACCCGACAGGGGCATGATCCAAGGACCTTAGGTTGATATCGATCTCCGTAATTACGCACGCAATGCTATTAAAGGGAAAGAACGATGAAAATGATTAATATTCATATCATTAATAGAGGTCATACCAAAACTAATTAATATTCATACCATTGAGATAGATAAATTGTGTATTTTAAAATTATTCTACGAGATTTCTTTGTTTGCGACTTATTGCGCAGTATTATCCTTTGTGTAGCGGGGGCCCCGCAGATGAAGCCAAGCCAACTTAGACCCGGGAGGGGTTACGAATGGGGATTCCCTGTGACATCACTCGAGAGAAGGCATCCCTCCTCAAGACTCACAGAATGAGGGGAAACTAACTTTTTCGAAACGGAATATAGGAGCCATCTTGGAATCGGACTGGCCAACTTAATTACCTACGATATAGAAAATTAATAAAACTCAAATTAGGGGGTCGTCTCCCGATTTAAAAGGGATAAATGTAATTGGGACATTTATTTAGAGTGTTTAATGTCCTCTTCCATGATAACTTTCAGAAGAAGAAAGAATACTGTGTGGTTTCTGCGTGGAAAAGTACTGGGCCATCTGTTTAGAGTCACGACAGCTCCTCGAGATCGGGAGTTCACCCCGTGTGGTAGGGGAAGCAGAACATATTTTAATTAATTTAAAGAGATTCACCGAAGGATAATTGAGTGGTTATGTCTCAATCGCACCAACTGGATATTGGTCACCGATCACCCGTACTATCCTACCTCGAGTACGCCGGGAATAGGCGCTACGCAAATTAGTGGAAGGGGTATCACTCCCTAGTAAAAACTACTGCAGGAAGGGACAAGCGTCAGTCGGGGTTTGCGGCTTATCGACGGCGGAGCTACGCTCGGTTAAGCCCTCGTTAGGTCTTTGTTCAAGTGAAATTAATTCCTCTTTTAACTGAAATAATACAATTTGCATAAACAGAGTTTAGTTTTGATCTCTGTGACGCCAGTGTTAACCTTTTTGGAAAACCGTAACGTGAAAAGTCATATTATTATGATTACTATAATATAATAATCTTACGTAGTCGCATATGAGATCGTCACCGGACGTTCACATTGAACGTTGTTAACCGGAGTGTGGATTAAACAGTGACGTTGTGTCTGTACAGGATTAAGTGCTAGCGGCTCCACTATCATCAAACAATGGCTCATCAACTTCAAGATGGACTGGTAATGGAAGTCATCACCGTGGTACCCATGGAGGAGGAGTAAGCTCAGGATGGACTTCCCGAGTTGACGAAGGCATCATCATGTGATAGAGATGAGTACAAAGTTCTAATATCTGGCATGCATAGAAGGGATGGGAATATTTATTGTAAACTGACGCTATAAGACATTAAAGATGTAGTCCTGTTGAAATAGAGCGCCGGAATGGGCGCGTAGTAATTAAGTCTTAGCTTAGGAAACCGACTACAGGTCTGAGTAATCGAGTGTAAATAATTAAGGGAATATAATACTTTAGCTTTGCATGGGATAGAGATTCATTCATTTATTTCTTTCTTGGGAGATTCTGTTTGTTTATTTGCGTCAGAAGACCAGTAATAATTAGTTTATGGGAGTGCAGTGAGAGTAGTTATTAGAGTATTCATTAAGTGTATGGTATGTAAAATGGTAAGTACTACTGTACGCAAGGCACGTCACTACGAGACTCAGCGGCCAAAGTGACAACCTCAATAATTACACCATTTGAAATACTTAGATAGGGAGTGATAAGATGAATTGATTATGTGATAAAATTTATCAGGAAATGATCCTAAAGCGTGTGTCAAACATCCATTCGCGTGGATAGTAATCAATTAATTAATGTATTGCCGTGTGACGAAAATGTAGCCATGTGCCGACCATCGATTAATTAGCAGTCAGTAATCAGATGTTAATTGCTGCGCGAGTGCTTAAGTGTGTTGTAGTTGCTGAATAGATTCCGCACGATGACCATGCATAAGTAAGGTAGCGGGTAAGCTATGTAGGACGGCAATAATAATAATAACAATAATAATAATAATAATAACAATAATAATAATATTAATAATAATAATAATAATAACAATCGGGCAAAGATTACCAATATGATACGGGAGTCGCATTGTAAGAATGATTTGATCCTGCTGGGTAGATATGTGTTTAATTCAAAGTGATTTGCGCGAGTCTGTTAAGACCGCAAACTATTGGAGATGTTCTTCCGAGTGAAATGTTACGGTTCCCTTTGGAAAGGGAATGTTATGTGGGTGTTGACCCTCAGGGCGGTCGACTGCCGTCTGGCCTTGGCCCAGTGTGTTTCTTTTTTTTGTAGAATGTCCCGTAAGCGGAGGAAGGAAGGACTTGGCTGTTAAAGAGAAGTTGGTTTCTTTCAACGGCAGAAATAATGTGATTTACCTAACACAGCAGAGCAGCGTAATAATTAACAAGCGACCCGGCCGATAATGGTAATGTTTGCCAATGAATCGTTGTTTATGTACGAGTATAATTAGATAGGGATTACAGGACCCTGCCTTCATCGCAAGAGGATGTCAGTTCGATGCTCAACGTAGGCATTGGAGGCCTACAGTGTCAGAAGGAAGATCAAGTGCCTTTTACGTATTTTTCTTGCATATCATGTACCATGTATGTGTTTTTATGTCATGTGTGGTTGTACATAAGGTCAGTGGTGGTTCTGTCCATCAGCTCGACGATGCCTAGAATAGCGAGGGCCGGTTCGATCCCAGGTGTTGTATCATATGTGTGTATTTTCATTTTTTTTTTTTGTCATTTCATTGGGAAATTTAGGTCTTTATTAGAATAGGATTGCTCAGACGTGTTGTTGGACGCATGTTAGTTTTATGTGTTAGCGATAATATAGCCTCAGTGTTATGATAAAATTTCCATTCGCTATATGTCACGATACATCGCTTCGCGATAACGTACTCGTTTCTATCACGTATAACGGACAGAGGTCCACAAACAACCTACCACCAGCATTTGTAAATTTTAATGTAATTCATTAGTGTTATTTAATGCATCATTTCCCATTATCATTAAGGTTCAATAAACCGGTTTGTGAGTTAAATATTTTAAATTCGAATGTGTTCTCATTTTAGTTATATGCCCCGCTTCTCCTCCCTTGTACGCCTCTAAGCTTACTTTAGTTCAGCGCCTATTTATTTCATACTTTTGACCTGTCAGCGACCCTGTAGATCTCATGCCGGTGCCAGTTAGGTAGGGGGCGGGTGCAGTATAAGTACCTTAAGGCAGAAACAGGTTCCAAAAGGACATTCGAGGAATCATTAATGAACAAGGGGAGTGTGTATGCGAGGATCTTCAAAAGGCAGAAGTATTCAGTCAGCAGTATGTAAAAATTGTTGGTTACAAGGATAATGTCCAGATAGAGGAGATGATTAATGCTAAAGAAGTATTAAAATTTACATATGATAACAATGACATTTACAATAAGATACAAAAGATTAAAATTAGGAAATCAGCTTGAATTGATAAGATTTCTGGGGATATATGCTAAAGACAATGGGTTGGGACATAGTACCATATCTGAAGTACTTATTTGATTATTGTTTGCATGAAGGAGCTCTACCAAATGAATGGAGAGTTGCTATAGTAGTCTCTGTATATAAAAGAAAGGGTGATAGGGTGATAGACATAAAGCTGAAAATTACAGGCCAGTAAGTTTGACATGCATTGCATGTAAGCTTTGGGAAGCCATTCTTTCTGATTATATTAGACATATTTGCAAAATTAGTAACTGTTCAATAGAAGGCAGTTCGGTTTTAGGAAAGGTTATTCCACTGAAGCTCAACTTGTAGGTTTCCAGCAAGTTATACCAGATATCTTGGATTCAGGAGGTCACATGGACTGTATCGCCATTGACCTGTCTAAAGCATTTGATAGGGTGGATCATGGGAGAATACTGGCAAAAATGAGTGCATTTGGACTAGACAAAAGTGACTGAATGGGTTGCTATATTTCTAGAAAATAGATCTCAGAGAATTAGAGTAGGCAAGGCTTTATCTGACCCTATAATAATTGAAAGGGGAATTCCTCAAGGCAGTATTATTGGACCTTTATGTTTTCTTATATATATAAATGATATGAGTAAAGAAGTGGAATCAGAGATAAGGCTTTTTGCAGATGATGTTATTCTGCATAGAGTAATGATTAAGTTACAAGATTGCGAGCAACTGCAAAATGACCTCAATAATGTTGTGAGATGGACAGCAGGCAAAGGTATGATGATAAATGGGGTTAAAAGTCAGGTTGTGAGTTTCACCAAATAGAAAAAAAATCCTCTCTGTTTTAATTACTGCATTGATGGGTGAAAGTTTCTTATGGTGTTAATATAAGGATGTTCATTGGGGTAATCTCATAAATGAGATTGTAAATAAAGGGTAGAGATCTCTGCACATGGTTATGGGGGCATTTAGGGGTTGTAGTAAGGATGTAAAGGAGAGAGCATATAAGTCTCTGGTAAGACCTGAACTAGGGTATGGTTCCAGTGTTTGGGACCCTCACCAGGATTACTTGATTCATGAACTGGCAAAAATCCAAAGAAAAGCAGCTCGATTTGTTCTGGGCAATTTCTGACAAAAGAGTAGCATTATAAAAATGTTGCAAAATTTGGGCTGGGAAGACTTGGGAGAAAGAAGATGAGCTGCTCGACTAAGTGGTGTGTTCTGAGCTGTCAGCAGAGAGATGGCGTGGAATGACATTAGTAGACGAATAAGTTTGAGTGGCGTCTTTAAAAGTAGGAAAGATCACATTATTAAGATAAAGTTGGAATTCAAGAGGACAAATTGGGGCAAATATTCATTTATAGGAAGAGGAGTTAGGGATTGCAATAACTTACCAAGGGAGATGTTCAGTAAATTTCCAATGTCATTGAAATCATTTAAGAAAAGGCTAGGAAACAACAGATGGGGAATATGCCACCTGGGCAACTGCCCTAAATGCAGATCAGTATTGATTTATTGAATAGTCTGTGGTCACCATCAAGATTATTGCTTTGAATCACTTTCACATTTGTCAAGCACCTTCTGATTTCTTTTGCTGTTATTATATAATCAATTATGGATTTCTGTTGCAAGTTCCAACTGTATCTGGTATAGTTGTGACTATTTCTTTTCTTATACCATCCATTACCAATGATCCATTTATTTCTCAGGCACATGTCTAAATCTATGTCTAGGTGAACTATTGATAGGAATTTTCCACCTGGGTGACAGCCCTGAATGCAGATCATTGGAGGTTGATTGTGGCAGGGTTCACCATTTTGTATAAAGGCTTTGGAGGAGCAATCCAGGTCGGCCCCCATTCGCGAGTGCCGTCACCTAGTGGGGCCTGCCTGCTCGCTTCAGCTTGCAGCCAGTTAGAGATGAGACAGGTGCAGATTGACTAGCCCATGTGCAACCACCACCATTATATTACTGGTGGCTTTATGGCTTTGTAGAAAGTAGGGCTCAAGGTGCAATCAGAGTATTCGGTCCTCAGAGAATTCCAGTGGCTTCTCCTCGTCAAAGTATCTGGAAGGACTAGTGCCTTATAAGAGACAGACCAAAGGAGCTTCAGCGGTTCAGTCTGAGCTTAGTCAGAGAGCAATACAGTTCAGTTTTGTGATTGGCAGAGGGTAAGAGTGAATGTTTTGGAGCACTTGAGTACTGTTGTGAGTGAACTGATGGTGAATACAAATAGTGCACCAGAGTGGCAAGGGAGAACATTGCAGTGGAGCGATGTGGAAAGTTGGAAGAAGACTGCTATAAGAGTATGAATCTGATATCATGTTCAGATTTGTGAGGTTGTTTGCACACACGTAAACTATGAAGTGTGCAGCCATGAACATTGTACAGTGAGTTGATAGTGAAGTGCCCTAGGGAACAAGTGATAGTTACAGTAGTGTAATTGTTTTAGCTCGTAAGTGTTAGACTGAATAACTAGTGTGATAGGACTGTGAGAACAGCAAGAGAGAGTGCTAACTAGAATTATTCTGTGACTGTGTAATTGTATAGCAACTAGGATAGTTAATAGATGTTAGAGCAGATGCTACCTGTCATGTATTTATTCATCTACCACCACACAATCACATTACAATATTTTCTTTTAGGTCATAAATAAACATTTATTTTGCTAGTGGTTTTACATTGCACTGACACAAACAGGTCTTATGGCAATGATGGGATAGGAAAGGCCTAGAAGTTGGAAGGAAGTGGTCGTGGCCTTAATTAAGGTACAGCCCCAGCATTTGCCTGGTGTGAAAATGGGAAACCACAGAAAACCATTTTCAGGGCTGCCGACAGTGGGATTCGAACCCACTATCTCCCGGACGCAAGCTTACAGCCGCGCGCCTCTAACCACATGGCCGACTCGCCCGGTCATAAATAAACTAATAACATGGACAGATTTAGCAGTTGCAGAAATTAGGATGAGAATCATCTGTGTTTTCACAATGTGAGGGAGCAAATGAGAATGAAGCAGAATTAGTTTTATGATGCACTTAGTGACTTTGTAGTCAGGCTCAATAGCAAAGATAGGACAGTGTTAGTAGGTGATTTGTATGCTGGAATTTGGAATAGAACTGAAGGATATGAGAAGGTAATGGGTAAATGTTGGGAAGATATGGGAGACTGGACTTCTGAGATAGTATAGGATTAACAACTGTGAATTCATTCTTAAAGTAAAAGGCTATTCACTATTATACATGGGAGGAAAGGAGCACTAAATCCACAACAGACTGTATCATAAAGTCCTTGAATTCAGAAAATCTGTGAGGAATGTATGGTTATTCCAGAGATTTTCTGATAACACAGACCAATATCTCATCTGTAGTGAACTACCTTTAGTATAAGTAACAAAATCAATCTTCACTGAATCTGCATTTAGGGCTGTTACCCAGGTGGCAGATTCCCCATCAATTGTTTACCTAGCGTTTTCTTAAATAATTTAAAAAAATTTAGAAATTTATCGAACATTCCCCTTGATACATTATTCCATTCCCGAATTCCTTTCCATATGAATGAATATTTGCTCCAATTTGTACTCTCAAATTCCAATTTTATATTCATATTATGATCTTTCCTACCTTTAAAACCTTCACTCAAGCTTATTTGTCTATTAATGTCATTCCATGGCATCTCTCCACTGACAGTTTAGTAGGTGTACATACTGCTTAGTAAAGCAGCTTGTCTCCTTACTCCTTAGTCTTCCCAGCCCAAAGTTTGTAACATTTTTTGTAACACTACTTTCTGTCAGAAATCACTGAGAAAAATCATGCTGCTTAACTTATCTGGTCAAGCCCAGTATGTAGAGGTAAATGAGGTTGCTTCAAAGGAAGAATTATAGAACAGTGAATAGTTATTATTTCTACATTAAATGCAATTTTGTAACTTTTACATTTCTGTGATGTATGACAATTCTATCTAATTCACCTTACCTAGGAGATCTATTGTGTTCACGGCCATTTTCCGTTGATATTTCACCGCACCGTACCCATCATAGTAGACATCAAGATAGGCACTGTGCTCATCATCCTTGGTCTGCGACACTGTGACTGAGGTGGTTATAATGTAGGAATTGTCATGGCAAGTAGGTAGGCAATGGAGACAGTTCATACCATATGTAATATTAAGTCCTTCGGTACTTGGAGGGGACTTGAAGACACGTAAGCTCACTGAAACAATTATAAACAACGATTAGTTAAAGAGCTAGAAAATATGGTTAATTCTGAATGGGTATTACACTGGCGGGAAAAAATATTCAAACACCATGAAATAAGCAATGTAGAATACAGAAATTTTGGCAATATATTTGTTGAGGTAACATATTTAATTGATTAAAGGTACAAGACTATAGGTTAATATCCGCACGAGAAAAGCCATTGCAAACATGCTATGCCGGTCCATTAATAACCAGTGTAACCGCCTGACTGTTGAATTCAGACATGCAAACATGCATGCATTGTGTCATCCAGGTGCGGGATGTCAGCTTGTGGGATGGAGTTCCATGCCTGTTGCATTTGATCAGTCAATAATGGGACAGTTAATGCCGGTTGTGGATGATGCTGGAGTTGTCATCCAATGAGGTCCCAAACGTGCTCGATTGGGAAGAGATCAGAGGACTGAGCAGGCCAAATCATGTCGACACTCTGTAGAGCACATTGGGTTACAACAGCAACATGGGGGCATGAATTATCCTGCTGGAAAACACCCCCAGGAATGCTGTTCATGAATGGCAGCACAACAGGTCAAATCACCAGACGGACATACACATCTGCAGTCAGAGTGCGTGGGATAACCATGAGAGTGCTTCTGCTGCCATAGGAAATTGCTCCCCAGACCAGAACTCCCAGTGTAGGTCCAATGTGTCGATGCTGCAGACAGGTGGAATGCAGGCGCTCACCCCGCCTCCTTCTAACCAACAAATGGCCATCTCTGGCACCAAGGCAGCACTGGCTTTCATCGGAAAACACAATGGACCTCCACTCTGTCCTCCAATGAGCTCTCACTAGACACCACTAAAATCGCAGATGGCGGTGGTTTTGGGTAAGTGGAATGCACTCCACAGGGTGTCTGGCTCGGAGGTGTCGTTCAAGTAACCAATTTTGAACAGTTCATTGTGTCACTGTAGTGCCAACTGATGCTCGAATAGCTGCTGCAGACACAGTCCACTGCACCACAGCCATACGCCGAATACGGCAGTCTTCCCTCTCGGTGGTGCCACGGACCCTGGTCTTCTTATGAGCGTACCTTCTCTTGGCCACTGCTGCCAGCACACATGCACAGTGGAGATATTCCTGCCAAGTCATTCTGCAATAGCACAGAAGGAAAATCCACCTTCATGTAGCCCTATTATATGGCCTCGTTCAACCGCAGTAAGCTGTTGATACCAGCCTCTTCATTGTCTTAAAGCCATTGACCCACTCACAGTCACTCCGTCCAATCTCACAGGTAACTAACGCTCTCGCACAGTACAGCCCGTATTTAAAGCAAACCTGATGTGCAAAGTGTTGGGGCCACTACTAGCACCATACTAATGTGATTTGTGGGAAATTTGAATCAACGTCATCTTTCGGATGTATAAACATGCTTACCAACATTTGTTAATCTAGCACAACACCTCCCTTGTGTTTGGATTTTTTTTTTCTGCCAGTGTAAGTGGAAGATCAGAAGTACTTAAATCATGAAGATGTAGGACTGAAGAACTAATCTTACTGGGGGTTCAAAATTCAAATCTCAGCCCCAACAGTGATTTTCCAGAGCCTGGTCTTTCTTCAGTTTTAAAAATGAATTATGGTGAACTTCTAAGTATTTACTTTGTGCATTAATTGTGAATTCAAGGCTGAACATGTCAGTCAGGAGGAGGATACAACTATATCACAAAGTACTGTATCTACTTTGCTGATGGGAAAGGAAGTAATCCACTGTGCCAGAAAATCGTGCAAAGTCTTAACTCTTATGAAAAGCAGGAAAACATCTTATTTTAATCACATTTTCTGAAATACAGCTTGATACCACCAATCAAAGAAGGCAAGATGGAGGAAGAAATTATCATAGGCAGGGAAGATCATACTGGGCACAGAACCTCTAGTAACAGTTCAGCTTCCATAAAATGGCAACCATTATAAGGGAAGGAATAATTACTCTATGATGGTTACCAAGCGTCTGTGAAGAAAAGGAACCAGAAACAGAAGAAGAAGAAGAAGAAGAAGAAGAAGAAGAAGAAGAAGAAGAAGAAGAAGAAGAAGAAGAAGATCTAGCAGGAATAATGGAAATGAAATGAAATTTGACACATTGAAAATGCTTAGGGGTGTAATGCAATGATACACCAATTCAGAATAACAACACTGAAAAATCACTGGTACAGATCTATGTCTGCCTTATCAATACTCTCTTTACCAGTGATGATTCAATGTTATTATAGCAGTATTGACAAGGCGGACATAGATATTTACCAGTAGGATTTTTTGGTGTTGTTATTAGATATAAGTCAATATGGACAAAAAACAAACCATAATGGTTAAAATAATAAAAACACCAATTCAGTTCTGAAGTGAGTCACACAACTGTTGTGTCTTCACCTGAGGCAAGTCAGCTCACAGCTGTTGTAATTGGCCCTTTGATATCCTACAAATAAATACAACGGTCAAGCTGATGTCCAAGCTGATCCCTCATGTTTGGTTGGAGGCAGATTGGAGGGCTTGCTAGTCATGGGAGTACTTCAATATAACACAGGTACCATAGACACATGTACGATGTGTGGACAAGCATTATCTTGCTGGAAGATTGTACCAGAATTTTCATATATGCTCCCTTTTTTTTTTTTTTTTTTTTTTTTTTTTTTTGTGATTAAGTGTATTTAATATATACACTGACTGACAGAGCAAATGCAACACCAAGAAGGAGTGGTTCGAAAGGGATGAAAGTTGGAGAAAAACAGAGAGGGCACGGACGAATAATTGATGTTTATTTCAAACCGATATGCAGGTTACACAATGCGCACGGCATCGACTCAGTAGGATGTAGGACCACCGCGAGCGGCGATGCACGCAGAAACACGTCGAGGTACAGAGTCAATAAGAGTGCGGATGGTGTCCTGAGGGATGGTTCTCCATTCTCTGTCAACCATTTGCCACAGTTGGTCGTCCGTATGAGGCTGGGGCAGAGTTTGCAAACGGCGTCCAATGAGATCCCACACGTGTTCGACTGGTGAGAGATCCGGAGAGTACGCTGGCCACAGAAGCATCTGTACACCTCGTAGAGCCTGTTGGGAGATGCGAGCAGTGTGTGGGCGGGCATTATCCTGCTGAAACAGAGCATTGGGCAGCCCCTGAAGGTACGGGAGTGCCACCGGCCGCAGCACATGCTGCACGTAACGGTGGGCATTTAACGTGCCTTGAATACGCACTAGAGGTGACGTGGAATCATACGCAATAGCGCCCCAAACCATGATGCCGCGTTGTCTAGCGGTAGGGCGCTCCACAGTTACTGCCGGATTTGACCCTTCTCCACGCTGACGCCACACTCGTCTGCGGTGACTATCACTGACAGAACAGAAGCGTGACTCATCGGAGAACATGACATTCCGCCATTCCCTCATCCAAGTCGCTCTAGCCTGGCACCATGCCAGGCGTGCACGTCTATGCTGTGGAGTCAATGGTAGTCTTCTGAGCGGCCGCCAGGAGTGCAGGCCTCCTTCAACCAATCGACGGGAAATTGTTCTGGTTGATATTGGAACAGCCAGGATGTCTTGCACATGCTGAAGAATGGCGGTTGACGTGGCGTGCGGGGCTGCCACCGCTTGGCGGCGGATGCGCCGATCCTCACGTGCTGACGTCACTCGGGCTGCGCCTGGACCCCTCGCACGTGCCACATGTCCCTGCGCCAACCATCTTCGCCACAGGCGCTGCACCGTGGACACATCCCTATGGGTATCGGCTGCGATTTGACGAAGCGACCAACCTGCCCTTCTCAGCCCGATCACCATACCCCTCGTAAAGTCGTCTGTCTGCTGGAAATGCCTCCGTTGACGGCGGCCTGGCATTCTTAGCTATACACGTGTCCTGTGGCACACGACAACACGTTCTACAATGACTGTCGGCTGAGAAATCACGGTACGAAGTGGGCCATTTGCCAACGCCGTGTCCCATTTATCGTTCGCTACGTACGCAGCACAGCGGCACATTTCACATCATGAGCATACCTCAGTGACGTCAGTCTACCCTGCAATTGGCATAAAGTTCTGACCACTCCTTCTTGGTGTTGCATTTGCTCTGTCAGTCAGTGTATAATCTATTCTTTCCAGCACAAAGTTTGTAAAAATTTTGTAACACTACTCCTTTGTCAGAAATCAGCCAGAACAAATTGTGCTCTTTTACTTATCTGGTCACCCAGATCATTATAATTCTCACTTAAACTTTTAGCAGTAGAACTGACTTTACAACTAAGACATTGTAGTGTATTTGAAAATAGACTCTAAGAATCAAAACCGACTTTCAACCTATTAGGTCATGTTACGTACATTTAGTACGTGTTGAAGAGATGTTAAGTACAGAATAAAAATGGCCAACAAGGCACCTGCGGGATCCGAACCCACAACCTCCCGATTTCGCATCAGTTGCTCTACCAGTTGAGGGTTCGGATCCCACTGGTGTCTGGTTGGCCATTGTTGTTCTGTACTTAACATCTCTTCAACACGTACTAAATGTACTAACACAACTTAATAGGTTGAAAGTTGGTTTCGATTACAATGCGGTCATGAAAATTCAATATTCATAGACTCTAAGAAGTTTATAACAAAGGAAGCTGTCCTTGTTTACTTTAGTGCTATCACCTGATGACACGATTCCTTGGTAATTTATTGAATGACTGCCAGGTATTTAACCATTGCAAGTTTTGCTAATTTTGAATAAGTTCCATAAACTATTTATTAATTTGTAATAGCTCCTTCTGTGAATCACTGGTAGAGTTTCAGCTTCTGGATCCCAAGATTGCAGGTTCAAACCCAGAAGAGGCAGCTAAATGTTGGAAGTGTGGAAGAAAGTCCCATTCAACAGTCCTTGTCATATGATGTTGGCATGTAAAAGATCTCTGGTGACCTCCGGTGACATATATGGTCATAGGTTATAAACTTCATGGTTCTGATCCGTATTGAATTGCAAGTACAATGTAATAATTAAATTAATGTAGTAATGGTCCACCTTTCAATACTATAATATGTAATATTCTAAATTACATTAATTAGGGACTAGTTTCGGCCTGGGCTGGCCATCTTCAGCCTTAATGTAAAACACCTAATAACTAAACAAATGTACATGCACACAATTGACATAAAAACAAATGAAAACAAATATATACAAAGTGACATTAAAAACTGGGATGGAATATGAATAAATTTGAAAATGAACTAGGTTCTAACATCTTGAGTATGTTCATCATTGAGAATAATTTCAAGTATTAAGTATTAATTTATATACACAGAACTGTTAGTTCTAATACTGCTGATCATTTCAATAGGAACTGGTAAATGTTGATCCTGTAGTTTGTCATCAAATCTATATGTGTGGTGTTAGCTATATGTAATCCATTGGACACTGCTGTAAATAACCACTAGCTGACAGGGAACTGTTAGATGTTGTTTCATCTTCAATCAAAATAATAAATGAGATGCTCTCATGGTGCTTGTTAAATCTTGCTGAAATGTTGTTGGACATTGTCAGGACAGCACATGAAGATGTGGTTAACACAGATACATTGTGTCTCGTATAAACGTTTTGCGATTCATTGAGGTGCCCATGAAGTTAACCTGATAAATTAGATAAAATTAAATTAATGAATTGAATGAGAGAATGTGTTAGTTAGATGGCATAGGTTATATGAGACTTACCTCTCAATACAGCATGAGGTGTGTGGTCCATTGTTGAGTGTGCTTCAGACTAACTGTTGTGAAATTCAAATGAAAAGGAAGGAGAGGGGAGGGGAAGGTCAAAAGGAGAGGGGGTTGGGAAGGGGGTGGGGGAGGGGGGTTAAGGTGGGGCTGAAGGATGTGAGAAAAAGGATGGTTGTTGAGGAAATGTGCTGTGAATATTATGAAAAACTGAATTATGACTTGTTGGTTTGACATTGCTGAAAATGGGAATTAGAAGGTCAAAAAGGATATTTGGTTTTTCTGAAATTTCATTAAGATTATGATTTGGGTTGAAATATTGATCTAAATGTATGAAGCAGCTTTCGGTAATGTTAAGGAGGAGTCCTTTACTGATGATTTTGAGAATTTCCATATCTTGTTTTATGTCTGTGAATTTGTGCTTATAGTCATGCATATGCTGTCCTACAGCTGAAAATTTATTGTATTTCAGGGCATTGATGTGTTCTGAGTAACTTATCTTAAAATTTCTCCCAGTCTGTCCGACGTAAGAAGAATTACAGCTGTTGCAAGTGATCCTGTATACTCCTGATTTTGAATAACTATTGAACTTGTTCATGGATTATGTAAGATTTGTGCATTCCTATTCTTTGTTTTGAAAGCTACTTTTACATCGTGCTTTTTAAAGATGTTGGTGACTTGGTAGATTTGTTCGGTGAAGGTAAAGGTGGAAGGGCGGTATTTATATTTATTGATTATTTTTTCTATAAAGAACCTGCTGTATCCATTGGATTTAGCTATATGACGAATAGTGTTCAACTCATTTTTTAGGTCTCTTTTAGACATTGGAACATTGAATTATCAAAGAAACAACATACCCTAGAGAAAAAGCTGCATAAGTTAATGAACTCTAAACTCAACAACAACCATGCTAAAGAAACCAACAAAAACACCAGGCCTAACATGCCCAACCAATTTCACCCTCCGATCATAAATTTGTCCAAAGTACCACTGACTGAAGACGAAAATTCCATTTTAGCCAAGGGCCCTAAACACAATTGGCCTAATTTTAACACTCTGAACACAGCCATCACTACAACAGTAGAAGCAGAATTAGCCATTAGTAAATTACCAGCAGATAAACAAGACGAAGTAAGATTTGAAGTAAAAAGAAAATTAAACTCCATTCTCAACCCAGATAACAGTAACTCCCATAATTCACCCCTTACTCATGGCAACAATAGCTACAAAGATTCTATCATCGCACAAAAGCAAATACGTGCTCTAAAAAAGAAAATCAATGATAATAATCTCATAGTTACGAAAGCAGATAAAGGCAACACTACCGTCATAATGGACAAGAACGAATATGTAAGCAAAACAAATCAATTTTTTAAAGATAGCTCATTCTCTACAATAATGAAAGACCCTACTGCAAGAATCCAACATCAACTTAAGCAGACCCTCAAGAATACTTCATATCTTTTAACAGATCAAGAAAAAACTAAATTAATTAATATGAACCCAGGTTTACCCACCGCCAAAGCCCTCCCCAAAATACACAAAACCGGCGTCCCCATTCGCCCGATCATTAACTATAGACCAAGTCCCTTATACGAGGCATTGCAATTCATTCAAAGATTTTTAAGAAGAAACTATCATTTCTTATCGAACAAATCCGTCAAAAACACTGAAGAACTAATCTATAAATTGAAATAATTTAACATTCAATCCAATCATTCTCTCTACTCATTCGATATTTTAAACATGTATCCTAGCATACAAACCTCCAAAATATACCCCATCATTCAAAACAATTTAAGCAAATACAGCAGATTAAGTATACTAGAAATACAGGATTTCATGTCTATGCTTAAGTTAGTTATTAGCAGCAACTATTTCACTTTTGATAATGTTATTTATCAACAAGAAGGATTGGCTATGGGATCACCAGCCTCGGGTATCTTAGCTGAGATCTACCTGGATTTTTTAAGAACACACCAAAATTGATGGTAATAATAACTTTAACAACATCCTTTTCTGGGCAAGATTCGTAGACGACACCATAGTAATTATGGATGAGAGCATTACAAATGCAGCTACCACTCTCATTAATCTAAATAACATTGACCCACATATAAAATTCACACTTGAATCCGAAATTGAACAGAAAATAAATTTTCTAGACCTAACTATTACCAGACACCCAAGTTACTTAAGATATAAGATTTTCAGAAAACCCACCTAAACAGTCACCACAATCAGTCAAGATTCTTCTCACAAACGAGCAGCATACAACAGCATGGTATACTGAGCCTTCAATGTTCCAATGTCTAAAAGAGACCTCAAAAATGAGTTGAACACTATTCGTCATATAGCTAAATCCAATGGATACAGCAGGTTCTTTATAGAAAAAATAATCAATAAATATAAATACAGCCCTTCCACCTTTACCTTCACCGAACAAATCTACCAAGTCACCAACATCTTTAAAAAGCACGATGTAAAAGTAGCTTTCAAAACAAAAAATAGGAATGCAAAAATCTTACATAATCCATGAACAAGTTCAATAGTTATTCAAAATCAGGAGTATACAGGATCACTTGCAACAGCTGTAATTCTTCTTACGTCGGACAGACTGGGAGAAATTTTAAGATAAGTTACTCAGAACACATCAATGCCCTGAAATACAATAAATTTTCAGCTGTAGGACAGCATATGCATGACTATAAGCACAAATTCACAGACATAAAACAAGATATGGAAATTCTCAAAATCATCAGTAAAGGACCCCTCCTTAACATTACCGAAAGCTGCTTCATAAATTTAGATCAATATTTCAACCCAAATCATAATCTTAATGAAATTTCAGAAAAACCAAATATCCTTTTTGACCTTCTAATTCCCATTTTCAGCAATGTCAAACCAACAAGTCATAATTCAGTTTTTCATAATATTCACAAAACATTTCCTCAACAACCATCCTTTTTCCCACATCCTTCAGCCCCACCTTAACCCCCCTCCCCCACCCCCTTCCCAACCCCCTCTCCTTCTGACCTTCCCCTCCCCTCTCCTTCCTTTTCATTTGAATTTCACAACAGTTAGTCTGAAGCACACTCAACAATGGACCACACACCTCATGCTGTATTGAGAGGTAAGTCTCATATAACCTATGCCATCTAACTAACACATTCTCTCATTCAATTCATTAATTTAATTTTATCTAATTTATCAGGTTAACTTCATGGGCACCGCAATGAATCACAAACATTTTATACCAGACAAAATGTATCTGTGTTAACCACATCTTCATGTGCTGTCCTGACAATGTCCAACAACATTTTAGCAAGATTTAACAAGCACCATGAGAGCATCTCATTTATTATTTTGATTGAAAATGAAACAACATCTAACAGTTCCCTGTCAGCTAGTGGTTATTTACAGCAGTGTCCAATGGATTACATATAGCTAACACCACACATATAGATTTGATGACAAACTACAGGATCAACATTTACCAGTTCCTATTGAAATGATCAGCAGTATTAGAACTAACAGTTCTGTGTATATAAATTAATACTTAATACTTGAAATTATTCTCAATGATGAACATACTCAAGATGTTAGAACCTAGTTCATTTTCAAATTTATTCATATTCCATCCCAGTTTTTAATGTCACTTTGTATATATTTGTTTTCATTTGTTTTTATGTCAATTGTGTGCATGTACATTTGTTTAGTTATTAGGTGTTTTACATTAAGGCTGAAGATGGCCAGCCCAGGCCGAAACTAGTCCCTAATTAATGTATTTTAGAATATTACATATTATAGTATTGAAAGGTGGACCATTACTACATTAATTTAATAATTACATTGTACACATTTGGTTGCAAGAGACAACTATCATGATTGATCCATATTGAAACTGACTATAGGCAAAATTATCACAAAAATAATTTATTTTATTATCACCACCTATTCAATACAAACCACGTACTACATGGTTGAAATCTACATAATACTATATAAATTTCTCAGGGACATGTTTTGCCCATTATTAAGGGCATCACACCAGCCTGTAGGTAACCTTTAGGTCAAATGTCTGAAACATTATCTATACATACAGGGTTTACAATTAGAATTATATTACACACTAGCAAGATACCCATGCTTCGCTACGGTATTATACTGAGATTTAGAATTGAATGCTTACTTTTTTATATATAATCCGCCGAAATCCGCGATCTGATTTGTTTTCTAATAGATTACGGCAAGTTTCCTCCCATTTTTCAATCTTTCTTTCCAGCAATCGATTTCTTACTTACCGGGCTAGGTCCAGGTATTCCACCTGGTCAGTTGGGTCCCTAAATCTTTGCCATCTTTTCCTATAAGCATTTTTAATATGGATCAGATCCTTCGGAAGATCCAGCGTGGTGTCGTCTTGGATGCCTTGACGATACTGAACCCACGGCTGGACTGCATTCTTAGTCATTACCTGTCCAAGACCCATTTCCAGCACGGTCCGCACATTTGACGACGATCCAGATCATTATTATTATTATTATTATTATTATTATTATTATTATTATTATTATTATTATTATTATTATTATAATATATTGTGAACCCCACAGCAAGATGCAAGACCGCTACTTGGCGGTAAATTACATCTGCTGCCATTGTCATTGTTGACAATGTGACCAGCACCATTGTCGCGCGTAGGCAAGTGTGCGGGATTTCTGTGATACGAATGACATACTTCCGTGCATTATTGACCTTATTATAGAGATGAACAATTGGATGGTCAATCTCATTCCTATCATTTATTTCAAATGTATTTAAATTTTTATTTATATGCCAGGAGAATCTACTGTAATCTAAGAGCGTTCTCCGAAGGAAAAAATGGCTCTTGAAAAATGAACCCAGGAAAGATTAAAAATGATCAGTTTATGATCAGAATAAGTACATCAAAAATCTACAGCCTGTTTCCAGTCATTCGACAGAGTCAGGAATGGAATGAATAAAGCCCCCATCTAGCGGTGACAATAGGAGTAGACCGGGATTTGAACCATGGAACCCAGCTGTGAGAAAACGGCGCGCTGCCGCCTGAGCAACGGAGGCACATTATAAATACATTATGAACAGTAAAATCAATTGGTCTCACCTCCTTTTACACCCCACCTCTGTTAAATTTATTTACCCCCCCCCCCCCCAAAAAAGAGAACTAAAAGAAGGCGTGTTTCTTTATGTTTAAAGGAGATTCCAAACACCATGGTTCACGTCTATTACCTTCAGTTTGAGATTAAAATAATTCACTTTTATTCACTTTCACCCCCCCCCCCCCCCAAGTGATTTTTCTGGCAAAAAATACTTGTTTCTTTAATAGTAAAGGATCTTCTAAATACCAATTATCATGACTCTAACTTCTTCAGTTTTTGATTTATGTGTCCTCATGAAAGGTATTCAATTCCTTTTCACTCCTGCCCCCAAGATGATCCCCGCCCCTCAAAAAACGGTTTTTTCTTTGTTTTTAAAGGAGAACCAAATACCAATTTTCATGTCTGTAGGCCCTAGCAATTTTAGTTTTTATTAGATGTAAGTATTCTCATACAATTAAGTCAATTAATTTTAAATTCTTTCACCTCCCCCTCCCCCCCCCCTCCGATTCATTGGATTGATTTTACTGTTCATAATGTAACTTATAAGGATCCTCCGTTGCTCAGGCGGCAGTGCGCCGGCCTCTCAGAGCTGGGTTCCGTGGTTCAAATCCCGGTCACTCCATGTGACATTCGTGCTGGGCAAAACAGAGGCGGGAATGGTTTTTCTCCGGTTGCTCCGGTTTTCCCTGTCATCATTCATTCCAGCAACACAGTCCAATATTTCATTACATTTGTCATTCATCAATCATTGCCCCAGAGGTGTGCTTCGGCAGCCGGTAAAATTCCTATTGTCGCCGCTAGATGGGGCTTTATTCATTCCATTCCTGACCCTATCGAATGACTGGAAACAGGCTGTAGATTTTCGATGTACGTATTCTGATCATAAACCGATCATTTTTAATCTTTCCTGCGTTCGTTTTCAACAGCCATCTTTTCCTTCGGAGGACGTTCTTAGATTACAGTATATTATTCTGACACATAAATACAAATTTCAGTATAATACCGTAGCAAAGCACGGGTATCTTGCTAGTATATATATATTAATTATATACCATACAAGGCTGTTGATGCCCTTAACAAGGGGCCAAACATGTCCCTGAGAAGTTTATGCAGTATTATGTTATTATGTAGATTTCTTCCATGTAGCACGTGGTTTGTATTCAATAGGTGGTGATAATAAAATAAATTATTTTTGTGATAATTTTGCTTTGATGTCCAAGAGAGATCCAGTTTATTTTGCCATTTGGTCGAATGGTATCAAATTAAAATGCCTGCACATGGTAGCTGAGGCCATTATTATTATTATTATTATTATTATTATTATTATTATTATTATTTATTAATTAAAAGGTGGTAATAATAATGGTATGTGGCCTCTGAAGAGCCCTGGTGCAGGTCTTTTGAGTTGATGCCATACAGGCAACCTGCACATCTGTGACTATGGGGCCCTATCTATGATTAGTTTTAATGTTGAAGACAGCACACACAGCCAGCCCCGAGCCATTGGAATTAACCAATGAAGTTTAAAATCCCCAACATAGCTAGAAATCGAATTGGGGATCCTTGGGCCAAGGGTCAGCACGCTAAACATTTTGCCATGGGGCTGGATATAAAAGGTAGTATTTTACCAAATGTAACAATTGAATTTTACTCTTCTTAGGCAAACTTACTCTGGTGATCTACAATGCATGTCATCTGTGTTATACTGCAGATGGGAACATCATCTGAAAGGAAAAAGAACATTAAGGATCATATTTATGTAAATTACCATATTACATTTTATCTATTTATATAAAAAACTAGCAATTATCCGCGGCTTTGCTCGCGTGGATGGGTAACTGCTACTTATTATAAAATCTTATGTTTAAATGCTAAATTTTGATTGTGTCATTACTCTACTGTGGATCAAGATGAGTCTCATGCAGTTATACTAGTCTGTCAAATGCAAAGTTAGTCCTACCCAAATAGTACTATTTATTTATTTATTTATTTATTTATTAAAATTTTTTACCCAAAATAGGACTACTTTAGCCAGGTTTATGGAGTTTTCCTTCTTTTTGTCAGCCTGAAACCGTTTCATCCTTTCTGAATGTAATTTCCTTTCTGCTTCTGGTATCACTCTTCCTATTCTCTGCTTGTTGATTTTCGTCTGTAGTCTAGTGTTTGTCTTTCAATATCTTGAGTGTATTTGTTTGGTGTTTTAAATCTTCTATTGTAATATGTAACCCTCTCATAGCTTCTTTAAGTTCTGTGATCCATCTAATATTATTCTTATTCTTGCATAATTTTTCTATTATTTTTCTACTGATTCTAATTCTTGGTGACCATATTAGATGCCCTATATATGATATTCATTTCTTTTTCATTGTGCTAATCACATGTTCTATTTATTTACAAACTGTTTTATTGGAAGCTAGTCTCCAGACTCTGTTTACTTGATAAGTTTTATTTAAACAGGTTCTCACTCTTCTCCTTTCTAACTTCAGTACTCTATTTATTGCAACTATGTTTGTTGTTTTGAATAATGTTTCACATGTATATGTAATTTGTGGCAGGGTGACTGTTTTGTAGTGTTTCAATTTGGTTGCTATTGAGAGACACTTTTTATTATATGTATTCTTGGTAACATGCTGTGCTGTAACCATTTTATCTATTCTATTTTGTCATGCTGGTTTCTCGTTCAGGTTATTTGTGATTATTTCACCTAAATATTTACATTTTTCTACAATTTTTATTTCTTGGTCTCCCAGCTTAATTTTGTTTGCAAGCAGAAGTTGAGTTAACATAATTTCTGTCTTTTCAAATTAAATTGTCAAACCAATATTTTAAGCTATTTCCTGTAAAGATTTTATTTGTTGTTTTGTTTCCTGAGTATCACTGGCTAGAAGAGCTAGATCATCAGCAAATCCTAGACAGTTCAAATGTGTGTTACCCTTCTGGGTTCCAATTTTTATATTTTTTGAGTTGTTCTTGTACCATTCCCTCATAACCTACTCTAGTGCACAGTTGAAAAGAAGAGGTGACAATCCGTCACCCTGTCTTAAACCAGTCGTTACAAGAAAGGTTCAGAAAGTTCTCCTCTGAACTTAATTTTAGAAATTAAATTAGCTAGAGTAAGTTCAATCAATTTGATTAGCTTTGGGTGAAGTCCAAAATGTCTTAAATTTTTTAATAATGTTATTGAAAGGGGCTTGTCTTATTTTCTGTAATATGCCATAACTAGCTTCTATCACAATCAGAGATCCACCAGGCATGTGTTTTCCTTGGATTCAATGGAGCTAGATCTTCTGCATTCTGTTTAAGAATTGGTATTAGGTCATCTAAACTGTCTGTTAGTCTTGTAGTTCCTGTTCTTTGCCAATACTGGGCTCTCTGGATTAACTGATGAGGGCCGTATGTCCTTTCCTCTCCAACTCTATCTTCTTTTTCTTCTTGAGAAAATTTAATCTTGATTGTAATTAAGTAATGATCTGAACCTGTGTCCATTCATCTTAAAACTTTGACATTGTGGATTTCCTTGTGAAGGAATTTGTCCATACATATGTGGTCTAGCTGCCATTCCCCTTTTGTCCAATCAGGATGTTTCCAATTTTTAAGTTTGTGTGGTTTTCTTTTAAAATATGAGATTTGGAAATTAGTCCATGGGTTCTGCAAGTTTGTATGAGTCTTTGGCCATTTCTATTAGTGTATATATGAGGAGCCCACTTTCCTACTACATCACGATACTTATTTTCCTTACCCAGTTGAGCGTTAAAGTCCCCTATAAGGATCTAGTTGTTATTCATATTTATTTTATTCATTGTCTGATCAAGGAGATCCCAGAAATTATTGACTTCTTGCAGAGTTTTTGTTGGGAAATTTTTTTCATTGGTAGGGGCATGAGCACTTATGATTGTGTAAAGTTTGTTTGTGGTTTGTAAAGTTACAATTGCAATTCTCGGTGAGATGGCTTTAAAATCAATTACAGAATCTATTATTTTCAAATTTACTATAATCTTGTACCAAATTGGGGGCAATATTTCATGACTCTTTGGACTGGCTTCCCATTGTACACACTATAACCTTGAGATTCAAACTGATCTTCTGTTAAATGTCTGATTTCTTGGAGCCCTACCAGAAGAATATTTTGCCTATCTAATTCATCTGTGAAGTTCTTGAGCTTTCCAGTTTTCACTAAGGAGTTTATATTGTGCATCACAATGTACTTAATATGCTTATGTTTGATTCTATGTTTGTGAGTTTGGTTATATGTATGTATTTTTTGAGTGTTCAAATTAATTATTGTCTTTTAGGCGACTACCCACCGGATCCGATGTAATTTTCTCCATCCTTAAGGGGTTGGATGGTGGAATTCTTTTACTAAAAGACTTTTCCATATCTGACTGTCAAAGTTATGAACCTTAAGTGGAGCAAACTCCAATTTACAACTACGGTTGCTAGCCGCAGAGGATATTTATTCAGCCACCACTAACATGTGAAACAGATGCTGTTGGGGTACCGCCACTAACATGTAGAACCGATGTGCCCTTTATTGGCTCAAGATGTTTATTTTCTGGCTGTAATTTTACGGCTTTAAGCCAACCCTCCTCTTTTTCTCTGGGCTTGGGACCGGCAACAGCAACTACTGAGCTACTCAATCCAACCAGCAGATCCTGCAGGCAGGCATACTATTTATTAGAAAGTAAGATCTCCTACTAAGCAAACAGTATAATTTTCAGATTAGTATTGATGCTATTATAATTTCACAGGAATCTTAATTATGCTTGAATTAACTAGAAATTAACAGTTTCAAATATTATGGAGGTAAGTTGAAATTAACTTTTTTTGTCAGCAGCATTTGTGAATATAACAAGATTTTAGTGGTAAAACTATATTCAATTAAAGTAAATCACAGTAATTTTCCTATCAAAATATGCGTGTCATAATGATATTGAATATCACCTTATAATTTTGTGTAAATATAAATTTTCTCAGGAGCCTCCATGGCTCAGATGGCAGCTCTTCGGCCTCTCACCACTGGATATTGTGGTTCAAATCCAGGTCACTCCATGTGAGATCTGTGCTGGACAAAGCGGAGGCGGGACAGGTTTTTCTCCAGTTACTCCGGTTTTCCTGTCATCTTTCATTCCAGCAACACTCTCCATTATCATTTCATAGCATTTATCAGTCATTAATAAATCATCTTGGGAGTGGTGACCACCTATTGTAGTAATAGCCTATATATATGGTCATTCATTACATCCCTGACCTGGTCAATGACTGGAAAACAAGTTGTAGGTTTTCATTTATAAATTTTCTGAATACAAAATTACTTAAATACTTTTTCAGACTAATATGTTAATGACATTGTTTACATTCTGTATAGAAAATTATTCATGTCAAATTCTTTCTTAATCTATGAAACTCTTATAGAACTCATGTAGGTACTTTCTCATTTATAATCATCATATTATTTTGTTTGCCAAATTTAGTACTTCAATTTTCTTTCTGATATATATCAATGTATTTCTTTTATAAATCAGCCCAGTCATTATCTATAATTATTTTCAATAAAGTAGGTGATTTTCTTCCTTTATGGCTACACCTATATAAACATTAGCCTACTTGCAGTTTGCTCTTCCATAATAATTTTGCCTCACTTCATAAGTTTGTTGCACACAGATGGAGTTGACCAATAGTCTACTTCATCTCATACCAGACCGTTATCCTATCTAGAATATAATAGTATAATGCATTTGTATTACTTTTATTAACACCAGAAAGACCAAATACTGATTTTCAAAAATGACTGAATAATGCTAATATAATCTCAGCAAAACATTTAGGATACAATATTTGAAACATTTTGTTTTGTTAATGTTATCTTGAATGAAACCTGGTCAATAGTAAAGTTCCACATCTTCAGCTGCCTTCTTTGAGATGTAGCCAGATCCTGTAATTTTTATAACACCATGCTTAAAAGTCAAGAGTAATGCTCAATAGTCAGAAGAAAACATTGTTACTTCAACACCCTTTCCTTTTAGGTGCTTAAAGTTATCTATTTATTGTGTTATTCTCTTATGGGAGACAAATTTGAGCATAATTACTCTGAACATCTAGGACCCATTTACCAAGTTTATTGATCTTCCCCATTGCTCATAAATGTATGCTGATTGTTTCTTGTGACACATTTAATGCTTGTGCCAATTGCTGTTGAGTTTGAGTTGGGTCATCATCCAGTAATGCCACATTGAAATCACCACATTGAAATTGTCAAAAAATTCATGTCTCACATGTTCTAATCAATGGAGCGTGCTCACCATATGTTTCTGCCAGCAAACGATGACTTTCCACAGCCTTTTTCTTTTGATTAAACAAGAAAAGCAACATGTGCCAAAAATGTTCTTTTTCAGGCACAAACGTCGACATGATCACTGAACGATACAACACAGACGCTAGTGTTTGGCAGACTCAACTTGTGTGTGTTGAGACGAACAAACTGACATATGTGTCAAATTCATACACTGCGTACTGTTCGCTGGCACCATCTCTTAGTGAAACTGGAAAATACTTATGCATACACCTGGTACAGGTATGTTTATAGTGTTATAATCTTTTTTTGTGTGTTTGACAGACTGGAAAGATTTTATGTTACATTTTACAAAGTCGACACTGGAGTATGGCTTCCTTCATAGCAAAAAAATTAAAGTTATTTATATGTATTCGATTTGAAGTGTTAGATTTTTTCATTTTTGAGTAAAACTTTGTCCATGTGGAAGCCTGAATTGACTGGGAAGTAATTGATCCTTTAAAAAAAAATTTATGTATCGGACTGGAAATTAATATTAATAAGACTAAGATCCTTTACCAGCCGGCACTAAATTCCAATAAGAGAACTCCGGGCTATTACAATCAATGGCCAGTCTCTGCAGAACATAAATCATTTTCCTTACCTTGGAAGCCATCTCTCGACATGTGCAAACGTTGATGCGGAAATCCAATATCATTTAAGGTGCGCTAGTGCGGCTTTCGGTCGTCTCCTAAGAAGAGTGTTTGACAATCGTGATATCAGTGTGAGAACCAAACTGTACGTTTACAATGCTGTTGTAATTCCTACTCTTATCTATGGTTGCAAGACCTGGACAACTTACAGGAGAAACCTAAAATGCCTGGGAAAATACCATCAATGATGCTTGCAAAGAATACTGAAAGTTAAATGGCAAGATCATCGAACAAACATTAGCATCCTCGAGGAAGCCAACACTACAAGCGTGGAGGCAAAGATAGTCAGGCATCAGCTACGCTGGTCTGGTCATATTATCCGCATGCCAGATATACGCCTCCCAAAGAAAATCTTTTACTCCCAACTAAAGAATGGCCAGTGTAACCATGGAGGGCAGTTTAAACGATATAGGGATGTTCTAAAGTGTAATCTTAAAAGATGTCATATTGATACGGTCAGCTGGGAAACTACAGCCAAGGATAGGCCCAAATGGTGCAGCATTGTATACAATGGAGTTGAACATCTAGAAAAAGATAGGAGAAGATTAGAAGCTGAGAGGAGGAACCGCTGGAAAGAACGAGCGAGTGCGAAGGATGGCATTCTTGCACAACCATCTGTTGCAACTGCTAGTGTGTGCTGTCACTGTAATAAAATCTGTGCATCCAGAATCGGACTGTTCAGCCATCTGAGATGACACAATTAATACGTCAAAATGACATTGTATTTATATACTATATATTCGTTGACGAATGAATGACTATGATGATGATGATGACATGATTCCAATTGTCATTTATACTGTCCCAAATCAGTCTTGCAAACCAAAAACTGTAATTTTAGAGCGATGTATTTCAGCAACACATACAATTGTGTTATTCCATCGCTGAAGAATGATATCACGTGTATCATGTTCTTCTCCAACTATAACAATCGCTACTTCATTGATGGTAGGTGCACTGTAGCATCTGGCATGCTGTCTGACTGGTGTTTTGCTGGCTTTTATATGGATGGCATAATTATCTGCCATCAAGTTATCAATTGATGTATTGAGCAACTTTATCAAGGCATTGTACTGCTGCAAAAAAGTTTGCAAAGCTGATATAATATGACGTTTGGTGTCTGGAATCATATTGCATCGCTGATGAACTTGCACATCATCATCGCCCATGAAGTAGATTTGTAAAAGTTTTAAGTTCAATATCGGAAACTGGTAGAAGTGATCCTGCGCAATGATATATTTACTCTTGAATTTTGAAAGTTGGGATATACTGGTCTTGGAATACTTTATCAGCTCCAAGGGATGTCATTTGAAGCACCAAATTGTATTTATGAATGTTTTGTAAAAAGTGCTTTGAATCGGCTATGTTGGCCAAAAGCAATGACAACTGAGGTTTAGGTGGTGGATGCAAAGTCGGAAGTCTATCTTAACCATTTACGCAGCTTGTTCCTGGTGTTTCATTGTTGAACTTCTGTGTACCACAATGCCCCCACACCTTATCCATTTTGCCGATGTCCACACTTGGATGCAGACGGTAGTCATAATTTTCATTGTACAGGGATGCACCAAGATTCAAGTCAACATGCACGGTTCTTCGAGATTGAGTAGCTCGTCAACGTTCTGCTTCGACTCTTACTATTCTTTGCTCTTCTGATTCTGATGCACGTGATTGAGAAACTCGTAAACGATCTGTTTCATTGCTTTCTTGTTGTTCTTCGCTTTTTGAGAAGCTCGTAATTGCTTTTCATTAGTGCTCTGTCGGTAGATCTACCAATTGGACCCATTTTGTTTCTTTTGCCATCACTACCATGGAAACCACGAAGAAGATATGCACTCTACTTTCTATTCACAGCGTAGCCTAGATCACAGAGCATGTCCATACTGTCAGCCATCTTTATTTGCATGGTTATGAACCTCCTAGCAAGAAACTTACTTTATAAAACATGGCAGCGTGTTCCCATCTTCCTATATACTGCATTTCTTACTGAACTGTCATGATACAGAGTAAATCGCTGTCGCCTAGTGACAGTCTATCCATCAAGTTGATCCAATCTTGATGCGGCTTTGCAGTTAAATTAATTACATAAAATTACTCATTATAAAAAAACTACCCATTGTATTTCGCTCAAACCACTATCTAAACCCTCTCACGAGTAATAAGAAAAAATGTGAAATTTTCAGCAAAATCTGTCTACTAGTTTTTGAGTCCAGTCGAGAAGAACAAACAAAAATTCATTTTTATATATTAGATTAGCTGCCTGTCCCAGCTTTGCTTGGTCCAACAATTAAAAAGGCTTCAAATTTTCTGAAATCCCTCGCTTTATAAAATAGCATATATCTTGTCAAATTTTATTGTACAGACTTCAAAATGATATGTCACAGGGTCATATGAAAATAATTAAAGTATGAATGAAGAGAAGAAAATCAAAATAGGCTGAGGCAATGCAATGAATTGCAACAACACAGAATAAAGCACCTATTCATACATTAATGTATATGACAAATGAAAGTTAGTTTAAGTCCTACCATTGGCGGCCCTGAAGGTGGTTTTCCATAATTTCCCATTTTCACACCAGGAAAATACTGGGGCTGTAACTTAATTAAGACCATGGCCAATACCTTCCTAATCCTAGCCTTCTCCCATCCCTCCACAGCTGAAAACATTCAATGTGTTAGTGCAACATTAAACAAGTAGAAAATTAAAAGAAACAAACTTCTGACATCCTGACAAACTGCACTCAGTTGTTTCTCCCCTTTGTCGTTTTCCCATAGTGAGATCTACTGAACCTCAGGTGGTGAATTCCAGAGATGACAGCTGTTTGTAGAGTTCAGTATGGAAAGCAGATTGTCAAAGTAGTCTAATCGGTCAAAGGAAATACCCAGCAGTTCAAAGAGACTGAGAAAGAAGGAATTTACTGTGCCATATGCAATACTTGCCCTTGCATCACAGACTATCTAGAATGTATAGGATGTAACTATTTAACATGAATAGTGACAAAGTATTGAATAGGTGGAAATTCAAAGTGTCATATTCAATCTATACTAATATAGAGACTGTGAGTTTGTGTATATGTACAAGGTAATCTCAGAAACTCATGTACAACATAGTAGCGCACAACATTTAGAGAGATCATTCAGTCTGTAAGGCCTTCATCTCATTTGTAGGTGTTCATGAGAACCATTCATTGTTTAAAATTAATTTAAAATGAACAATATACAGGGCTCCCTTCTCACAGTTTACCTTTGACCATATCAGTGTTAGGTACTTTGTTGCCAAATTAACATTAATTAAATGGATGTATTGACCAAGGTGGACTAATCACATATTTCCTTTACTGTAAAGTCAATACAGAACAAATATGAGATTCTTAAATTGCAATCAGTAGGGAAAGCTCAGCTTATCATTGTCAATTTTACTTGATATCATACGCGACAGGAAGCATTCCATAACAAAAGGAGACTAAAGAGCACCTGTGTTGCCATTCGTGAAGACCTCACATCCACTAGACTCTCCATACTGAAGGCCACCATTCACCGTTTCCATCAAAGCAACTGTTTGACTACTGACGGTGGTATCATCAGTAAGAATCAAGATGGGGGTGAAGTGTGCATTAACTGGCTGTGTGACTTACCGAAGGACAAAGATACTAACTAAGTAGGCAATTCATGTGACTTTTTCTATTATATTTCATTTTATTGTAACAGACATTCTTTCCCAGTAACAATCTCCCTCAAGGCCTCACTCAGCCCTCCTCTCTCCATAAACAGAACACGACCTTGGGACAACTGTCCACTGATTCCTCCTGGAATTATTCCCCTTACTTTTCTCTCAACCAGAGACCTGCTCCTAGCTCAAATTTCCTCTTTCCTAATAGGTCTTCATATAGCACATCTAAATTTTTATTCATTGTCTGCTCATTTCCAATGAAAGAACTTGTCCCGGATGTATTTAATGTTAGCCTTCTTTCTGGAACCTGCCTTCATGATCTGAATCCTTCAAAGACTTTCCACATACCTGGTTACAGTCTACTCTGGAACAACAGAGCTGGAAAGGGGAGGGAAGATGTGCAGCGACAGTCAAAACTAGTTTAAAGTCTAGAATAATTGCATGTTCAGATAGCAAATACAATAGACGACCCAAGTTCATGCTTTTGGAAGTAATCATACCCCATCAGAAATATGCTGTCTGTGTGGTGTACAAGCCACCTGTAATCAGGCATTTGGAGGATGTAGAAAACAGATTGCTATAAGAGAAAGCATTGTCATGAGTACTTTCAAAATACGAACATGTAATTGTCATGGGTGACTTTAACACAGACAACAGAAAAAACAATGCTGAATGTCGACAGCTTATAAATGTAACTACATCATCTGATATCAGCATTTTGCAAACTTCTCCTACACATCACACCCGCATGTCTCACACAACAATCAACTTAATGATTGTAAAGAGTACGGACAAAGCACTACAAAACAGACGGATATCTGTACTAGGAATTTCAGCTCATGACTTAATATGCATAACTTACTCCTTAAGGATCCGAAAGACTAAAGCTAGGACTTATCATATTCAGAAACTTCTCTAAAATTGACTTCAGCATGTTTGCTGAAGATGGACTAGATGTTCCATGGCACCATGCACTGACAGTTGACGACATTGACATTAAAGTAAATAAATTGAATGAATATCTGACATGCTCTATGACTGAAATGCCCTGCTAAACATAGTAGGGGCAACATGAGCCCCATCACTGTGGCTAAACCTGAAGCTAAAGGAGCTAATGGCAAAATGAGATGCCACACACATAAAGTTTAAGCGACAGCTGACACAAGACAATTTTGATGCATTTAAATGGCTATGAAATTTCACAAGCAATATGCAAAGCTAAAATCAGACATGCGCAGGCCCTATTAAAACAAAATACTAGACTGCTATAGCATGGAAAGAACTAAGAAATTTGTGAATAGGTAAACAAAGAGACAATCATCATATTGACATACCCCTGGACTCACTCAATACATATTTCACCACTCCTGGACATACAACTGACAGAGACAAGAAACACAGAACACTACACGGCAATTAGAACTCTCCTGAACCTGACAGAGAAAAATTCTACTTTTCTCATGTGACACCCTCACAAGTTAAACAAGCAATATTTAGAATAAGTCCAAAGAGCTAGACAACATAGAAATAGAACTTGTTATGACAATAATCAACATAATTTTACATGAACTTATTGGCTAAAACTTTCAAGTACACCAACAGGTTTCCAACTACTTGCAAACACATGATATTCTTGACGAACACCAGTCTGGTTTTCGATATAACCATGGCACTACTTTTTTTTTCTAGGGGCTTTACGTCGCACCGACACAGATAGGTCTTACGGCGATGATGGGATAGGAAAGGCCTAGGAGTTGGAAGGAAGCGGCTGTGGCCTTAATTAAGGTACAGCCCCAGCATTTGCCTGGTATGAAAATGGGAAACCACGGAAAACCATCTTCAGGGCTGCCGATAGTGGGATTCGAACCTACTATCTCTCGGATGCAAGCTCACAGCCGCGCGCCTATACACGCACGGCCAACTCACCTGATCCATGGCACTACTGTAGTACCGCACTACTGAAGGTTACAGGCAACATTCGCAATGCAATGGACAAAAGACAAATTACAATCCTAGCTCTTCTTGACCTTTGATTCAGTTGACATAGACGAACTACTTTCCAAACTATTTAAGCTCCATTTTTTAACCAACAGTGTTCAGTGGCTGAACTCATACCTCAGTAGTCGTCAGCAGTGTGTAAGAAATAACAATAATGAATATTCATCCCGGTGATCTGTTGAGGTTGGTGTCCCACAGGAGTATGTCCTAGGACCACTCCTATTTTCCATCGGTATCAACGATATTACATCATTAATAAATAGCTGCAGACAGCACATGTACGCCGATAATATACAATAAAATTATACTTGCACTGTGAGCTGGAAAGACATGAAATTAAAATTTAAATAGAGACTTACAAGAAATATATAATTGCACTGGCACACATGGACTGAGATTAAATAACATAAAATCTCAAACTATAATCATTTCTTACCCTCAACTTCATTAAAAAATCATAAGCAACTTCACTTTACCAAAATTCTACCTACAAAATTCACCAACTGATTTCAGTGAATCAGTTAAAGATCTTGGTGATGTCATAGACCTTTATTCAAAGCAGCAGTTTATCAGCATCTCCAGGAATGTATTTGTGACACTTTACTCACCTAGAAGATTCTGCAACATATTTTTTTTAGTATTAAAGGATGCCTCATTTGCACTCTGGTATTACCTCATTTAGACTAATGTGATGCCATGTACAATGACCTGACTGCTACTCTTAATGACAAACTATAACATGTGCAATATGCCCATGTTCTCTATATATGTGATCTACATAACTATGACCATGTTGCACCTGCCTACATGAACTTATTGGCTAAAACTCAAACAACACCATAATCTCCATGCTTTATGCCTTCTTCACAGAATATTCTCCTCATGCTCACTTCTTTACTTGTACAGTCAATTTCACCACCTCTCAACCAATCACAATTTCAGAACATGATCAAAATCTGATACACTCTTATCTATTCCACCTAATCGCAACACAAGATACACAAACTCATTTGTTATTTCTTCGGCTCGGCAATGGAATACACTACTTGTCTCTGCCAGCGGGACCTCACCTGCTAGTTTTAGGCAACTTTGTCACCAACATCTACTAAGTAATAAATGAAGTTCTAAATTGTTGTTCGCATGTTATGTTAATATTGCAGATTAGTCTTTTGTCATACTATAGACTTTATATAATCAAATGTTATTATTAAGGACAATATAAATTAGCTAACATTTTATGAATATTTTAGCCATGTCATAATTGTATAAATCATCATCATCATCAACATCATTTACTTATTTAATTAATTTTTTATTGTTCCTTATTACTGTATAATATTGTATTGCTTAGTATCTGTAAGAGGTTTCAATTGTAGTCTACTTACTTTAATCCTGCACATGTAAATTAATATTGTATTTTCTGGTTAGTTGAAAGAGAGGACGAAATTGCCTTAATCTTGCCAGACAAAATAAATCCATTGTATTATATTATAAATAACTTATGTTTTTTGTACATTAGTACTAGATTCTAACCTAGGTCACCAGTTAATGGTACTTAAAAAAAGAAATTTGTGACAAGCTTGCTAATAGATGAGGTCCCTTGGACCAAGACAAGTAGTGCTTTCCATTGTTGAGCAAAGAAAACCTTTGAGAAACCTCTGTTTAAAAAAATGATAATTTTCCAAAAAATTATAAACTATAATTCATTAATGTATTACATATCATTATTGAATTTTTTATTGAAGTGCTGTAGTAAATTAAGAGAATGGTGCTTCAAGTATGTCTAGGTGCAAACAAATTCCATGCAAATGTGAAAAAGGATACATGCAGTTCATGATTCCTCTGACCATCTATGATGCTGAAGTAGTACGGTAGACATCCGCATAGGTGCACTATATATGCCATTCTGCATTCAAGGAGGCAGCTGAGGTGTGTGTATTCAGCATTCACTTTGAGTTCATGTTCATCAGAAAAGTAACACTCTCTGGCTGTTGGGCTGAGATCTCGCACATCAGAGCTTGTTTCTACAGTAGATGGCACTACCTTCACTGCGCCGTTAGTTTTACTTTTAGTGTGTGTAGGTAGAAACATACCACGTCCTAGTTGAGGGAAGTTAGTTGGGTGGTGGATTAGCACCTGATGACACATAACAAAAGTAGTTCTGTATTGTTGAGGGTATCTTAGGTTATCAGCATTACACATTAATTTATTCAACAACATGAACATGTTTCACATTTTAAAATGCTACTTCAGAGGATATCTTAGGTTATCAGTGTTACACATTAATTTATTCAACAACATGAACATGTTTCACATTTTAAAATACTTCTTCAGACAAAATACTAAAGCTTGAGGAATCCTGTGAAATAAAAAGGGTTATATGAACGTTGTTTCATACATCATGGCCACTGTAGGAACATAGTAAGTCCAGTATATACTCATATGTTTGAAAACCTGTGTTGCACTCTACAGAACTTTCCTTGTGGGTGGGCACGGGGGGCAGAGGTACATGAGATATTTACAAAGGAGGCAAAAGCAACTTACTCAGTAGAGTATATGACATTGTGACCTAATAAATAAAGAAGAAAAAATGGCTGTTCAGTGTGAAAAAAGTTGGTCTTGTGCATTTGAATTCATCATCCTTCAGCCAAGCACCAGACCATATGGTTTGTTACAGTCTCAGTCCATCCTTTTGGTGAAAGTCCAATACCGTAGAACTTCCCCCGGTGGGCACATAATGTACAATTTGTTTTGATATCATCTTCCTCTCCATTCTCCTAACCTGTTTGTCCCTGAGTGTCTATGTACTGAAGCACAGGTTCAATCCTTAAAACAAAATTGCTGTTTTAATAAATGTTCAGGTAAATTAGAGTAATGTCTTCTTCCAGCAACCAGATGGACCATTTCAGAAGGATAATCAACCTCAAGAAATAGTACTGAGATTAATAGAATCAATATCTGGAACAGTACAAAAAGTCACTAATGGTACCTGGTTCATTTCCATACCACTGGCCACTGAACTACAGAGAGATACCAGATTATCTCTAGTTGCCACTATTCAGAAAAATAAAAGAGAAATACTCAATATATTTACGAAGGAAAGCGATGTGAAAACACTGTAGTTTGTTTGGTTTCAGTGAAAAAATGACTCTACTCTCATATGTGCCAAAGGATACCTTTGAAACCCTTCCAAATTTTGAATCATGATCCAAAATATTTTCCTGTCTAACATCTGAATTTTCTGGATGTTGGACTTCTCTAGATCTTCTCGAACTTCCTTAATCCGTGCTGTTGTTGTCTAATCGAATAACTTATGGAGTCTTGGTTGTAGACAGCTCCACATCGTTCATAAATAAACCAGTCCTCATGGATAATAAGATTTATTTACACCACACACAGTTTTAGTACACCTTTGCATGTGAGATAGGTTACACTGATTACACCAACAAGACACAAACAGGCGTGATGCTCATGCTCACTCCACGCAGCCGAATGACGCTAGTTTTGCAAGCTATACCCTGATGCAATGTTGCATCGTGCACAAGGGTGCGTTCTGAATGTGGGGCGAGTTCATTCTTCCTGATGCCGCCACAAACTTTTTAGTTAGTCTGGTTTTGTCCATTCTGTACAAATGTCCGAGAAATGATAACCTTCTCCTTTTCATAGTCTCGGAAATTTTCTCCACTTCTTGTAGACTTTATAGTTGTTCCAAACTTTCCAGCCAGTTTCAGTCTGGATTGGGCCCAAGATTTTCTGTATTAGTCTTCTTTCTAGGATCTCCATTATTATTATTATTATTATTATTATTATTATTATTATTATTATTATTATTATTATCATAATATAACTGTGAGATTCTTCAGTCTACCAAAACTAATTCAGGATAAAATAAATTTAGAAAATACCTGCAAAAGAAAACATTTAGCACTACATAACCATGGCACTAATGTAGCACCATACTACTGAAGGTTACAGGCAACATTCGCAATGCGATGGACCAAAGAGAAGTTCCATCCTAAACTAAGAATTTGAAAATGTATTTTAATGAAATATTCATTTAAATAATACAATAATAATTGTTAATTCAACTATAACATGTTTTCATAGTTGTATTGGTGGGATAGTGTGTCACATAATATCGAAACATGTAGGACGAAATCTTAAACACCTAAACTCCATATCGCTCATATAGAGTAATCAATCATAAAGTTGATAAATGTAGGTATTATGGAAGTCTAGGCAAGGATTATCCAAAACACATTCTGGAAAGTACAGAATAACAAGTAATTACAAGCATACAGTATATACAAATAACAAAATGAAGTCCTTGAAGTCCTTGTACCTCTGGCCTGCAACTTAAATGCCCTCATGTTCATTTTCTTCTGCCTCTTGTCCTTCTGGATCTTCCTGATGGCACATTTTACAGTATATAACAGTTTCCTTATGCATCCAACACACAAATTTCCAGCACTTGACACAGGAGAACTTTGTCTTCCTATTTTCTCCCTACTGCAGAAAGCACAACATGCAGAATATGTTACTGGATCAGGCGCCTCCAGTATTCCTGCCAACTTTGAGATACTTGATTTCAACTTTTTCATGTTTAAACACAGACCTGTTACAGCACTGTGTTCAACCACACAGTCTAGTAATGTCTGCAGATCTTCAGCACTTGTCGCAAGCAGAACAGTATCACCTGCATATTGCAGATTATTTCTTGTGATCCCATTAACAACGATTAACACAAAGCAAATATCTTTATACCATATTTTTCCAGTTTTGACTTACCGTAGACCTGGAAACCACAGCATCCTAGAAAGGGTTTGAGCATCTCATCTATGGTAATATACTCAGCAATAGAATAGCATTATTTTCCAACACAATTTGAATTCTTCAAAAATCTCTTACTATACAGACAATAACAGAAAAACCCAAATATGAGATTTTTATGTTTCAATTGCACCAACTTGTCGAATTTCTTCCTCTTGTCTCTGGTAGTCTTGTCATCAAAACAAAGTGCTGCCAAGAGAAATCTAAGCCTTCTAAGAGACATTGTTGCTGAAAAGAATTGAATTACAATCCTATCCTTGGCATTGAGATCATCTAGATTTTGATGGGAGGATTTAAGTACTCCTGCAAGGTACTGAAGACCCAGTAAGGACTTTACTTCTATCACCTTTGTTATTTGGGCATCCCTCTCTCTACTAAAACTATCCCTGTCTGCATCAATCCATTCAACGATTCTCTTCAACTTATTCTGAAAGAACAATCTCCAACAATCTATCGGTATCTCAGCTCCTTTCACACGTCACTTAATTCCTGGTAAATGAGTCAAAATATTTTGCTTCCTCCTTCTTACATTTGGCAAGGGGAATGCTAGTGCCATGTTGTATTATCCTTTCATAGCAGATATGGTATCTGTGGTGTTGTATTGGGTCATGGGTGTAGGCCTATATGATCATCATCTGATTCCTCACTGGCAGAATAATGATCACTAACTTCGACATTATCTTCTTCCACTTCATCGTGTGTAATGTACTGCTATGTGCCAGCTCTGTCGTGGTCCCCTTTTGGTACATCCTGGAGGGACTAGTTAGTCAGCCGACCAGAAAGCTCCCAGATGGCCTGGGTGGCATGATTGGCCTTGCCGTGTATTGTTCTCTTGGTCTGATTTACTCATGCGTTTCTGCAAGGTAGAATGAGAATGTTCCATCTCTAGCCACATCACGAATATTGTGGTACACATCACCTGAGCTATGAAAAGGAGGCTAGTCACTAATAGTCAGTCAGTGTTACACTGTCAGAGGTGGACTAGGTGTGTTGGGGTTCGGTGGCTGAACTAAGGGTGACGGCAGTGTTGGCTGTCGTTAGTGTCCCACCAGAATCTAAACGAGGAGTTGTTGTTGTTGTTGCATCATAGCGTTGAGTGAGTACCTGGACTGGGACAGCTGCTGGCTGCTGTTAATGTCTCACTGGAATCAGGGTATCATCGGGTACAGAATGAAATACTGCGTGTACTGCCTTAGAGTACTGTATGTGTGTACTTCCGTGGACTGAGGACCATCACAGAGTGAATGGTTGAAGCAGCTATCATGAGTCTAATTGGAACAGTGTTAATGGTCATTGTTATGATGAGTATTGTCCAGCTGTTTAACACTGTTGAGCTGCTGCTATTTAGTTGTTCATGGTGTCTGAATTACTGGACTGTCTCCGGAGTCAAACCAAGGAACAGTCATTGTGTGTTATGTGGCCAGTAGCCCTGTGTTAAAACCTCATGGTCTACACGCAGCCGCTATGTACGATGACTGGATTTGTGAGTGCAAGTGAAAGGCCTGTAAATTAGGATTACTGTCTCACATAATACCAACAAGCCAGATGCTCGCTATGTAAAAAGAACAGAGACTTTTAAATAGCCAGCAAATAGTAAGTGTGGTCATTCATGATTGAATAGAATTGTGTATATATGTGTACATTTATTGGGCCATTCTGAAATGAATCAGAGTGATAAAACAGATGGTGTTTAATTCATGGCAGTATTATTGGCTATGTTCATTTGATTCCAGGACTTTCAACAATAAGTTGTAAACTCTTTCCTCTTGTTTTTCATAATTATTATTGACTTTTAATTACAGAAATGTATCTGTAGATTTATTTTCAACCAAATGATGCACAGATAAACCACAGAAAACACTTTACTGGCTTACAATTGGGTCAAGACTGAAACTGCATTGTTGTGGGATAAAAGGAATCAGGAATAGAGGCAGGAAACAGTTCTGGTTGTTTAAAATGTTTATACATCTTGAGATAACACCATCAAAACAGCTACTTTATTTAGCTGCATAGGGAATTCCTCTCTGCAAAAATGCACTCTCGAAATAAAGTTCCCAATGCTACCAAATGGTTGCGATACTAATGAAAATTTGAATTGTAGTATAAAAGTGAACAATAAGAAGGCAACTAGACAAGCGATTAAAGGATTCCAATTGAAGGTAAAAGAAATATTGATACAATTTAATCTGGAAAAAATGTCCACGCCATGACTATTTAAGGGTTAATAACACTTTTTTTTAATTGGCTTTACGTCACACCGACACAGATAAGTCTTGTGGTGATGATGGGATAGGAAAGGCCTAGGAATGGGAAGGAAGCAGGCATGGCCTTCATTAACTCATTGCGGACCGTGGACGGCGTAAGACGTTCAAGCTTGCTCTTATGCTGCAGGCCGTGGACGGCGTAAGACGTTTAATGTTCCGCGCGAAGCAATGCTGTTTATATTCGTCATCTATGCATTCTTACACCTTAGTCATCGTTACTGGTTATAGCAGGAAGTTGGTTGACCTTGTTGAGATAACCCTCGCGTTGAGTGGGCTCATGTTTATTTCAGCAGTTTTAGCTGGAAAATCTCAGAACTTCCTCGCGCGTCAAGTCAGTACTTGAGATTCCAATGCAGTGCGTGTCGTTCTTACCGAGTGTAGTATAATGGCTTATAATACAAAGTTTTTTTTTTTGCTATTGGCTTTACGTCGAACCGACACAGATAGGTCTTATGGCGACGATGGGATAGGAAAAGGGCTAGGAATGGGAAGGAAGCAGCTGTGGCCTTAATTAAGGTACAGCCCCAGCATTTGCCTGGTGTGAAAATGGGAAACCACGGAAAACCATCTTCAGGGCTGCCGACGGTGGGGTTCGAACCACCTATCTCCCGAATACTGGATACTGGCCGCACTTAAGCGACTGCAGCTATCGAGTTCGGTATACAAAGTTTTATAAGGAAGATTAATTATTAGATATTGTTCACAATGATTATTCTGGTGATGAACTTATTCCTGAAATAGACTCAGATAGTGAAAGTGAGAGTGACAAAGAAATACCGATTCCCCGAATCCGATAGGCTTATAGAGAAAAGTGAAGTGCCTGATACATATCATCCTAGTTATTGTCCACCCATTCCATCATTTACAGAGAATTCAGATATAAAAGTTCAAATAGAAAATAAGCAGGATATTTTGAGGTACGTGAGTATTTTCATGAATGACGAATTTTATCAGTATGTGTGTGAGCAGACCAATCTATACGCGAGTCAAGTGATAAGTGCGGCGCCCCGGCCTTTCACAAAGAATTCGATCATGCAATCGTGGATACCGATTAGTCTAAAATCCTGATATAAAAAATGTACTGGACCAAAGACCCTGTTATTCATACTCCAATATTTTCTAAAAAACAATGTTCCGAATACGCTTCCTTCATATTCTTTCATTTATTCACTTCGGTGACAGTAATCATTATGCCGAAAATACAGATAGGCTGTATGAAATTAGACATATTTTGAAACCTGTCACACCAGATATCACACCTTAAATATTCACAAGAGGTAAGCACAAAGTATCATTTTTCTAACATTTATAGTTTAGGAGTAATTGTAAATTGTATTAAGTGATGCACGTCTAGAGGGCTGGGCATGAAAATGGCCGGTCCAGGCATTCAAGTGGCCCGCTCAGAAGCAGGTACTGAACGTGTTAAGGTGCAGCCCCAGCATTTGCCTGGTGTGAAAAATGGGAAACCACAGAAAACCATCTTCAGGGCTGCTGACAGTGGGGTTCGAATCCCCTAACTCCCAGATGCAAGCTTACAGCTCCATGCCCCTAACCACATGGCCAACTTGCCCGGTAATAATAACACATAACACCTGAAAGAGATACCATTGATTAAAAACAGAATGACATGTCTCTTTTTCACTCCTAAGTTCTTTTCAGCCTTATGCATGTCCCATACCAGATTTTTCTGGATGTTTCAACAATGGTTGAAATAGGCTAAAATACCTTGTATTTACATAGCTACTGAAAAGTCATGGAACAACAACATTAGCAATACTTTCCTCTTGGCTCTTTTACCAGAACTTGATAATGGAGTGGTAAATGTCTACAAAGATAGTGGGTTTGAACTCCACTGTCGGCAGCCCTGAAAATGGTTTTCCGTGGTTTCCCATTTCACACCAAACCTTAATTAATGCCATGGCTGCTTCCTTCCCACTCCTAGGCTTTTCCTATCCCATCATCGCCGTAAGACCTATCTGTGTCGGTGCAACGTAAAACAAATTGAAAATAAAATAAATAATACACTTTTGTGCACCCATCTCAGAAGACTGCTGTGAAAGAAAAACACAGGACGCATAATTATTGTCGAAATACGGTAAGGCGATTTATGAATTGTCTGTCATCTGAACAGAGCATATGATGAACAACAAGACTACAGCATCAGACTTAACGCAGAAGTGGAGAAATGTGCATTGCTTGAAATCCAAGTTAACTCATGTTTGGGACAATGGGAGACATTAATATAAAGTTAACTCAGGCGTGGGATGGAAAAGAATAAAACAGCATCAGCACATTCCATCAAATCATTTTAGATTTTTAATTTTAATTAATATCTATTATTATGGATTGATGAATGTTATTAAGTGTAACATCATTTATGTTAAAATTATGTGTACACCCTTCTAATACTTACTGAAGAAGAACTTATCTTAATGAAGTACTACTCCTGCCTTCCTCTCTGCTCACTACTTCAGCTAGAAAATAGATCTCAGAGAGTTTGAGTAGGTGAAGTTTTGTCTGACCCTGTAATAGTTGAGAGGGGAGTTCCTCAGGGCAGTGTTATCGGACCTTTATGTTTTCTTATATATATAAATGATATGAGTAAACGAGTGGAATCGGAGGTAAGGCTTTTTGCGGATGATGTTATTCTCTATAGAGTGATAAATAAGTTACAAGATTGTGAGCAACTGCAACGTGATCTCGAAAATGTTGTGAGATGGACAGCAGGCAATGGTATGTTGATAAACGGGGTTAAAAGTCAGGTTGTGAGTTTCACAAATAGGAAAAGTCCTCTCAGTTTTAATTACTGCGTTGATGGGGTGAAAGTTCCTTTTGGGGATCCTTCTAAGTATCTAGGTGTTAATATAAGGAAAGATCTTCATTGGGGTAATCACATAAATGGGATTGTAAATAAAGGGTACCGATCTCTGCACATGGTTATGAGGGTGTTTAGGGGTTGTAGTAAGGATGTAAAGGAGAGGGCATATAAGTCTCTGGTAAGACCCCAACTAGAGTATGGTTCCAGTGTATGGGACCCTCACCAGGATTACCTGATTCAAGAACTGGAAAAAATCCAAAGAAAAGCAGCTCGATTTGTTCTGAGTGATTTCCGACAAAAGAGTAGCGTTACAAAAATGTTGCAATGTTTGGGTTGGGAAGAATTGAGTGAAAGAAGAAGAGCTGCTCGACTAAGTGGTATGTCATACATACATATTGGTATTATAAGTGGTATGTTCCGAGCTGTCAGCGGAGAGATGGCGTGGAATGACATTAGTAGACGAATAAGTTTGAAAGGCATTTATAAAAGTAGGAAAGATCACAATATGAAGATAAAGTTGGAATTCAAGAGGACAAACTGGGGCAAATATTCATTTATAGGAAGGGGAGTTAGGGATTGGAATAACTTACCAAGGGAGATGTTCAATAAATTTCTAATTTCTTTGAAATCATTTCGGAAAAGGCTAGGAAAGCAACAGATAGGGAATCTGCCACCTGGGCGACTGCCCTAAATGCAGATCAGTATTGATTGATTGATTGATTGATTGACTGATTGATTAATTGATTGATTGATAGGAATGGAAAGTGGTGCAATATGCTGTCATAGACGTTACACTAGCTGGCTTGTTTACCAGTAACTTTCTGTTACCTAATGCTTCAGTGAAATCATTAGATTTTGCAGAACTGTAATTTTAATCTTTATAATAATAATAATAATAATAATAATAATAATAATAATAATAATAATAATAATAATAATAATAATAATAATAATAATAATAATAATAATAATAATAATAATAATAATAATAATAATAATAATAATAATTTAATGAGCGTTAGTGAATTAATGTATTATGTAATATAATGGAGTTTATACTGCATTACTGACATTTTGCTGATCTGGTCAAGCTCTCCATGATGTCATGACTGGGCAGATTTGCTATCAGAATAAGATCTCTGATGAATTTTTCCTATTACTCATGGAGTGAAACAAGGCTGTGTGCTTGTTCCAACACTTTTTGCATTATATTTGGCTGTCATGCTATACAAGTCACCTACAAACAATCCGGGTGTGGAGGTCAGGTATTGTTTTGGTTGAGGACTTCCAACCTGGCTAAACTTTGCTCCCAGAAGCTTATACAGGTTACAAAGGTAACCAAAATATTGTATGCAGATGATACCGCAGCACCTACATTCATTTTAGAGGAATTGCAACTGCTACATGAGTGCATGCAATCGTTTTGGGCCCACCATTAACGTTCAAAACACCAAGTCCCAGCACAACCATCTCCATCTCAGATACTCCAATGGAGCAGATAGACCATTTTTTGTACCTGGGTAGTATCCTATCTGTGTGCAGTAATTGTGAGCAAGGTGTGGAGAAGAGAATGGGTGCTGCCCATTCAACATTTGAGTGACTGCCACACCGGTTGTTCATGAATAAAGACCCAACCGTGAACACAAAAATAATGGTGTGCATGCTGTTACAATCACAAAATTGCTGTATGGTTGTGTAACTTGGAGCCTTTAGCAATGTGACTTGGAAAAGCTTGAGCACTTCCATCAACAGAAACTTTAATCCATCTTTAGGATCCAGTGGGAAGACAGGTCTATGTCACCAACATTTCAATTCTTGAAAAAGTACATGCCAAAGGTATAGAATCATACATCACTGGTCATCAGCTTAGATGGATTGGTCGTGCCCATAAAATAATATCACATTTCCTTGCCAAATCCTGTAGGGTGAACTTTGTTCTGGCACCAGACCTCATGGACCCCCTATGAGATGCTATAAGGACTAGCTTAAGTTAACTATGATAATGAGTACATGCACATGGTATTTGTGTAAACAAATACAAAAATTACCTGATTACTTTATTCTGATAATTTGTAGTATAAGTTCCCAGCATACTTTGTACTTTTCACCTTGGTTTATTCGTCGAGTAAAAGTTAATAGTCAAATTCCTATATCCCAATAATAGGATATTATTTTTGACAGAAATCATTGTAGACAACTTTTCATTTTCAGCATTTAAGGACATTTTTATTCTCTGTCCCGCATAGTAGGGAAAATAATAATCTACCAGTAGTAAAAATCATACAGTATAACTACATTTCAGTTGACAATTGTAGTGTAGATGTGGTACATTTAATTGGTACCGTATCTTGCCTGCTAAATTCGTATCTTTCATGTGTATCTGTTAGAGCATAGTACTAATAATAATATGCCTAAGCATTTAGCTTTGTTGGTAATCTTTGAGTAGTTCGAGCAAATTTCAAACTTGCAATTTTCAATTCTGTTTGTGCTTAGTAGTAACATACGTTATTGTAATTAGGATACGTCTGAATGTAGTTTAACATTATTGCAGTGTACTGTACAGTAGTATACAAGTAATATCTTATTGGAAATTAGTGTGCTTATTCTATTAAAATAATCATGTAGTATAGTAGAGATATCCATAGAAATTCTCTTACTAGGAAAGGGAAATGTAGAGTAGAGGATAGGACAAGACAGGTGGAACAATTAGGATAAGCTTAACTGCAGTTTAGAATTGTGTAATTCTTGTGTATTCCTTTGGTATTCAGTAATTAATGGCAGTTTTTATCCTGTTGTGGTGTTGTAGGATAAAAATAGAGTACAACTAAGTAGTATTGTAGTGTAGTCGTATATTAATTACCTTATTCTCGTGTGATCTTTGAGTACTATCCCAGACAATATATCCCTCCATTCATTGTTTGCACATAAGTTATTTTATTTTTTCCTTTTATTTTGACTTTTTCCATAAAGGATGGCTAAGGAGTGCAAGTGTAGGGACTGTGGGTGTGGCGAGGCATTGAGGGGTACGAGGGAGGAGTTGGAGAGTTTGAGGGAGATAATTAGGAGTCTCACAGAAGACAGGAAGGAAGATAGGCCTCCCTCAAATAATGTACAGGTTACAGTAGGTGTACAAGAGGGAGAGGAAGGAAAGGGGGGAGTTGTAGAAGACAGGTGGTCTAATGTTCTAAGGGGAAGGAGATTGCAGGCTAAGGGCTCTACATTCAGGATCAGAATTCTGGTTAGGAGTCTGTGCAAAATCGGTACAAGCCACTCCAGGTAGAACAACAAAGGGAGGATGAGGAACGGGGAACTGTTCCTGAGTTGTGTGGAAGTAGGAGGAAGGGAAAAGGTAGGAAAGGAAATGTAGAGTAGTGGATAGGAAAAGGCAGGTGGAACAGGGTCATGGAATGGAGAAAAGGGAGAAGGAAGTAGCTTCTGCAACTGTCAGGAAAGATAGAGATGACCAGGAGGGGAGGGGATTAAACGAGATGGGTAGGGTTGAAGCTCTGGTCATGGAGGATTCCATGGTTAGACATGTGGTGAAAGTGTGTGGAGGAAAGGGAACCAGAGTAGAGTGTTATCCAGGCATTAGGTTGACCAAGATGTTGAGGAAAGTAGAAGAAATGAGGAGGGGAAGGGGAAGGAGAAGGTGGTTGTGTTTCACATTAGTACCAACAACGTAAGGCAAGCTTGTATAAGTATCAACATAGTTGGGGATGTGTGGGATCTGGTAAATGCACCACGGTAAAGTTTAAGGAAGCGGAGATTGTTATTAGTGGAATACAGTGTAGGAGGGACACTGACTGGAGGGTGATTGGGGATTTAAATGAGACTATGGAGTGGGTGTGGGAAACTAGGAGTGAGATTTCTAGATCCAAATGGGTGGGTAGGAGATAGGGATCTGTGCTCAGATGGCCTTCACTTAAACCGCAGTGGTACGTATAAGTTAGGAAATTTGTTTGGAAGGGTAATAGGGAGGTACATTCAGGGAAACAGGGTGGTCTAGGGAGCGGTGATAATGTTACAGGGATCTGGAAGTCAAGTAAGGATGACATAAAACTGTTACTGTTGAACTGTAGAAGTATTGAAAAGAAAGGAATAGAATTAAGAAATTTAATAGATATATACTTACCAGATATTGTAATAGGAGTTGAATCATGGCTGAGAAATGATATAATGGATGCAGAAATTTTCTCACGGAATTGGAGTGCGTATCGTAGAGATAGCATTTAAAATAAATACAATATATTTAATCCACCTTCTCAATACTTAACAATCATGCAAGAACATTACATTGTGCTATTACAAGGTACTAGTTTCGGTCCTATAAGGACCATCATCTGCCTAGCCAAGATACAAAAGTAATATACCATAGTCTTAAAACATAGTTATGCGGTGAGATGAAAGATGAAAGAATGGACTTGGGATGTAGTGGAATGATATACATATAAAATGGTGTAAATATGAACTACTGTAGATGTAGTAAAGTTATGTTGAACAATGACTAATAAAATCTTTTGATAATATATATGTCTCGTAAAATTACAATATTAATCAATGATTATCTCAAAATTGAATAAAATAAGCTCTAGTTGATGAATAATCCAAGGTTGCACATTTAAAAATTGGGTTATGTCGGATATTAAACAATGTCCAATGTTTCTATTGAGTTCTAGAAGATATGAAGTTCAACATTGGCGCAGAGGGAATTATTTTGTCCAATAAATCCACAACGGAGGTTAAATGTTCACAAAACTGTTGGACATATCTTGTGGTAAATTGAAATCTTGCTGTGTTACAAAGGGGCAATCCCAATTCAATAGGAACCAAATGAACCTGGAGAAAAGAAAATTTGAGTTAACGTAAGAAAAAATTAATATGAGGGAATGAGACTGGCGACACATTGAGGACTCACCTTGCGCAATGTGAAACAAGCTTGCTGGTTGAGTGCAACTTACAGAGTGAGAACAGTGTAAAGCAGAATGGAAGGAAGATAGTGAGGGGAGGAGCTTAGACAGACGTAAGTGGGGAGGGGTGGGGAAATGGGAAGTGGCTTAAGGCGGGGTAGGCGGGAGGGAAGATGGTGGTGATAGTGTTGGCGGGGGACCTTTAATTGACTTAAAGAAATAATTTTGGTCTACTGACTTGCTTTTTCTGAAATAAGTGATGAAAAGGTCAAATAAAATATTAGGTTTCTCGGTTATTTCATTGAGATTGTAGTTAGCATTAAAGTATTGGTCCAAATGTATACAAAAATTCTTGATTATATTAAGTAGAGGGCCTTTATTAGCTATTTCAAGGATATCCATGTCTGATTCAATGTTCGTAAATTTATGATTATAATCGACCATATGTTGGCCGATAGCCGAAAATTTGTTATATTTGACTGCATTGAAGTGTTCCGAGTCAGAGAAATGGCATGGAATGATATTAGTAGACGAAGACGAATAAGTTTGAGTGGCGTTTATGAAAGTAGGAAAGATCACAATATGAAGATAAAGTTGGAATTCAAGAGGACAAACTGGGGCAAATATTCACTTATAGGAAGGGGAGTTAGCGATTGGAATAACTTACCAAGGGAGATGTTCAATAAATTTCCAATTTCTTTGAAATCATTTAGGAAAAGGCTAGGAAAACAACAGATAGGGAATCTGCCACCTGTGCGACTGCCCTAAATGCAGATCAGTATTGATTGATTGATTGATTGATTGATTGATTGATTGATTGATTGATTGATTGATTGATTGATTGATTGATTGATTGATTGATTGATTGATTGATTGATTGATTGATTGATTGATTGATTGATTGATTGATTGATTGATTGAAGCTTCTACCAGTTTGCCCTACATAAGAAATATTAGAACAGGAGTTACATTTAAGCCTGTAAACACCTGATTTTGCGTACTTGTTAACTTTATTAATGTGTGATGTATTATGCAGGATGTGTGCAATGTTGTTGTTGGTTTTAAAATATATTTTTACACCTTTTTTCTTTAAAATATTAGTGATCTTATGAATTTCGTTGGTGTAAGTGAAAGTAGGATTCGTATTTAGGTAGTTCTTTTTTAAGTGTGGTTTTGGGACGGAATTTATGTTTGTTCATAATACTTTCTATGAAATGGCTGCTGAAGCCATTGAATCTTGCTATGCTACGGATAGTATTCAGTTCAATGAAAAGATCTTTCTTAGTTATGGGTACATTGAATGATCTGTGAACAAGGCTGTTGTATGTTGCTTTTTTGTGAGGGTGGGGGTGAGCTGAATCTTAGCTAAGGTTAAGTTATGAGTAGGTTCCCACCTTCCAATACTTATCAATTTCTATATAATAGGCTTATTAATTACATAATATAAACCATATAATCTCTAGTACATGTTTCGTTCCGATTATGGAACATCTTCAGCTAAAATTTGATAAAATGGCAAGACAATTAAAATACATTGATGTTATGATGATACAAAAGCTAAAAGATATGATAAAATGGCTCGAAGATTAAAACATATAATAATGATGATGAAATAAAGTTCATTCATGCTGGTTAAAAATTCAACAAGTCAGTATTCAAATGACGAATTAAAAACGGCGATAAGGTTCTTCTTCATGTTGGAGACGTGTACATTTTGTTAATCTTGAAGATAAATTGAAGAAATACAAGATTTTCTTATATGTATTTATCGGGGGAACTCTTGATAAAATAACCGTAGTTGAAGTTGAGTTGTGGTAGGATTATTGAAATGAGTCTGAAACGAGAAAAGAATGAGTAAAATAGAAAATATTTTAAGGAGAAAACCTTGTTAAAAATGTATGTTCGCGAAAATGAAGGATAATGGAGTTGATTACCTTATAGTCAGTCTTGTCGTATTTAACGTCCTCCCTTAAGCTGTGTTGTTAACTGACTGAGTTCTGTGTACGTGTGTAAGGTACTTGTGGTGGGCGGGGAGTATTGGAAGGAGAGGTAAGTGACGTGAGGAGAGCGGGTGAAATGTTGTGTAGGGTGGAGCTAACTGAGGAGTGGCGTTGTGATAGGCTAGGGGAAACGGAAGGAAAGGTAGGGGGACAATTATGTAGGGTGGAGCTAATCGGAAGGAGGTGTGTTGGTTGTTTGTTGGGATTCTTTTTGATGGTTTTTCTAGATGAATCTAATTTGGTAGCCTCTTCTAATAATATATTTATATTTTCCGTAATTTCGTTAACATTCTGGTTGGGATTTCGCTTCTGATCAATTTCAATATAGATATTTTCAAGGATATTCATTAATTTGCCTTTGTTTAGCGTTCGTAGAATGGTTAAGTCCCTTTCTATCGATGTAAAACTGTGTTTATATTCGGTCATGTGAAGACTCATGGCCGAGTACGGTACTTCCTGTGTTTTTCGGCATTAATATGTTCTTGATATCTTACTGAGAAATTACGGCCTGTTTGTCCGATATAAGAATTGGCACAATTTGAGCATTTAAGCCTATATATCCTGGAATTTAAATATTTGTCATTACTTGCAATGCTTTGATGATTGAAAATTAAACGTTGATTGTTGTTATTGGTGCGAAAAGCAATTTTGAAATTGAATTTCTTAAAAATGTTAGTAATCTGGTAAATATTCCCGTTATTATAAGTAAAGGTGGCGAAGTTTTTCTTTTTATGTTCTTTTACCAGCTGCGTTTGAGGTTTATTCTTCATTTTATTCATTAATCTATCTATGTAGTGTTTTGTGTATCCGTTGCTTATCGCTATTTTGTAAATGAGATTAATTTCTTTTTGGAGGTCGTTTTTGGACAAGGGAATGTTAAAGGCTCTATTTAACATGCTTAAAAAGGAACTCCTTTTATGTGCCTCAGGATGGTACAAATCTTTTCGTATGGTGTTTATAGTTTGAGTCGGTTTTCTAAAGATTGTAAAGGCCAACTTTTCTTCTTTCCTTTCGATTGTTAAATCAAGGAAATTTAGTTTTTTATTGTTCTCGGTTTCTAACGTAAATTTTATGAAAGGGTCTAAACTGTTGATCTGGTCTAATAAATTAGTGCTACTATTGATTTGTTCATCTATAATTGCGAAGATGTCATCGACAAACCTTAGCCAGATAATGATACCTTTTTCATCATTTAAAATTTTATATTTTTCTAAGTGATCCATGTATATTTCAGCAAGGATACCTGACGCTGGAGATCCCATAGGAAGACCACTTTGTTGATATACTGTGTTATTGAAGGAAAAGTAATTATTGTTAAGTGTAAATTCTAGGAGTAACATAAATTTTTCTATTTCATGGTTACTAAGTTTTCTGTGTGTCTTTAAGTTGTTCTTAATTATATTTAGAGTTTCTTTCGTGGGGATCGTAGAATACATATTAGTGACGTCGAATGAGTTCAAGGTGAAAGATGGTTTTAATTTTGTGTTCTTGATAATTTTACAAAATTCTATTGAATTATTGATTGTGGTTCTGCTTTGGAAAGTATAGTACTTTTTTAGGAAGCTATTGATAAATTTAGAGGTTTTGTAGGTGGGGCTATTTCTAAAGTTAATAATTGGTCTAATGGGTGTGTCAGGTTTATGTATCTTAGGCAAAGCTCTTGCTGTTGGTAGTCTTGGATTCATATTAATTAGGTTTGATATTTTGTTCTCATTAAGGATGAAATTAATGTTTTTAAGTATTTGTTTTAGTTTTCTTTTGACAGAGTTAGTCGGGTCTTTTTTAATTTTTGTGAAAGTATTACCTGAAAAAAATGCTTCGGTTTTTTCTATATATTCTTTTTTATGCATAATAACTGACACATTACCTTTATCCGCCTTTGTGATTATAAGGTCATTATCTTTTATTTTTTGTTTTAGGCCTTTTATATCTGTAGGAGGTAAATGGGGTGTGTTAACTTTCTGATCTTTAAATAATTCTACAAGTTTCTTTTTGACTTCGAATTTAGTTTCAAGTTGTCGATCTATTGGAAGCTGAGCTATGACTTGTTCTACTTCAGCAATGGTTGTTATGTATTGCTTTTGGTTGTATGGATTAGACCAATTATGTTTGGGTCCTTTGTTGATAATCTGCAACTCTTTGTCCTCGAAAACAACGTCAGTTAGATTCTTTAGCTTTTGTATCATCATAACATCAATGTATTTTAATTGTCTTGCCATTTTATCAAATTTTAGCTGAAGATGTTCCATAATCGGAACGAAACATGTACTAGAGATTATATGGTTTATATTATGTAATTAATAAGCCTATTATATAGAAATTGATAAGTATTGGAAGGTGGGAACCTACTCATAACTTAACCTTAGTTGTGCTGAGCCAATACGGAATAAATATGAGATTTATAAGCTGAGCTGAATCTTGTCGAATTGTAACAGCCGATTGGGTGGGTTTTCTATAAATTTTATAGGTTAAAGATTCCGGATGTCTAATAATGGTAAGGTCTGGAAAATTGATCTTTTGATCTGTTTCTGACTCCAAGGTAAATTTAATATGAGAGTCAATGTTGTTTAGTGCTTGAAGAGTGGTATGGGCATCATTTAAGTTCTCATTTATAACTACCAAGACATCTTCAACATACCTAGCCCAAAAAAGGATATTATCAAAATTATTGTTGATTTCAGTGTTTTCAAGAAAGTCCAGATAAATTTCTGCGAGAATACCTGAAGCTGGTGAACCCATTGCCAGACCGTTCTGTTGATAGATGGTGCCATTAAACATGAAAAAGTTATTGTTTACAACCAATTTAAGCAACTTAATAAAATCTTGGATTTCTAATTTACTCAAATGACTATTTCTATTTAGGTTATTTTCAATGATGGGAATTAATTTGGAAATTTGGATGCTGGGGTACATATTTACAATATCAAAAGGGTGAAGTGAGTAGTCAGGTTGGATGCTGAAGTTGTTTAGTTTGTCTATTAATTCATATGTGTTTTTAATGGACTTCTTGGATAAGAATTGGTAGTTTTTTCTTAGGAACTTTTGGATGAATTGTGAAGTTTTGTACAAAGGACTCGGTCTAAAATTAATGATTGGTCGAATGGGAATGCCAGCCTTATGTATCTTAGGAAGAGCTCTGGCTGTAGGAAGCACAGGGTTCATGCTTATGAGCTGACTTTTTTCATGTTCGGTAAGCAGGAAGGAAGTGTTTTTTAAAGTTTGCTTGAGGAGTCTTTGAACTTTTTGCGTGGGATCCTTTTTGATTACGGAAAAAGAACCATCTTTGAAGAAATCTGAAGTTTTACTGATATATTAATTCTTATCGATAATTACTGTCGTGTTGCCTTTGTCGGCTTTAGTCACAATTAAATCGTTGTCTTTTATTTTCTTATTTAGGGCACGTAGAAGTTTCTGATCGGCTTGTACTTTCCTATTACTAGTGTTGGCGGGGAAATTAGGTAAATTATTATGAATAAGAATGTTGTTGGGCTTCTTTTTTATCTCATATCTTAATTCATCTTGTGTATCTAATGGCATTTTTGAGATGGCGAATCTAGGTCTCGGCCTATCTGAGGGCTGTCCTGCCCCAACCGATAGGTGCTGCCTGGATCTAACAAAGAGACTAGAGAATGCACACTCTGTTGTCCAGAAGAGTATGAGCACAGAGAGCGACCGAGTGAATGCGTGGTACGACAGATGAGGATACACCATTGGAAATCATGAAAACAGCCTAGGATGGCTACATAACATAGTAAGGAAGAAATGCTTCTCTTTGAAGCTCCAGAAGACGTAGAAACACCCTTACCACATTCTGAGAGGAATAAATGATGTCAGCTACCGAGTACGATGGAGGCCAAGGTGCAAGATGAAAGTGGTACATCTGGACCAATGGGCGGAAAGACTCGGATTCAGTGTTGGACTCAGAGTCAGTGCTGGACTCGGAGTGACAGTTGGGTTCTGTGGTGGAGTCAGTGTGAGACTCAGTGTATTGGGGTTCAGTGACTGGGCTGAGGGCGAAAGAGGTGTTGGCTGTCGCCAGTGTCCCACCGAGGTCTAAACGAGGTGTTGTTGTGGTGTCGGAGAGACCAGTGAGTGCATAGACTGGAGATGACAGGACAGAAGACTGTACTGTGTGTTTGTGTATTTTTGTGGACTGAGGCATAGAGAGGGAAGCCGCTATCGCAAGTGTGAAGGTAAATGGAACTGTGTTGATGTTTGCTGTTGTGAGTATTGTCTTGTTGTTGAAAACTGTTGAGCTGTTTAGTTGTTCATTGCATGTGACTGTGTGAATTACTGGACTGTCTGTAGAACTGAACCAACGAACAGTCATTGTGTGTTGTGTAGCCAGTGGCACTGTGTTCAAATCCAGCGGTCTATGCACAGCGGCTGTAGGAGGTGACTGGACTTGGGGAGAGTGAAAATAAGGATTGGCATCCCAGGTAAAGGAACAGGCTGGACCTCCTGCTGTGCCGTAAGAAGATGGACTTGCGAATAGACTTGTAATTAGCAAGCGTGGCCATTCTAACAGTTAGAATTGTGTGTGTGTGTGTGTGTGTGTGTGTGTGTGTGTGTGTGTGTGTGTGTGTGTGTGTGTGTGTGTGTGTGTGTGTGTGTGTGTGTGTGTGTGTGTGTGTGTGTGTGTGTGTGTGTGTGCATTTATTAGGTCATACTGAAATAAATTAGAGTAATGAAACAGGTGGAGTTTTATTCATAACAATAGCAATATTTTACTGATTCATTACAGCAAAGAGGCATATTTGCTTTTATTGTTACTAGAAAGGAATAAAAATTATGCTTATATGTTGTATAAGTTCGCCATGACAATAATTTGTGCACATGGTCTTTCTTCATGGCTTCTGTTGATTGATTAATTAAAGAATTATTCCTTTGTAGGATAAAATTGTTCCTATCTCCCAGCTCTGGTATTACAGTTGGGATCAGTTACTTTGAACAAGCCTTCAAACCAGTACAGTTCAGTTGGGAAAAGGGAGTGTCTCAAGAAAATACTAGTACCATGTACATAAATGTCACCTTGTGGCTATCAACTAGTCTTGACAGATGCAGATGAAAGAATACTAGCCAAAAGCATTATGCTCCTTAGTAAATGTGGCTAAAAGGAAAGCATCAAACATTGTTGAAGATCACTTAAATCAACAGGAAAGAGAAGAAAAGTATTTTACTGACAAGAGAATAGGTGAAGACTAGATAAAGGATTTCTGCCTCACCACAAAGATTTCACAAAAATAACACCAGAGAATATGAAGGGCTCACAGTATATACTATTCTATACTATACTATATTATCTCTCTACTGAGTGCTCATTGTCAGCATGAAGGCTGGCCTAGGAATCACTGAAGAGTGTGGTAAGTTAGGAATTGCTTTCTACACCCAGCCAGAAGTTACATATGACTACCAAGCAATCTGAAACATATGCACCAACTGATCCTATGAGCAACACTTCCACAACATTCATAACAAGAACTGGCTGCAAAAGGAATGACATTACTAGCATTACTCGAACCTCAATCACTTTCAGATTGTTAAAGACAAGGATAAGACTGAGACAGGTCAATGAAAGTAACACATTTGTTCTACCCTATACCAGAAGACATATTACACTGCAAACACTTATGTCTCACCACCAGAGGCATCAGTATACTATAATAAAATTTAAATGAAGGAGTTCAGTGGCTCTCTTCAGGAAAAATTATTGTAAATCTTAACTAGATGAATTACAGAAACAAAAAACAAAAATGCAGGGCCTGCATTCAAACCCTGGCTGCACATCTTTTGGGCATAAAATACAACATATGGGTGTTGGATTGGTGTTAGAAAGAGTGAATGTGCAGAATTTAGGCATAGAGACTTTTATTTTTATTTTGGCTGGGCTACTCCTCTTGCGAATGTCATGAAATCATCCTATTTGCAATCTCTATGAACTCAATGCGTTGTAGGAGTTTATCCGTCTCCATAGGCCAGATGGGAGCAGAAAGTCTGACATACTTGGTTGCAACTTGTGACATTAGGTTGTGTCAGATTTCTCATATTCTCTAGGGTCTCTTATATCCAGCCTTGGATATCCTGGCTTGTTTGACTCATTCTAGCTCATTATTTCTACTTGGTTTTATTTGTGATAGGTTTGGACCTTTTCTAAAGATAATGAGATAGTTTGAAAGTTTTCACAAAATCTTCAAATTTTTCACAATTTTCCCCACTCCTAGCCAAGTTTTCTTGCAAATATTCTTACAGATATTGACATATCATGTGTAGAAAATGTGAATAACATTTTGTTGAACATACTATCATGTTGCAGTCCTTAGTTACACTCATTTTAGTGTATGTGCCGAGCTCGAATTTCACTACAAAATGGTGGAAGCGTGGGCAGTGCACTCCTGTGCCATCTGACTTTTAAAGCTATTTGGGTAGACTCTTTGAACTTTCTTCATTTTAAGTCAGTTTTTATATTTCTGCTGGTTTTCATAGTTTTGAAATTATTGAAGAAAGTCTGGTGTACATGTTTTCAGGATATACGTATTTTTACCAAGAGACCCAGTGTACTGCAACAAAACAATAGACATATTATAAATCAAAATTAATTGCTAAGCATGGGTAAAACATGTTGATAACATAAGCGCGGTCCTAGTGCAAGTGCCAAGATTGTCACAAATGGGACCATCCTGCCTCCACATACAATGTGTGAGGCAGAATATTTATATCCTTGATAGTGTTAAAATGGCATTCTGGGATCTGTTTGAAAAAGTTATATGGGTGGTTTGATTTGAGAATATTCACTGAACTGGTTCAACTGGATGTTGTTTCCACATACAGAATATTTACTCAGACATAAAAGTCATAATTTGTGACAATTTATTCAGCTGTCTTTAAATATGGAGTTATCTGCTCCTGCGAAAAGAACAATGTTAGTCTTGATTATACTAATATGACACACTTTTATGATTTGTTGGGTGTTGATTATTTATTGTCTTTGTCTGCATTCCATTAATGTATTTATTATTGTATTTTTTTCACCTTTTCACTTTGTTTAGTTCTGCCTTTGTTTTATTTCATGCATAATTACAATATGGATAAATCCAGTACATATTTTAGATCGTTATTTTCTTTTCTTGTTTCTCGCAAGTTATTGATATTATTTTTTATTTTTACTTACATATAAATGATAAGTCTGGTCTGATGCAGATGAGAAAGAGTGAAATAAGGAGGTATGTAAAAGAGTAGGGGTATGTAAATTGTGAGAAAGAACTGGCAGATCAAAGCTAAGGTGATTTGTACTCATGATGTCAATGCCAAACAAGAGGAATCTGAAAGTTTTCAATAAAATGATACTGTAACTAGAAAGAGAGATAGAGGATGACCGTAAACTAGACGAAGGTACAGTATAGAATACAATGAAGCAAGAGGCACAAACAGCATCATGGTGAATGAAGAATGGCAGAAAGATGGAATAAAAGGGAGAGTGTGTGTCAGGAAATGGGAATGGGTGAAGAAGATGTATTATAAGTATTAGTGTATTAAGAAGGTATCGTACTGGGTCTACTACCTATGTACCTTCAAAGAAAAAATAAAGAAGTTTGACCGTCAGGGCTATCTGACTATCTGAATAAAGATTCTAGATGAGTTTGAATTAAGGTACTCATGACTATTGAGGGTAGCTTTTATACTAGCTGTTAAGCCAGTAAAAATAGAACAGTAAAATGGCTGAATACTGTTCCAGGGAAGGAAGTCTCAGCATCAGATCTACTTTCTCTCATGGCTGAAACTCAGGCAACATATACTAATCATTCTGCAGGTTCACTGCTGTCTTCTGATGGGGAGAATATTTCATGGATTGTTTCATAGGTGTCCAATAAAACGGATGATATGAAGATTATTAGAAATTGGTGTTAATGATCCTTAATATTATTAAAACAGTCTTGTTCTATTCTCTGCAACAACTACCGAGACCCATGGAATAACTGTGCTCTCTTCCTCCGTGAACTATGGCCCATTAAATATAAAAACTTGGTAGGAGTACTATTTTACATCCCGAAATATGAAGAAAAGTTTGCTCAAATTTCAGTGATGACTAACCAAACCTTTCCTTGTGAGAGGTATTGTCTAAGGTTAGTACTACTGATATTAGTTTGTTTAAACCAAATAACGGATGACAATCTGTTACATTTTTTGGATCCAGTATTGATACATTCAGTGGTTTAGGAATTATACTTGGATAACCATAGGTTTCTCTGTCTGGCTCCTTGGATGAATTGTCAGTAGAGCAGCCTTCGATTCAGAAGGTTTTGGGTTTGATTTTCAGTTAGGCCTGGGATTTTAGCCATGGTTGGACAATTCTTCTGTCTCAGCAACTGGATGTTTGTGTTCATTTTAGGGTTGCCAGATTACATAAAGGAGAAATAAGAACACATGTTTTGCTACTTGACTTTTGGTACCACAGTGAATCTAGCAGATCAAAAATTGCATTAGCTTAATGTCATTTAGTTACCTTCTGAGGGAACTATTCCAAATTAATGGAGAGTTGGAAGCCAAGAAAAATGGTCAAGAGGATTTGTCGTGCCTACCACACAACACCTCATAATCTGCAGACCTTCGGGCTGAGCAGCAGTCACTTAGTAGGCCTTGGCCTTACAGGGCTGATGCACCATGGGGTTTGATTTGTTTGCTATAGTAGCTCCAGTATACAAAGGAAATGGTGATATAAATAAAGCAGATGATTTTAAGTCAATCAATTATTAATTATGATGTTGCATATAAGCTGGGAAAGCATTCTTTCTGATTATATCAGACATGTTTGCAAAATTAAACAGGTGTGATAAAAGGCAGTTTAAATTTATGAAAGGTTATTCCAGTGAGGATCAATTTGTTAGATTCCAGCAAGATAGAGCAGATATTTTTTTGAACCCCCATTCACCTTTTATCACTACAGGACCAGATAATTCTTTACCTACTCTAATTCTCTAAGTTCTATCTTCTAGAAATTTAGCCACCCATTCAGTCCCTTTTTATTTCTAGTCCAGTAACCCTCATTTTCATGTACTCTCATTATCTACCCTATCAAAAGCCTTGGATAGATCAATAGTGTTGCAGTTTGTTTGACCTCCTGAATCTAAAATATCTGTTATATCTTGCTGGAACCCTACAAGTTGAGCTTCATTGGAATAACCTTTACTAAACCCTAAGTGTCTTTTAGCAAACAAGTTAGTAATTTTGCAAACATGTCTAATATCATCATAAAGAATTCTTTCCCAAAGCTTACATGTAGCACATCTCAAGCTGACTTGCCTGTAATTATCCACTTTATTTCTATTACTCTTTCCTTTGTACAATGGGGCTTCTATAGCAACTAACCATTCATGTGATATAGCTCCTGCATGCAAACAGTAATCATGTTAGTAGGCCTACTTCAGACACGGTACTATATATTTCTTTAGTTCCAATATATCTGAAGAAATGTTATCTATTCCAGCTGATTTTCTAGTTTTCAAATTTTGTATCTTCAAAACAATAGGTAAATTTCAGTTTTTCTCTAATATTGGGACACCTGTTCTATCTGGACATTATCTTATATCTGACAATCTTTATATATTGCTGACTGAATACTTCTTCCTTCTGTAAATCCTCACATACATACTCTCCTTGTTCATTAATGATTCCTGGGATCTGTTTCTGCCTTAAAGTATGTACTTTTCATGTGACTGAAGTAGGCTACAGTAAATATGAAATCAACATCAGGAAATGATAACACTCGTATCAGTTACCTACCTGAAAGCCAAGGCCTTGACGCTTCTGGAGCAAAGAGTAAATGTCCTGGTGGCGCAAATAAACCTCAAGGCCTGAAGCAAGACCAGATCCTGAGTTTCGGAGAACTATACATTCTGGCCCAAGGTTGCCAGTTTCATAGCCTTGCAATTGCATTTCACGGAATGCATGTCGTGACACACTGTAAAAATAATATTTTCAGTTCATTCTCAGCTAAAATGTATTATTTATCAGGATTTTTAAGGTAGAGTGCTGGAAGAATTTCAGATACAAAGATCTCACTAGACGTTTGATATTTTAGTCCTTTAGTACAGTGAGTTTCTATCATCGGTTGGCTGGCAGGCGCACCCAGCCTATCTGCCTCCTGTTGACTCATCATTTCCCACTCCACGGACTGTGACAGCCATAAGTCCATGCTAATAACACGGTCTTCGAAACTTTCCTCAATTAAGTTTAATGTGTGTAATCAGCTGTATGTGCTATGGCAGAGTCTTGCTGCAAATATCCATTTCATCAGTCAGTGTCAGTCAGTTTGTCAAAAAATGGTTTGTGTTTAAATTGTGCCCTTAAAAAAAGGATAGGTCCTATAATTCTGTATCCATTCACTGCTCACCATACTCTGATCCATTCGTCATAGAGAGGAATTTCATATATGCGATGGGGTTTTTCTGAACTCCAATATCTGTTACTCTGCATCGAAACATACCCATGTAATAGGACCATGCTTCATCAGATAAAAATATTAAGCATGGATCAATTATTTCATCATGAACGCTTTGCAACATCCAATTACATAATTGTACCTGCTTATCATGATCATGTGGATGCAGTTCATGTATTACTGTTACCTTGTATGGTTTCAATTTTAATATTTTCGTAGCCCACCATGCTGAGCTCTTTGAAACCCCGGCTACCTGTACAAGTCATCTTAGGGATTTTGTACGTGTATTTTCTAATATTTCTACGATTTCATTTACTTTCTTTTCTCATTAAGTACACGTTTTTTTAACACTTCTCTTCTTATTGAGTACAGAGCCAGTTCCTTTGAATTTGTTTGTGAGTTTCTGCACGGTCTCACTATGTGGAGGGTTCACACCTGCAAATTGTGTCATAAATTGCCTAACGACTTCCTTATGTATGTATGTTCAGTCTTCAGCCCTAAGGCTGGTTGGATCCTCAACAGCTCTGCCATCAGCCGTCATAGATGGCCTAGGCATCACTGAAGAGGCATACTAGGGAAATGAGGAGTGAGATAGTTTCCCATTGCTTTCCTCGCTGAGCCAGAAGTTGCTATTACATATCAGTCTGCCAAGCCCACTGAAATGCATGCACCAACTGACCCTATGAGCAACATTTTCACACCATTCATAGCAGGGACTGGCTGCATGAGGAAAGGTGTTACTAGTATCGCTCATGCCTCGGTCACTTTCATATTGTCAAAGCCAAAGATAAGACAGAGACAGATCTATGAAAGAAACAAAATTGCTCTAGCCTATGCCAGAAGACATAGTGCATTGTAAACACTAGGTCCTGCCAGCAAAGGCATCAAAAGGACTCTATTTTCACATAATTATCATCCATAAATACCCTTTCCTCTATCATGTACACATGTGGAGGCCCGAAGTAACACTTCACAACTCAGGAGCAGTTGGAGTAACAGATCAACATTTAATACACATTCTAAGCACAGACATGAACTGCAAAGTGCGGACATTCTTGTGCTGTCGCTGTGCTGTGTAACTGGAAGTGATGAGTGAACGGGAGGCAGAAAAGTTCGGCACACCTGCCAGCCATCAGATGAGAGAAACTCACTGCAGTATGTCTGGCTTAGCATGCTGGTATATTATTAATTTATAAGTAATACAGCCCTTGCTCTAAATATTGATCCACAGATACCTTTCTCAACATCAGAGATCTGAATGCAGTGCTGAATGTGTGTCTCAACTATCTTAGTAGAATTTGTTTGCCCACCAGTCTGAAGTGCAGGGAATGCAAATTTGATTCTCAAGACTTCATATCATTTGCCCTGAATACTTACTTCAACAACAGTGGTGGTGCTAAGGACTTGGGCAACAGAACCACAGTTTTCCAAGTTGGGCCCCTCTTGCCTATTTAATTATTACACCAAGAGAAACCCTAGAACCTATCAATTTTAGAACTTAATAATAATAATAATAATAATAATAATAATAATAATAATAATAATAATAATAATAATAATAAGTTGACCAAGAGGAAAAACCAAAGAAGAAGACCGGAACAACATGGTCTCAAGAGAGAAAAGAAGCACACAGCAAACGAATGAAGGAAGTGTGGGCACAAAGAAAGGCAAATGCCTGTCTCTAAGTACTTTGCGTAGTCCTAATGGGCTCATTCGCAATATATATATATATATATATATATAATAATAATAATAACAACAACAACAACAAGCTGAAACCTGTCAAGACATGATGGTCATTGGGCTAAATATTTATTGAAGGATTTCCATACAGACGACATTCTTTGTATTTTATTTTACAATTTTCTTTATGTCGCACCGACACAGGTAGGTCTTACGGCGACGATGGGATAGGAAATGGCTAGAAGTGAGAAGAAAGCGACTGTGGCCTTAATTAATGTACAGTCCCAGCATTTGCCTGGTGTTAAGATAGGAAACCATGGAAAACCATCTTCACAGCAAGCTGATAGCTACGTGACCCGAACTACGCAGCACTTGCTCGGTGCATTTCTTGTACAATTACCTCTTGGCACTACTGCAACTTGAAAATATCGCTCTCTTGACATTGCAACATTTAACTGGCCATGACTGAAAACTGGTTGAGGTAACTAGAGACCTACATGCCCCTGAGGTTTATTGATCGTGATACAATTGCCAAGCGAATTGGAAATTCAAGGGATTAGAGCTCTCTGTCCAGCTTTATCTCCACCTATTATTTCCAAATCTAGACAATTCTTGTATGTACTTCTTAGAATTAGGCCCTAAACTGGTTGCGATTAGGAGCCGTTGGGAAATGTTCCGATTTCTAAGCAATGTAGCTATGGAGGCAAACAATTAATTCGAAGGAATTCAACAATTATCAAGAAAATGAAATAGCCAGCTTTCATCTTCACTGGTATATGGTTTTGAACTACAAGGTATAACCCCAATGACTTTCAAATTAATTAAGAATGGCAACTTTCAAGGAAATTATGTTATTTCTCGCAGAAGTGAATGTTTTGCTATAAATTTCAATCATGATATCATCATGTGCTAAAATTCTGGCTTGTACTTCAATAACATTTGATCTGTCACCATCTACAGAGGGGTAGTTGCCATTACCAATTTCTTGCAAAAAATCAGCAAATTCCATTTTTATGTGGTTTTGCATTCATATTTTCATATAAGCAGGGTCAAAGAGGAGACTATTTAATTCAATTATAACTAAATAATTGTTTGGCGATAAGTATGCGGCAAAACTGGCAAAACCTTTATGAAATCTTCCTCAAGAACAATAATTTTGGCACCAAAAGGGATGGAATGCTCTGCAAATAACCTCAGCCTTTATGGGTGAGGTTAACTTCCAATAAGTAACCAGAGGAACCTGACCCCTACAGAGCACGTCCCCAGATGGCGGATAGTATGTAGGACTGGTTGAAATACCCAATACAACCTGCGGACCAACAGATAGCCCAATTCCTGGGAGCTTTAAAATACTGGGACACCCTCTCTCCAGGGGTCATAAATATGGAGGGCCCTTGTGGGTTATGGATGAAGACCTCAACAGCATCTACAGCAGAGAAGATGACTTTGGTACGGTGGAGATGGCGGAAGGGGCAAACCCGTAGCATCTGTACTCCAGAGGAGCGGCTACAAAAGACGTCTGACTCCATGTCAGCGGCGACCTAATTTGAACCTGGCAGAAGGTAATAAAATGCCTTTGGGAATGGTGAACCCATCATACAAACAGCCTAAAAATTTAGTGCGAGTGAATCGAGGCCTTGGAAAATGCTAGGGCATCACCCTGAAATGACGCGCAGTTCCCGGTGTAACACTACTCTTTTGTCAGAAATCACCCAGAAAAATCAAGCTGTTTTTCTTTGGATTTTGTCCACTTCTTCAATCAAGTAATCCTGGTAAGGGTACCATGCACTGGGACCATACTCTAGTTGGGGTATCACCAGAGGCTTATATGCCCTTTTTTATATCCTTACTACAACCCCTAAATACCCTCATAATCATGTACAGAGATCTGTACCCTTTATTTATAATCCTATTTTAGGTGATTTATGTTATTTTGTTATGTTAACACCTAGGTACTTACAACAATCCCCAAAACAGAACTTAAAAATAAAAAATCAAATCAAAATATCTTTATTTGTAAATGAGCTGTCTACCTCGGTGGCAAATGTTACACTAAAATACATTATTGTGAAGTACTAAATTTCAAATTAGCAAGAGAAGAAGACATTTTCCTAGAATACAATATTATACAATTTATGCTAACAACTTTTTCTATTAAACACACAGCTTGTCCTTAATAAATTTATATTGTTTACAAAATTCTACTTACAATATCTGCTGTACTTACAAACATAGTCAACTCGTATACAGTATGCAGAATTACACCAAATAATACTATACAACTAGTATAAGATTAAAATTTACATTGCATTTATTTAATTTTTACCCATTTTGAAACCTAAGTAGCATAACGACCTGCTGCATTTTAACCAGAGCCCCTTTAACTACCGCTTTTCAGAGTTCCTGAAGGGCCTTCACAGCTACCGTAGTGGTCCCAGGGCCCTCAAAATCCCCACTGTACTTCACCGCTACAGGCAGTCCCCTACTTCGGCTGTCCAATCTCCATAGACCAGGGGATGGAATTAATTTATTCACACACATTTTTTATTTACAATAACCTGCACTGGTTGAATGCCCTCTAACATTTCATTTATTTTCTCTGTTGCTGTTTTCTTTTTTGAATATCTGTACAGATTTTGGAAAAGGATCAAACACTCCCCCTGGTAAACTACTCTTTCACGCCTTCCCAATGAATGAAAATTTACCCCAATCGCTTCTGCTAAAATTCCTTCTAATTTTATACTTGTGGTCAGTTCTGCTGATATAATTATTTTCCAACTGAAACCTCTCACAGATTTCTCCCCATGCTTCTTCTCCTGTATCTGCCTGGCCGAGGCGGTAAAGGCGTGCTCGGTTCGCCCGGAAGGACGTGGGTTCGAATCCCCGTCAAGAAATCGTAAAATTTAAGAAATGAGATTTCCACTTCCGGAGGTGCATATGGCCCTGAGGTTCACTCAGCCTACACCAAAAATGAGTACCAGGTTAATTCCTGGGGGCAAAGGCGGCCGGGCGTAGAGCTAACCACTCTACCCCATCAGTGCCGAGGTTACGGATGGTGGAAGCCTTTACCTCCCACCCCTCCAAGGGCCTTCATGGCCTGTACGGAGAAGACTTTGCTTTTACTTTCTTTGCTTTGCTTCTTCTCCTGTATAGGCTCTATATTATCCTATAAGGCTAGTTTTCTCCCTTTTCTTCCTTAAAGTTTCCTACCCAAGTTCCTCTAAAATTTCTGATACACTACTTTTTCTCCTGAAATCCCCCATTACAAATCTTGCTGCTTTCCTCTGCACATTATTTCTTTCTTTTGTTAGGTATTCTTGGTGAGGATCCCAAACACTGTTTGCATATTTCAATAATGAACGAACCATACTTAAGTAGCTTTTCTCTTTTAATTCTTCGTTGCATTCTTTAAGTAGCCTCATTATGACATGTAATGATCTGTATGCTTTCCCAACAATGTCATCAACATGACCCTTCCAGTGCAAATTACTTTCAAATCTCACACCTAAGTATTTGCACTTGCCATCTTTTGGGATAACTACCTCATCCAAAGTATATTTAAATTCAGTTTTAAAACTCCTGTTTGTAAATGTTGTAACAGTTGATTTGCCTCCATTAACCTTCATATTATTTTCTTCAACCCATTCTTGGATACTCTCAAGGTCCCTTTGTAATTCTGAACAATCCTCAATGTTATTTATTTCCCTATAAACAATTATGTCATCTGCATACAATCTTATTTTTGATGTTATATTGTTCCCTAAATCATTTGTGTATATTAAGAAAAGTAATGGACCAATTATACTACCCTGTGCAATTCTCTTCCAAACTTTCTCTTCCTGTGATACATTATTTCCTACTTTGACTTTCTGAACCCTTGAATTTAGAAATGTTCTCATCCAATGTATAACCCTTATGTCCAATCCTATTCCTTCCAGTTTCTTTTATATTATTCCATGTTCCACTCTATCAAAGGCTTTGGATAGATCTATGGCTATGCAATCTAACTGGCCTCCTGAATCTAACTGATATGATATTATGTCCTGCTGAAATCCCACCAGTTGTGCCTCACAATAAAATTTATTTCTAAATCCATACTGGCTCCTCATGAACCAATTTTTATCATCACATATCCTTCTGATGTACTTTGCTATTAAACTCTCCAGTATTTTACAAATTACAGTGGTCAGGCTGATTGGTCTGTAGTTCTCAGGTTTCCTTTTATCACCCTTTCCTTTATAAATTGGTATTGTTATAGATTCCTTCCATTCCTTTGGTATTACACTATTATTTGAAGGGGTTAAAGTCAAAGTGGTGTAAGTCAATTTTCGGTAGAAGTTGACTTAGGCACAGAAAGGCGATGTAGAAATAAAAAACTGTTCATAGAAAAAGTGGAGTAAGTCAGAGCTTCACTCATTTCGTCGTTAGATGGCAGCACAAGTTAGACTGGTAATGGATCATCTGTTTTGCTGATAACTGAAGTGGTGTGAGTCAGACTTACACCAGTGTGGTTGTAATTGTTCCGCGATGTTCATCGAGTGTTGAATGCATGCGTGAATACTCAAAGAAACGATGGATTCTGAAATAAGTTTAAGTGATCCGTTGGATGAGCTGGAGTCCAGTGATGAATGGGAGCGTGAACAAGGAGAAAACACATCAGAAACAGATGATGGTAAGTACTATTCACCTTCTAACCTCTCAGTTACTCACCTACTAACCTATTTTGTTGCAACGTTTTTAGCAAGTACTTACATTAGATTATGCCTTAGGTCCTTTTGGTCTACTATTCCCTGAATAATACACCTTTGTAATCGGTTCGGAAAAAAAGAAAGGAAAAATGGAGAAAAATGCATGAAGAGTGATGTTTTTAGTGAATTTTCTGTGATTATTGAAAATGGTCGTGTTGAGTATCGTTTTTCATGTAATTTTGAATGCTGAATCGAAGCTTCCCCTGCAGTTTTTTATTTCGGTAGTAAGTGTAACAAGATGTTTGTTGTTTCAGAATCAGAAGGAGATGAAGAGGTAGACGGCGGACGCCAGCGCAACCATTCCAGCGAATTTCCTACTGCTGGAACTTCTGAGAATCGAGAAAACGCTCACCCGAGAACGAGGAAAAGACAAAAACACGAAAGTAAAGCTCAAAAGCGAAAGCGAGCACGAAATTCAGGGCTCCCGTACGTGTCCTCTAGAGGAAAAGAAGTGGCCGGTAAGCTGTATCAGAACTTTGATTGTAAATGTAAAAAAAAGTGTGTGGAGAACGTACCTGAAGTGGCGAGGCGAGAAATTTTCGACACCTTTTGGAAGCTAAGCAGTTTTTCTGAACAAAACGTATTTTTATGTGGTTTGATTGTGCAACAGAAACCTAATGTAAGACGCCCACGAAATTCAACGAGAAATGCAAAGTCTGTTTCAAACAGCTTCAGATTCCAAGTCAGAGGCAATAGCGTTACTGTGTGCAAGCGTTTTTTCTTACAAACACTCCAAGTTTCGGATGGGCGAATGACAAGGGCAATACAAAAAGTACGAGAGGGTCAACAACCAGGAAGTGATGGCCGAGGACGCCATCCCCCCAAAAATAAAACACCGGAGGCTGCCATGAATGGTGTGCGTGACCACATAGCATCTTCCCCATCGTATCAATCGCACTACAGTAGATCAGAGAACCCTAACAGGAAATACCTTCCTCCTGACATGAATGTACGTACAATGTATGAACTGTACAAAGAAAAGTGCACGGAAAAAGGTGATATTCCTGTTTCTGAAGCCATCTACCGTCGAACCTTTAGCAATGAGTTCAACTTGCATTTCCACCGGCCTCTTAAAGATACGTGCACCAGATGCGATGTGCTTGACAAGAAGATTGAAGTGTGTGAAGATGAAGACGAATCTACAAAGCTGAAGGCTGAAAAAGAATTACACCTCAGAAATGCCGAAAAGGTGAGAGAGGCTAGAGATCGGGACAAAGTGAAAGCACGGGAAGACGAATCTTTCTATGGTCTGACATTCGACCTCGAAAAGGCTTTGCCATTTCCTGTTTTGACGACGTCCGTGGCTTACTATAAGCGGAATATGTATTGTTATAACCTTGGCTGCCATGAACTTGGAACAGGTTTAGGCTTCATGTTCTGCTGGGATGAAACGATCGCTTCTCGTGGGTCTCAAGAGATTGGTTCCTGTATCGTCAAACATCTTGCAGCAAGAGCGTCATCTGCTAGGCACATAGTGTTGTACAGTGACGCATGCACGGGCCAAAACCGTAATATTAAGTTTTCCTTGTACCTCATGAAGTACATACAGGGCCCTCAAAGCAATGCAGAAATTATCGATCACAAATTTATGGTAAGTGGCCACTCTTTTCTACCCAACGACGCTGAATTTGGATCAATTGAATCGTACGCAAAGAACAAGTCCATTTATACTGCAGACGACTGGTACAGTATCATAATGAAGTGCCGAAGGAACAATCCATTCATGGTGACGAAAATGAGCCGAGAGGATTTCAAATCTGTTGCAAAGTTGGAAAGTTGTATCACGCGACGAAAGAAAAATGAGAACAACATTGCTGTTAATTGGTTGAAAATTCAATGGATACGAATTTTGAAAGATCAACCTTACACTCTCTTCTACAAAGAAACTGTGAATGAGGATATCCCATTTTCTAAACTAAATCTAAAGGCAGCAAAGCCCGGTAGGCGACATTCTCTGGCCAACGTTTCTCAAGATGTTTTGTACCCAAGGGGAAGGCCTGTTACCGAGGCTAAAAAGAAAGATATGCTTGATCTTCTGCCATACATTCCACCAGTGAAACATGAATTCTTCGTTTCCCTGCGAACCACTATTGAAGAAGGTGAGGAGCTTGTAGATGTTGGACCTCTGGAAATTGTGGAAACCACATATCCTGATGAAATAGACTGAATCCGTATTGCCATGTTAAAAACATTAAGACTCCATTCGTGATAAAAAATTAAATTGTTTGTATTATTCTTATACTTTGTGTAATGTTCAATAAAAATGTGTTTGAGAAGTGCAAGTCAACTTTACATCATTTTGTTGATGTCCATAGTGGTGTAAGTCTTTGGTTTTAGGTCATACAGTGGTGTATGTCACAGGCTTTGGTAAGGCACAGTGGTGCAAGTGACTTTGGTTAGTGCGTGAGGTACAACTTTTGAGCAAAAAAAATTTCAAATCAAGCCTAATCCCTAAGTTTGGACCTACGTAGTACCTCTAAAACAATACCATCACAAAAACTTGTCTACTGAATTAACTACAATACCTTTCGCATTATGCTCATTTCCTAAAAACGATGATAAAGTGACTTACACCACTATACCTTTAACCCCTTCATTTATGACATAGTCAAAAATAAATTTTGAATAAGGCACTATGTACCACACCATTGTCTTTAATACCTCCCAGTAATTTGATCACTTCCTGCTGCTTTTCCTTGCTGAAGCAGCTGGATTTCTCTGAAAATATCTTCATTTGTGAATGAGAAGCTTCTTGTTTCCCTATGTGTCTCTCCCTCTCTATCTTCTGTTTCGGTTTCCAACTCCTGACAATCTTCTACTAAATCTGTGAATTCCCTACTAAATAGATTTGCTTTCTCAGTATCTGTTAAATAGTGTTCACCCCATTGTGGGAATTTGGATTCCTTTTCCTTTTTGATTCCTTATATTTGAATACTGGTACAGCTTTCACCATTTCCCTTTGTGGTCATTACCCTCTTGAAGTATGCCATTCATATAATTCTCTTTTGCTTCCTGTTTCACTCTATTCAGTTCCCTCATTAGCTGTTTTCTAGTTTCTCTACTCTCCCTACCCTCTTTGATTTTTCTGTTTACTATTCTACATTTTCTTTTTAATTTTCTTATTTCCCTTGTATAATAAACAGGGTCTGAAGTCATTTTACCCTTCTTAACAGGTACAAATCTCTTCTCTGCATACCAAGTGATTCATTAAATTTAGGTCAAAGTGTATCCACATTACTCCCTTCACTTATCCAACAACTGAATTGTGATTTAAGGCAAGTCCCAAATTCATCAACTTTAGTTTTTCTGTACAATTTCTTGTCTTGTGTGACCCTCTTATTAAGCCTTTTCGGTACCAGTCCTACATCCATTATTACAGCCTTATGGTCAGCTATTCTTTCAATTACCTCAGTTTTATCAACAATTTCCCATGGTTTAATCAAGATTACATCTAGCAAGTTATTGAGACGAGTCGGTTCTTGTACTACTTGTGTAAATCCCCACTCCCAAATTAACTTATTTGCCAGTTTCTGTTCATGGACTTCACTTGCAGCTCCATTCCAATCAACTTCAGGCAAGTTTACATCTCCTCCAATTATTACCATATCATTATTATTGTTTTTATGAGTATAATCTATTATTTTCTCAAATATTTCCAACCGGGCGAGTTGGCCATGTGGTTAGGAGCCCGCAGCTATGAGCTTGCATCCAGGAGATAGTGGGTTCGAATCCCACTGTTGGCATCTCTGCAGATGGTTTTCCATGGTTTCCCATTTTCACACCAGGCAAATGCTGGGGCTGTACCTTAATTCCTAGGCCTTTCCTGTCCCATCGTCGCCATAAGACCTATCTGTATTGGTGTGACGTAAGCAAAATAGCAAAAGAAAAAAAAAGTCTATGTCTCTTTCTTCTCTTCCAGGCCTATATGTTCCTAACAATTCCCACTTCCTTCATATTATCACAAACTAATTTTATCCCTAATACCGTATTTATGCAAATAATACCCACATATTTTTTTAAAAGAGGCCCAAAATTGGGGTACGGGTTTTATTTGCGCCAATGTTGGCATTTTTTTTTTTTTTCTTTTCAAAATCAGCCTTCCTAAAGTAAGGCGCGGGAATTATTCGCGTAAATACGGTATTTCATCCCTTTCATCGGTAAACCATTCATGTGAACAATAAGTTTCCTTCAACAGAATAAACACCCCCCCTCCCTCCCATTTTATCTCCTCGGTCTCTACGATAGACTGCATACCCTTCTGGAAATACTTCTCTATTACCCATCCCTTCTCTCAATCATGATTCCACTCCTATCATCACATCAGTCTCATAAGATTCTGTCAATGTACCAAATTTAAATTGTTTATTTACTACACTCTGACAGTTTATCAAGAGCAATCCCAGACCCCCTTCCTCCCTAAAACTTGACTGTTGCAGTTGGGTAACTTGAAAGTCCTTATTTTCCTGAGTTTCATTTTCTAGTTGACTGAGCCAGCTTGAAGTACAGCTGACTCTTTCTACTACTTTTTCTGGTCAGTATCATAACTCAAGGGAATTGCCTTTTTTACAGTACATATCTTATGATTAATAAAATCTAGAACAATATCTGCAATCTTTTGTTTACCTTACTTGTTTAGATGAAGGCCATGCTTTGTGTAACAGTGTCTCTCGAAACTACTGCATTCAATTACCTGAGTATTATGAAAATGTTTACAAATTTTAACTGTCCACTTCATTGTTCACACACGAGTCCCCATCAACATATATATTAAAAAATCTGAGAGGACTTTTCCTATTTGTGAAACTCACAACCTTACTTTTAACCCTGTTTATCATCATACCATTGCCTACTGTCCACCTCATGACGTTGTCGAGGTCATTTTGCAGTTGCTCACAACCTTGTAACATATTTATTACTCTACACAGAATAACAGAAGCACCCTGCATAATAAGTGTCCTTCCATTTAGAGCTAAGGTGTATAGTGTGTTTGACTTTTCAGCCCTTGAACAACCCACATACGATTGATCCTGGGAGAAGCACCGTTGCCGAAGATTGAGTCCTACAACTTTAAGCAATTGTCCTTGTGTCTTGTAGATCTACACAGCAAAACTGAAATAAACAGGGAGTTGCAGGAATCTAAAGTGAAGCCAGATTTTTAATTTTCACGTTCATTGGTGAGTTATGAATGCAAAACCGGCGGAAAACGTATGTTGGGATATGAAAATCTAATGTGCATGCCATAGTGTGTGAGTGCATACGCGCATGCACACTCTCTCTCTCTCTCTCCCTCCCTCTCTTCCGTTTATTATAATAGATAATACTCTTTCATTCAGTAATCATATTTTATATAATAAGTTATTATACACTATTGTACTTACCAGTGGCTCTTTGTTTCTGATGTGAGTGAATTAAATGAATAACAAAATCCACCTTCAAATCTCTGTAGATCAAATCTTTCACAACAGTTGAAACTCTGCCCTTGCCACAAACAGCTTTCAAAAACTTCTTCACATGATGGCATCACCTAATCAAGACAGAAATTTCAGAGAAGAATCATTGTTATTTTCTAGCTGGAGTGTAACTGTGAATAAAACTTATGTGACAGAGTACCTCATAATCCAAAATTAGGAATTGCATTTACAAGTATCAGATCTATTTCTTTCTTTAAAATGTTGAATACTCAACTGGCAAGATTTTGTACTTCCTCAAATTATTATTAATCTACCATTACACAGCCTAGAAGGTACAAAATTCTTATTTATCAAGATGAGACTTAGGAGTTACTCCTTTCTTCGATTAATTTGTAACACTAATTTATGAATGTATGATACAGTATATTAATTACTACTAAATTTCAGTAAACTATTTAAAGGTAATTATTTCTCTCAAAGTATGGTATAATGAATCAGAATTATAACTATCTGTACATTTGATTATCTCAATAACTGGCATATTAAAGCATGACAAATATTTGGCCTTCTTTCTCTGGATTTGTTGAACAATATTTCAGCAACAATTTTGAGAAATATATAGTAGAATGTTGAGCAAGTTTTATTCCTAAGGTGAAAAAATGAATTAGTGAATGGGAATTGGTAGATAAAATTAACAGTGATAGCTGAAAGGATGCTAAAGAAAACCCACCTATAAAAGACAGCAATCTATTATAACTGTATAGAGAATGGGACAAAGGATTCACGATGTGTTCCAGTTTTCTTTATGATTTTGATTGCGCAACATGAATACCAACTTTGTGGCGCCGAGCCTTGCCCAGTTTTTGGCATTAGGACACTAAGGAGCAACCAGTTGAGAATACAGAGCGGGAAGACTAAATTCAAATTGCCCTTCCCACTAAGAATGGGCGAAATGCAGTGAGTGTCAACTTACTAACTTGATTTGAGACAGGATATTTCAGGATTACTACAATAACTACTACAATAATTACTGCGTAAAGGATCGGAAAACCATACTTATGGTGGGGAGCCTAGGTTGGTTTGGGGTGTGTGTATTTAAGAGACAAACAGGAAGACCCGGAGAGAGTTTATGAACTGGTACCCATGTATTCAGACATGTCAGGCAGTGTCATACATATTCCTTTGTGCGCCAGGCAGTTGTAGTGAGAGCAACTACAGTAACAGTGTAATTGTGATTGGAAGCGATGTGAAATATCAGGGAAGTTATTGAATTTAAAATCTTAAAGGTACATGATTTGTAATTAGACACAGTGTGTGTTCAAGACACCTGTGTGAGTAAGGTAAAACGCATAGTGGGGAGGAAGTTGTACTTTCTGATTGGAATTTGTGCTTTAGATATATCGAAAGTTCACAGATTATGAAAGTTACTCCAATGCACACCGTGTTTTGATCATGAATGCAGAGATTTAATTTGTTCAGCTTAGAAGGAAAAGGGAAGAAAATAATAACAGTGAAATACAATTGAAGTTGTAGTAGTGAGTGTAAGTTTATGGAAGCATAAACAGTGCTTGGAGGTGTGTGTTTCATATACGTTTGAAGACTGATGCAGTTTTTCCAGAAGAAGTGTCTCCAGTAGCAGTTACCCTGGGATGATGATCAACAGGATGGAGCATCAACTGAGGACTGAACCCAAGAATGGCATCCAAGTTTGCAGCACGGCCATAATGGGTGTGTGAGCCTGTACATGAGCTTTCCATCGGCTCAGACAATGGACAACACCCACATAAGTAGACCACAAATATAACTTTTGTAGAATTAGTCGAATGCACAAAGAATGGATTAGTTTGTAAGTAAGCATAGCTTAGACATAATAGTGGAAGACCACTAGAGTGAGCTGCGATTAGGGATATTTGCATGTCTGTATAATTTCTTTGGGTTAAATTAATGAAAGGTTATTTATATTTTATAATTAAGACAGGGAATAGCTAGATATAGTAATGGAGAGTGCTTGCGAGATTGGGAAAGGAAGTGTTATTTTTGTATAAGGTCCAGTTAGTGAAGTCCTTAGGGAATTTTCGATAGTGTGCGAACTGCATGTCTTTTCTATAATGCATGTAATTTGTAATAATATGTAGTTTTATAGAGGTAATTTTACATGTTTGTTTTTATAAGAATGTATGCTTCGTCTTGTGAAGTGTGTACAGCCTGGAATCAAACCTCATACCCCCATGTGTAGCTGGGGTTTCTTATATTGATTATCTTGTGTAAAGTAAATGCATAGAGTTTTGAAGTTACTATTTCAATTTGAGTAATTTTGAGTTAATTGGTGACCTAGAAAATTAAGAGAATAGGATATTGTTGGGTTGCATTCTGCGGGACATGAACCAAAAAATATGGGGATGCGAATGGTTAGTTTAAGTGAGTGAATTAGCCCAACACAGAAGCATAATTGAGTTATGAACTGTATGCTAGAAAATAGTGCAACCCTTAGCGTTGAATTTGATAAGAAATGTTTCCCTTATGTTTTGTAAAGGACATAATGTCCGTGATTTGTTTAGAAGCCAGAGTGCTCATTTGTAGACATGGAAATTTAAGAAGAAAGAGAATATCAGCTGACCGGGGAATTGAGCGTGTCACTGGTGACTGCTGAGATGAAATTTATGAGGGGCAGAGGTGAATGTTGGCCAGAGGCCCAGGGTTACTGGCATTTTTTTTCATCGTTAACCATTTACCAGTGTCAAGAATATGTTTCATGTCCCAAGATCAGAAAACAAGCTATTTAATTTATTCTGTGTCAGTTGTCACCAACATGTCAAGTAAAGAATTAGATCTAGATAATACTGATAGGAAGGATAATGTCTGGTAGACAGGGTTTTTAGGTGCCTTCCACGATAGCCAGGAGAATGCCGGTTCGATTTCCAGGCAAACCAAGGACATCACCACACACGATATTCCCGGCAGTACAGTCACGTATCTCGAGTGTTTTCTGTGTATATATTCTTACAAAAGAAATTATATTTATATAGTTGTTTGTGTGTTAGTTTTGACCTAGGTTCTGTTCTATGGTCATCTGTCTTTTGTTTGTGGAGTTTTGGGTTTGAGTCTCGGGCCTGAAATCATATTTTATTGTGTGTGATGTGTTTTCCGTCATTTGTTTTGGTGATTTCTTTTTGTTTGTAGAATAGTCAGCCACTTCCAGTGTGTCTCATGGAATTTTTGTGTTTTATGTGTAATATTTTACCACTTTGCGTGAAAGTGGAGTAAATATGTACTAGTTTCTTTGTGCGCGCATTCGCTAATGAAAGCAAAATAGTTGAAGTTATTAATATGGTCGTTGATGGTATAGGACTTATGTGGGAGAAACTTAAAAGAGGAAATAAATGTCTTACCTTGTGAAAATATATTTTTAAAATTTTGAAGCGGAATTTCACCGCAAAATTTATAGTCATTATGACTTACAGGGTTTTGCCCAGTGTGTTCTTGAATAGTGTTTGTTTATTTCATGATAATTTTGATGTAATGAGATCAATTAAAACTCATAACAGAAAATTGATGCTTATTGATTTGCTGTAAATGTAGCATTCCTACATCTTCCTCCACATTGTAGGCCTTTAAGGTAGATGAATTTCTTTTCTAGCCGAGGATGTTCCACCACCTGAAGGAGCCAGAAGATACAGCGGAGGAAAGTGCCTTTCAAAGTGGGTCATTGTCCATACATCCACTCAGGTAGTCCAAGCTTTGGTATTTAGTGGCATCGAACCCTGACCAAATAGGTTTCAGTACGAAGATGAGATTACCCTTGTCCTTTTATGTATTCATAATTATTGTCCTTCTCCCCTCTTCTCATGCTCCCTTTTCTCACACTGACTTGTCACTGTGTTTATCCTATTATGTGCACCTATTCATGTTTCTGTCCTTCCACGCATTACACTTTTATCTAATGTTTAGAGAAAATTAATTGTGAAAGTATTGGGAGGGCATCTGTTTTCTAACATGTAAACGTTAAGTTCAAGGAGAGCATATACTAGCATACTTAGATTTAACCCTAGACCGGGCGCGCTGGTTGTTTTTGTCAACCAGTGTGCTATTTTGCGCCGTACTTCCTAGAAATGTCAGTCCTTCACCACCTCGCAACCAATACCTTTTCTCTCACTCTTGACCTTTAGTTCAGTCGAGTTTCGACAACAGTGGAACGATACATGTGTAATTATTTGGAGCAAACTCTTGGAACCCAAAGCTGGTTGACAAACTCAACCGTGCGCCTGGTCATGTAAGTAAAATCTTTCTTTAAAATTTCCTCTCCTCTGTACTTTTTGGGTAATTAGGCAAAGTCAGGTGTAATTACATGTAGTATAATTCTATTTTAGGTCTCATTTTGTCAATGATGACATACCTGACATTTTGAGCCAGTTTTCCGATGAAATACAGGACTCTGCCTCGGACTTTTCGGTGGGGAGGAGGAAATTATAAACGTATCGGATCAGGAGCATAACAATGATACGGAGCAGGAGGCTGATTCGTACAGTGAGATCTATGAAGACGAAAACGAAAGGGAATTTATCTTCGGGAGAGATGGAGAAACAATGTGTTCCACGACGAAATTTTTAAAACTTACTTCGAGCGTAAAAGCGGAAAATATTGTAAAAATGCTGCCAGGACTGGAAGGGGAGACGAGGAAGGTATCAACAGAAATTGACTGTTTCATGTAGTTGATAAACGCTGGGATGGTCGATGAACTATTATACTGGACTAATTTGTATATTTCTAGGAAGCAGGAGGAAGTGAATTACAGTCGTGAGCGCGATGCTAAATTTGCGAACCGCAGTGAAATTATGACATTGCTCAGGCGATAAGGTGTGAAAGATTTCTTGGACATGGCGACAAAGTTTATTTTTCATCCAGTCAATTTTTTGCTATTATGTCTGATCATTTCATTGTATAATTGTGCAAATATTAAAATATGGCCATTATTTTAATTTAATTATGTATCTACTGCTTAACTCATTTTAAATAGGCGCAGAATTCATGTCCCTATCAGAATTAACTCACGTGTTCATGATTATCCATTTTAAGTACATTCATATTAATCACTAATACAAGTTTTTAATTTTATTTGGAGAATAACATTGAAACAAAAGATAAAACACTGTTAAATGAAATGTTTATGCAATTGGAAGCCTGTAAACGACTGAAAACGTAACTGGTTGACAAAGTCAACCATGCGCCTAGTAGTGTGACAGAAATTGGCGCGCCCGGTCTAGGGTTAAATGTGCATAATATGCTCATCATATAAGAGCAACTACATAAAGGTTTCTTGTATCAGTTGCAAGTAATATCATGGAGAGACCTTTAGGTGAAGTAATTATTTTTCTTGCTTTAAGAGACCTAACTTCATGTTCAAGGGCCAAAAATATTGCAAATGTAATTATGAGATGGAGAAATTCCTAGACAAATATTCTAGGCTAGTAATATCCTTCAAACAGTTCCATTGAGAGACAAGGTAATGATCTCAACAACCCTGTTAAGCTTGAAACAACTCCTGCAGATTGGCTTCCTTTAGATTTTATTGAACTGCCTGCAACTCCACATGAATTTCTTGTAGTGTCTATTTTCAGTTTCATTTTCAGTGTTGAAAATAGAGGAGATTTTAAAGTCCAGGCAGCATGAGCAGGTAAGTACAATTGAATCAGGAAGACAACATGAGTTTGTGCAATGACATCATAGAGAGGACATATTTTGATTCACTGATCCTTGGATTGTTTCTTCCTCACATTGTAGTGAAAATTTCTCATGACTTCTACAAAGAAGCATGAATCATTTTATCAAGATGAACAAATTACTTCTGATCAAATAAACAATTCAATGTGACCAAATATTTCTTTACTCTTACTTTCCTTTCTCAGTTCTCTCCCCTTTAAGAGCTATACCACATACTTAGTTGTCATGAATAATTTTCTTTGAATGATTTGAATGGTACCAGCAAATGATCTCCAGAGTATGATAAAGTTCAGTAAGGATGTTTGTCACCATATATTAACATTTTCCCTGTAATAAAGAGCAAACAGAGACCATAGACGATACTATCCTCTACAAACCCTTAATATAACCATTGATATAATAATCTGTTGCAGTTTTTTACAACCTTAGCAGATAATTCATCCCTCTGTCTCTCTGTTATGATATCTCCAAAAACCATAAAACTATTTAGTGGCATGTGAAATCAGTAACATTATTACAGTGCTCATAAAAAGATTTTGCATATTCTGATTTTATCCTTTTTATTTTGTTTTGTGTATGTACATACATTATACATTACAAAGGGTACATACTGTCCACTTATACATACCACATCAGTAATGCCCCAAGCTAGTCAGTGGGTCCCAAGCATGCTCAGTCCATGGCAAAAAATACACCCAAATTAATTTACATCTTGGCTATAAGTGATGGGGAACATATATTTTAAAGTCATGGACAGGACAAAGGCATCCAATACTATAAATTATGATAGGCAGACCATGATGTAAAAATATTTATTAATCTAAGACATGAAATATTAACTGATCAGGTCAAAACAAATAATATAAAGAAATGATATTAAAAAATATATCTCTTGATAGAGTTCATCTTGGTGCAAGCTCTATGTGCCAATACATGCGTTTAATCATTAATTAACAGGGTTTGAATTATTACACATCACTGTTACGACTGGCAACTATTTACTCTATTTAAGCATTTTGAATGAATATTCCGTATTCTATGTCTTTGCATAACATCGCAGTGGAATGCTACTCAGCACACCGATCTACCAGCTCTGCCCTGTTTAGGGATTTTGGTAATTTGTGTGGTAACAGATGGTAACAGATGATCATGACAGTAACTTAAAGCATTGGATTTGCATTTTAATCAACAGATATATCCACCAGCCCTATGAAATATTTTTATATTTGACAAATGAAATCTGTTGACCATAAATGTTTATGTTGTGTTTGTTCAAATTGTTATTGTGTGGATCTGTTTTTGGTTGGCTTATGAATACAACAATTTGATCTTGCTATCACTTTAGTTTAGAGTTTGTTTTGTTTCATCAGTATATTGTGTGTTCATTGAACTTCCCAAATTATCACTATACCTACATCTTCTCATTACTCTGTTGTTGCACATGGTAGCATCATTTTCTCGTAATATCTGGGCCATGTTCAAGGTCAAATGATCCTGAAATCTTTGAATTTTCAGTTGATTTAGACAATAATAGTGACTTTTCTGTCGAAAGTGATTCTCCTTATATGGGAAGTGGCGATTTTACCCCTGAAGACTTTCACACAGTCACAGCTGCTCATTGTGCATCAGACCATGAAGACCTGACATCGATGACAGTTATGTGTACAGTGAGTAACTTTGTGTCATACTTCATGAGTGAATTGTAGCACCCACATCATACTAATATCAAATTATTCTTTCTTTTTTTTTTTTTTTTTTTTTCCAGATTTGAGAGTAAAGAAGAAAGACATAATAATGTCTGTCATTGGAAACCTTTATCTTTTTCAATAATTATTTTCAAATTAGAATTTTTTTGGCTTTACCAGTAATAATACATCCAAAGTGTATTCATTTCTGAAGTCCTCATAGTCTCCTATATTAGTGTGATTTATTTTATTTTAGTATGTGTTAGACTGTTTACGACCGGCTGAGTTGGCTGTGTGGTTAGGGGCACATGGCTGTGAGCTTGCATCCAGGAGATAGTGAGATCAAATCCCACTGTCGGCAGCACTGAAGATGGTTTTCCATGTTTCCCATTTTCACACCAGGTAAATGCTGGGGCTGTACCTTAATTAAGGCCATGGCCACTTCCTTCCAACTCCTAGGCCTTTCCTATCCCATTGTCGCCATAAGACCTATCTGTGTCGGTGCGACGTAAAGTCACTAGCAAAAAGAAATCTGTTTACATGTTGATTTTTTGTCATTTGGTAGCAAAATCACAAAAATTAGTTTGAGCTGCTTGGAACAAACCCCTTCATATAGGCTGAGTGCACGAGGGTTAAACCTGCATAATCACTAGGGGAAAATCCTGTGATAATAATAACTGTACACAATGACCTAAGTGGGTTAGTGAGTTCACTTATTAACAACTCCCACCGGAGTAAATAAACCAATATAAATCATTTCGTGAACTGAAACTATGTACACCAGATACACATTGATGAAACATAACAAAACAATAAATACACACAGGTTGTCCCATTTCTCAATGAAAGGAAATACACTTAACATTCAGTCATTATTCAATGTTGTTTCCTGAAATAAAATGACATGACACTCAAAATAAAATGAATATGTACACTCGGTAACTCAGTCCTACACTTGCCTTCTAGCTGAATTAGGATGAATAAAAATCATAAAGAACTCTCTAATGAATCATCAGGTCAAACAACTGTTAGGAACTTGGATGAACATATAAACAATAGGCTGCACTAAAACAAACTCTCCTTCTTAGCCAACTATATCATCTATGAAATTAACCCTCAGTGGAATATAACATAACGGATTCCTACAATACCTCCACACAGCTATAAAACTGTGGGATTCCAATTCCCAAATGAATAAGTAAATAAATAAATAAATAAATAAATAAATAAATAAATAAATAAATAAATAAATAAATAAATAAATAACACACTGGCCTCCACAGTTCCAGTCTCAATCGACGATGCAGCAAGTTAATAAATTACCCAAAGCAAGTCTATCAAAATTACATATATGCACTCACTAGCAAGATACCCGTGCTTTGCTACGGTATTATACTGAAATTTATAACTGAATGTTGTTTTAGATATATAATCAGCCGAAATTCGCGATCTGAATCGTTTTCTGCGAGAATCCGCCAAAATTCGCGATCTGACTCGTTTGTAATAGATTACGGCAAGTTTTCTCCCATTATTCAATCTTTCTTTCCAGCAATTGATTTCGTACTTCGCAGGCTAGGTCCAGGTATTCCACCTGGTCAGTTGGGTCCCTAAATCTTTGCCATCTTTTCTTATAAGCATTTATAATATGGATCAAATCCTTCAGGAGATCCGGCGTGGTGTCGTCTTGGGTACCTTGGCGAATCTGAACCCGCGGACGGACTGCATTCTTAGTCATTACCCGTCCAGGACCCGTTTCCACCGCGGTCCGCACATTTGACGATGGTCCAGAACATTATTATTATTATTATTATTATTATTATTATTATAGATGTTCTGGACCCCACAGCAAGATGCAAGACCGCTGCTTGGCGGTAAATTACATCTGCTGCCATTGTCATTGTTGAGAATGTGAACAGCAACATTGTCGCGCGTACGCATGTGTGCGGGATTTCTGGCGATACGAATGACATACTTCCGTGCATTATTGACCTTGTTATAGAGGTGAACAATTCAATCTCATTCCTATCGTTTATTTCAAATGTGTTTAAATTTTTATTCATATGCCAGGAGAATCTACTGTAATATAAGAACGTTCTCCGAAGGAAAAGATGGCTGTTGAAAACGAACCCAGGAAAGATTAAAAATGATCGGTTTATGATCAGAATAAGTACATCGAAAATATACAGCCTGTTTCCAGTCATTCGACAGGGTCAGGAATGGAATGAATAAAGCCCCATCTAGCGGCGACAATAGGAATTGTGCCGGCTGCCGAAGCACTCCTCTTGGGCAATGATCGATGAATGACAAATGAAATGAAATATTGGACAGTGTTGCTGGAATGAATGATGACAGGGAAAACCGAAGTATCCGAAGAAAACCTGTCCCGCCTCCATTTTGTCCAGCACGAATATCATATGGAGTGACCGGGATTTGAATCACGGAACCCAGCTGTGAGAGGCCGGCGCGCTGCCGCCTGAGCAACGGTGGCTCCTTATAAGTACATTATGAACAGCAAAATCAATTGGTCTCACCTCCTTTTACACCCCACCACCATTAAGTTTATTTACCCCCCCTCCCAAAAGAAAATTAAAAGAAGGCATGTTTCTTTATGTTTAAAGGAGATTCCAAACCCCAATGTTCACGTCTATTACCTTCAGTTTTGAGATATAAGTATCCCCATAATAATAATTCACTTTTTTTCACTTCCTTTCACACTTCTCCCACCCCACCCTTAAGTGAATTTTCCGGCAAAAAATACTTGTTTCTTTAATAGTAAAGGATCTTCTAAATAGCAATTATCACGACTCTAACTTCTTCAGTTTTGATTTATGTGTCCTCATGAAAGGAATTCAACTCCTTTCCACTCCCGCCCACCAAGATGGTTTCCCCAACAAAACGCGTTTTTCTTTGTTTTTAAAGGAGATCAAAATACCGATTTTCACATCCGTAACAATTTTAGTTTTCAGTAGATGTATGTATTCTCATACAATTAAGTCAATTAAGTTTTGAATTATTTCACCCCCCCCCCCCCTTCATTGGATTTTCCGAGAATACGCGTTTCTTTATTTTTAAAGGAGATCCCATATACAAATTTTCAGTTCTGTAATAAATTCAGTTTCTGAGATATATGCATCCTCATTAAAGGCATTCAACCCACTATTCACCCATTTACACCCCTCTTATTGGGATTTACAGAAAACGAAAAAATACGTGTTCCTTTATTTTTAAAGGAGATTCTAAATACCAATTTTTACATCTGTAAACTTTTAAAGTTTTAAGATATAGACACACTCATTTTAAAAATTCTACCCCCCTTTTCATCCCCCATTATTTGGATTTTCCAGAAACGAAAAAATGCGTGTTTCCTTATTTTTAAAGTGGATCCCCAATACCAATTTTCAGGTCTGTAATATCTTCAGGTTCTGAAATATAAGTAGCCTCATTAAAGGCATTCAACCCTTTTTTTACCCTTTTCCAACCTTCCTATTGGGATTTTCCGAAAACAAAAAAAAAAATACTTGTTTCTTTATTTTTAAAGGAGATTCTAAATACCATATTTTACATCTATAAACTTTAAAAGTTTTGAGGTATAGTTACACTCATTTTAAAAATCACCCCCTTTCACCCCCCATTAATTGGATTTTCCAAAAACAAAAAATATGTGTTTCCTTATTTTTGAAGAAGATCCCAAACACCAAATTTCAGGTCTGTAATATCTTCAGTTTCTGAGATATAAGTATCTTTTAAAGGCATTCAACCCATTTTTCACCCCTTTTCACCCCTACTATCGGGATTTTCCGAAAACAAAAAATTACGTGATTCTTTATTTTTAATGAAGATTCTAAATACCAATTTTTACATGTGTAAACTTTAAAAGTTTTGAAATATAGATGCACTTATTTTAGAAATTCACCTCCCTTTTCACCCTCCCATTAATTGGATTTTCCAAAAACAAAAAAATACGTGTTTCTTTATTTTTAAAAGAGATCAAAAGTACCAATTTTCAGGTCTGTAATATCTTCAGTTTCTGAGATATAAGTAGCGGTATCCTGATTAAAGGCATTCAACCCCTTTTTCACCCTTTTTCACCCTTTTTCACCCCTCCTATTGGGATTGTCTGAAAACAAAAAAATACGTGTTTCCTTATTTTTAAAGAAAATTCTAAATACCAATTTTCACATCTGTAAACTTTTAAAGTTTTGAGATATAGACACACTCATTTTAAAATTTCACCCCCCTTTTCACCCCCTTAGCGACGGAATATCCAAAAATCCTCTCTTAGCGAGCACCTACATTATAATATGAATATATCCCCGAAATTTCATTTCTTTATGTCCAGTAGTTTTGGCTCGGCGATGATGAATCAGTCAGTCAGTCAGTCAGGACAAGCTACTTTATATATATAGATTATGCTGCCCTTTAACTGACAAACAATCTTCCCCCAAATCAAATAATCCACATATCCTAAATTTCATTTGCATGATAATAAATTGACGACAAACAATATCCAATTCTCTCGATAATATCTTTGAATATGTCATGAAGATCGTACTAGCCATTAACCCTCCTTCCACTCACAAAGTCCATCCTAAAAAATCAGCCAACCCTCAATACCAAACACCTCTTCCCATCCCCAACCTCTACCCCAAAGTAAATAGAAAAATAGCATTAATGTCGGACTGCTGTAGATCGCACGTCTGTCGGAAAAGGTTATTCACCAACTCTAATGTCTTGGCTCCGCACAGTGTGGAACTCAATGGTGATACCACCACCATCAATAATAAATAACAGTCTACAGTATGTAAGTAAATCCTCAAAACTTGTGTCACATGGACCAAAACTGGAAAAGAAAGTTAACATCATCTATGTGATATATTCAAAGTGTTTATATTATTTCATCTCATGGAAACTAGTAACTGGAAAGTTTTATGTTATCAATGAAATTTAATTAGAAGTAATGTTTGCTTTTATTTGTCGTATCAAGAATTTGTTTAATTTACACAGAACTGTTATTTCACTTGTTCCATTACAGCAAGAAAAAGACATTTTTAATGACAACATATTTTCAAAAGAGAACTTTTATGTTAGAAATAATGAAAGATATTTTAACTACAAACAAAAAATGAATGTAATCAGAGGCCAATGAGTCTGTTTGTTGGACTGGTGGCCCACACCCTTTAATGAGGAGAATGAAATAAACTATTTGATTGATTGATTGATTGATTGATTGATTGATTGATTGATTGATTGATTGATTGATTGATTGATTGATTGATTGATTGATTGATTGATTGATTGAACATAATATTATCCTTCATTGTGTGGCAGATCAATACAATTATAGTAACCTTAGCCCTGTGGCATGCTTAAACATAATAAGGCATTCCCACCATCAGAAAATCAAGCGTGTTTTGGGATAGATTATCCCATTTTTGGATAGCAGCTTCAGTTATTTGCTGAATGTTAACAGGAGAATTGGGACAATGGGCCTTTCTTCTTTTCAGTTAATGTTATGCAGGTTGAACACAGTTCATGTCCACAGAAGAGGCCAGCCCATGACATTTAGTATACCATGCATCTCTAGGAACTGATTAATCACTCTGGCTCGAGAGGTATGAGAATTATCATCAAGTAGTGAAAAACCCTCGTCTGCAGTGACAGCATATCCTCCAACTACAGTTTGGAGGATGTTGTCTCTGTATATCAGATCAGTCATGTTACCCTAGATAGTAATTAGAGGTATACATTGACCAAACATGATCCCACCTCAAAACATGATGACTGGGCTCAATATCCAGTGTTCAAGAGATAGTGGGTTCGAACTCCACTGTTGGCAGTCCTGAAGATGGTTTTCAATTTTTTTTCCATGGCTTTTCCATTTTCACACCAGGCAAATGCTGGGGATGTACCTTAATTAAGGCCATGGCTGCTTCCTTCCTACTCCTAGCCCTTTCCTGCCCCATCATCATCATAAGACCTATCTGTATCGGTTTAAAGTAAAGCAACTTGGAAAAAAATGCAAGACATGCAGGAACTCCATTGCTGCTAATAGTGCTCCAGGATGAAGGGCTTGTTCCATTCCTCACCGACTCCAATGCTCCTGTTGTGTGCGTGCAAGCTTATGGTGACCTCACCAAAAAAGAATGTATGTTTCCACTAAAAAAATATTACTCCCCATGGAGTTAGAATATCAAAAATGGCTTTCACGGCCGCAGAGTCTTGGAAGGGCGTGCCAATCCAGCTGATGAGCCCAAATGGCACGTCTGGGCGAAACTCTGCAAAATGCACACAGCCTAACCACCCAAAAGCTGGTTCTTTTCCTGTGATAGTAGGATCTGCGGCCGTGAAAACCATTTTTGATATTCTAACTCCATGGGGAGTAATATTTTTTTGGAAACGGAGAATTCACTTCTCCTTTAGCAGGTTAGCAATCCCTATTTGCTAACATGGCGGGACCATGCGCTTGGTCTGCAACTGCTAAGCAGAGTCCTGGAGGGGCGTGCCAATCCAGCTGATGAGCCCAAATGACACGTCTGGGCGGAACTCTGCAAAATGCACACGGCCTAACCACCCAAAAGCTGGTTCTTTTCCTGTGATAGTATGCTTCCACTGTTCCAGATGCCATAGGCTATAAGTTGTTACCCACCTTACATGGGTTGCCCTATAGTGTGGTTTCAGAGAAGGTTTTGGCGCAAGCCCCCTTGATATCAGTCCCCCTTTATGCAGTTTATTTTGTACTGTCTGATCTGACACATTCACTCTGTTGGCCCTCCGAAGATTCTGGCAGAATGAGGTGGCAGTAACAATGTGCCTGCAAATCACTGAAAGCAATAAATTTCAATCTTCCCTGAGAGTTGTTTTATATGACCATCCTGCCTGTTGTCAATCAGCAACCTTTGTGTCTCTCTCAACTTCTTCCAAACTCTGGAGATATCACTCTGGCTCATGCCCACATGAGCAGCAGCATCCACTTGTTACCATCCTTCTTGCAGCAATGTCACAATTTGAATGTGGTCAGTAGCAAAATGGGTACTTTTGCCATGTTTACTTCAGTCCTACACCGATATTGTTTAACTGACTGGCATGAAAAATGCTTCCTATCAGACAAATATTGAACTTGATCTGGCTTTAGTATTGCTATGTGTTTCAGATATTGGCTACAGTGCATACTGAAAAAACATGATTGAGATACCGTGACATATACTGTATGAAATCGTGATATGCAAAACCTTTTTCAAGCACTGTATTATTCTCTTTCTAACAATATAGATTATGCCAAGGTATATAGTCACACCCTGAGTGTTAACACTAATCTATGATCTATTCATTACAGGTAATTGATGATTCAGCCTCACAGGGAATACAGTAGAGAACTTCATATAAGATACTTCTCTGTTTGTTGAAAGTTAAGCACCTGCAACATGAAGTCACTGATGTTGAGGTTGTCCAAGAGAGGTAATATCTCTCTTGCCTCTTGGAAGTGTAGCTTTGTTTCCTCATAATATGGGTGATGGAACTTAGCCAAAAGACTAAGCACATGTCGAAGTTGTACTTCCAAGTTTCCAGTCCTTGATCGGTTTAAATGCCTGCACATACAACACCATTCATTCTCGTAAAATCATTAAGAGTTCTTCAAAACGTCTTTAATTTGCTTCAAGAATGATTGGTTTGTTCTAAGAACAAATAAGTACAAAATTTTGAAAAAGGTAAGGAACAAGTAACAAATTAAGTCATATACATAAGTACAGGAGCACATAACGACAGATCAGTGGGAAGAGGAGGCAATAAACAGAGGAGATAATGACAAACAGGTAAACATCAAAAGGAGGAGGAAAATCTCCACCTCTATACACTGCCATCATGAAATAGATACGCTCTCTCCTCATCAATCCCAGTTCTTCTACATTCATTTCTTCTCATCCTCCAATGAGTTCATTCCTGCTTCCCATATTCAGGTGGGTGTCAACACTCACTGAGAGGTCATCTTGACAGATCTTCAATACTGACGTAGGAACTGTAAGATAAGTATATATTAGAGCAGGTAAATTTTTCAAATCAAGTTTGAAGAGCTGTCAAGATGACCCCTCAGTGAATGTTGAAGTCTTCCCTGCTGATGAAGCTGGGAAGCAGAAATGATCTCATTAGAAGTTGAGAAGGATGTAGAGAAATTGAGATTGATGAAGGGTAAGCCCAGCACTGTGTGAAGATGTGGAGATCGACCGGTTCTTTTGGACTGCCATGTTCGTTCTCCATTTCTGTCACAATTTGAATATGGCCAGTAGCAAAATGAGTACTTTTGCCATGTTCACTTCAGTCCTACACCGATGTTGTTTAACTGACTGGCATGAAAAATGCTTCCTATCAGACAAATATTGAACTTGATTATGTCACCCTATTTATGTTCCTATCCTTCTATATATGAATTTATACAACACAGTTATACAGTGAAATTTCCCTCTTAATGAAAGGTTTTCTTGGTCTGCAATTAAATACCATATTGTTTATTGGTAATTAAGCCCTCCAATTTGGATACCTTCTATTACAGACATAGACGCACAAAAGCCACTAGAATTTCCAATAAATCTGCTTATAACACAGACTTGTTCTAAAAATAAATCCATGTGTGTATTGATTTTGTATGAAAACATTAACATCCAGTTACTTTCACACAGACAGCACTTCAAGAAAGTGCAGTTATTTAATTTATGGCAAAGATTTTATCTCTTCAAAGGCAGTGCTGAGCTATGCTCTCATCCCTTACATTGTTCAAAATACTGTAGATAACAGTATTTAACAAATTTCTCTTGAATCTCAAATGCTCAGCATTGCTGGAATTTGTACTTTCACTGCCAAGTCAATTTTAAATTGACTTATAGGCTCCAGGAATGACCAAAATTACTGTACAGTACATACTTTTGTAAGTCTGTCATGGTTCCAAGGAGGTGTTAACAAAATAGACTATCATAAACATGAGAAATGGTATGTATAAACTGTCTGAAGTGTTTAAGATTGGAAAGCCACAGGCAGCAAAAATTGTGAAAATGCAAGTGGAGTGTTGTGTCATAGGGAAAGCTTCAGAACCTAGGTCTCTTAAGAATAAGATTACAAAGTTTGGCATTGAATGAAAGTCTAACAATAAAGTATGAATGATAACAGAAATCATGGCAGAGTGTTTTAGATCAACTGGACAAAAACTATTCCTTGATAATATAGCATTGCATCCAGATATTAAATGAAAAAATGTGATCTCTTTTCCACCAAACATAATAGCAGACCAAAGAATGATTCAGAACTTCAGGTTATATTAACTCTGTCAGCACTGATAAAAAAAAAAAAAATTCCTTATTAACAAACTGATTATAATACCAGTTTTTCTCTTTTATGTAATGCAACAATTTGTTAGCTATAAACACATCTAATGTAAGATGGTCAATAACATATTAATTATTATTTGTGGAATGATAATTTTCAAGAGTGAAGAAGGTATAATTAATTACAATTACAGTATTACCATTACTACATAATGGGCATCACTATTTAAAAATACAGCAGGAAAATAATGGGTTGAAATCTTTTCATCTTCAGCGACCAACCGTTATTCTGATGTTGCTTTCTACATCACTCTTGTTGTTGGAACATGTAGCTTCTTTTTTAAATCTTGGCTGTCTGTATGTATTTAAGAAGAACTACAATATATATTGAAGTTATTTTATTTTTTACTGTATATCTATATACATATAAAATAACTTGTCCTGATAGATTCATCATCGCCGAGCCAAAACTACTGGACATAAAGAAATGAAATTTTGGGGATACATTCATATCACAATGTAGGTACTCACTAAGGGAGGATTTTTGTATATTCCATTGCTAAAGGGGTGAAAAGGGGGGGGGGGGGGGGTGAATTTTTAAAATGAGTGTACATCTCAAAAAATGAACAGTTTCAAGACATGAAAATTGGAATTTCGAATCTGTTTTAAAAATAAAGAAACACATATTTATTTTGTTTTCAGAAAATCCTATTAAGTGGGGTGAAAAGGTGAAAAAAGGGTTGAATAGCTTTTATGTGGATACTTATATCTCAAAAACTGAAGATGTTACAAGTCATCAAAATTGGTATTTGGAATCTCCTTTAAAAATAAAGAAATACCTATTCTTTTGTTTTGGAAAATCTACTAAAGGGGTGGTGAACAGGAGTGACAAAAGGGGTGAATTCTTAAAATGAGTATATCACAAAAATGGAACACGTCACAGACGTGAAAATTGGTATTTGGAATCCCCTATAAAAGTAAAGGAACACGCATAACTTGTTTTCTGAAAAACCACTTAAGGGAATGTGTTAAAGAGGGTAAATTTTTAAAATGAACATATATACAACTAGCTGATGTACCCGTGCTTTGCTACAGGATTCTCAGAAAGACTGACTTGGTGGTTTTCCTAATTGAATTCAACATAGGTCATTACCAAAAAGGTCAGTAGGAATGTAGCTATTGAAAGCAATGTTATCATATAAAATACTCGATCAAATGAATAACCGCACACTTTCTCACTTTCAACGAACAGTACTATGGTGTCGATCTAATAGTCCAAAGTTCCAGAGCTGGAATAACCAGGCCGCAGACTGCCGTGAATACTCCTCTGTCATTATTCCGTTAAATATGCACACTACTCATTCCAATCAGTGGCTCAGAGTAGGGATTGTATAGCTCCAATACTATGATGAACCAGTGTGTTACGTACCAGATGTATAAGAAAATGTATGAACCAGAGGAATGGCATGCTAAAGAAGAAAGTTATCTTACACCCCAGCTACTTCCCGCCAAACAGGCAGGCTGTTACAGTTGGTACAACCAGGCGAGTTGGCCGTGTGGTTACAGGCGCGCAGCTGTGAGCTTGCATCTGGGAGATAGTGGATTCAAACCCCACTGCCGGCAACCCTGAAGATCATATTTGGGAGATAGTGGGTTCGAGCCCCACTGTCGGCTGCCCTAACGATGGTTTTCCATGGTTTCCCATTTTCACACCAGGCAAATGCCGGGACTGTACCTTAATTAAAGCCACGGCCACTTCCTTCCACTTCCTAGACCTTTCCTATCCCATCGTCGCCTTAAGACATATCTGTGTCGGTTCGACGTTAAGCAAAAAAAAAAAAAATGACATTCCGTGGTTTCCCATTTTCACACCAGTCACACCAGGCTGTACCTTAAAGCCAAGGCCGCTTCCTTCACACCACTATTCATTTCCTATCCCATCATCGCCATAAGACCTACCTGTGTCGGTGCGACGTCAAGCAAATAAAAAAAACCTCAATACGCTGCAGTAATCCTATCTATCGGGGATGAGAGGAAACAGAAGACAAAAAGCACATCGCAACAAACAATGGTCAATGTAATGTTATTGTTGATAAAGTTTAGGAGCTTTCTATATTGCAGGCCTTCACATTAGTTTTCTTTTGACTCTGTGATATTAGGGTGTCTTACAAAGTAATTTATATTGTAGACTGTAGTTCCTTATTCTCAGACATTACATACCGATTTTCACTAAATTCTGTTTACCCATTTTCTCGTGACTCGGCGCTGTTATGGACTTAGAAACAAAAATCCAAATTCATGAATATCTCCGATTATATGCGGTACGGTAACAATGTATAAGACATAAGTGATCGGAAATTTAATAACTTGTTACATAACTACTACTAACTTACAACATAACTAAAGTTATGTTAGGTATGTAGTATTTATCGATACGACCACTAATAATATAGGTAACTTATTTGAGAATTACATTTCAGACCTTCCCCTAAACTACCATTTCATTCAGCGTGAATAAAATAATTTGCATCCTAGATTGCAGTGGTTCATCACCTGACATTACATACTGATTTTCTTTAAATTATCCTCAGCCGTTTTATCATGATGCGTGTACATACATACAGACAGACAGAAATTACGGAAAAGTAAAAAATGCATTTCATTGTTATTGTTGACATGACTGATACAGAAATACCATTCTTTTCAAATTCTAAGTAATGTACAGACAAAACTTTTATTTTATATATAGATTTATCGATACGACCACTAATAACATAAATAACTTATTTGAGAATTACATTTCAGACCTTCCCCTAAACTACCATTTCACTCAGCGTGAATAAAATAATTTATAGCCGAGCTTGTAGTGGCTCATCACCCGACATTTCATGCCGATTTTCATTAAATTCTCTTCAGCCGTTTTCTATTGATACGTGTACAATCAGACAGACAGACAGACAGACAGACAGACAGACAGACAGACAGACAGACAGACAGACAGACAGACAGACAGACAGACAGACAGACAGACAGACAGACAGACATTATGGAAAAGTAAAAAATGCATTTCCTTGTTACTGCGGACATGACAGATACAGAAATACCATTCATTTCAAATTCTGAGCAATGTACAGGCAAAATACTTATTTTATATATATACATTACATTTCAGGCCTTCCTCTAAACTACCATTTCACTCAGTGTGAATAACATTATTGATAGCCTAAATTATAGGGACCTATTCCCCGACTTTGCATACCAATTTTCGTGAAGATACGACCACTAATAAAATAAATATTTGACAGTTAAATTTTAGGCCTTCCCCTAAACTACCATTTTTCTCAGCGTGTATAGCCTATATTGTAGCGACTTATTTCCCATCTTTGTCTAGCGATTTTCATTAGGACACGACCACTAAGAACAGAAATATTTGAGAATTAAATTTCAGGCCTTCCCCTAAACTACCATTTCACTCAGCATGATTAAAATAATTTATAACCTAGATTGTAGCAGTTCATCACCCAACTTTACATTCCGATTTTCATTAAATTCTCTTCAGCCGTTTTCTCGTGATGCGTGTACATACATACATACATACATACATACATACAGACAGACAGACAGACAGACAGACAGACAGACAGACAGACAGACAGAAATTATGGAAAAGTAAAAAATGCATTTTCTTGTTACTGAGAACATGACCGATACAGAAATATCACTTTTTTCAAATTCTGAGCAATGTACAGACAAAACTCTTATTTTATATATATATCAAAAACTTAACACATTATAGAAATGACAATTGGTATTTTTAATCTCTTTTAAAAATAAAATAACACATAATTGTTTGTTTTCAGAAAAAAAATGGGGGTGCTGTGTAAAAGGACTGAAAAAGGGGTTGAATTCTTTTTACATGAATACCTATATCTCAAAAACTGAAGATATTATACACATGAACATTGGTATTGGGAATCTCCTTCAAAAATAAAGAATCACATAGTTTTTGTTTTTGGAAAATCTACTTAAGGGATGGTGAACAGGAGTGACAAAGGGGGTGAATTTTTAAAATGAGTACATCTCAAAAACGTAACATGTTGCTGACATGAAAGTTGGTATTTGGAATCTCCTGTAAAAGTAAAGAACACACATAATTTGTTTTCTGAAAATCCACTTAAGGCGAAGTGTTAAACGGGGGTACATTTTTGAAATGCGCATACATGCAGTATATATCAAAAACTTAACATGTTACAGGCGTGAATATTGGTAATCAATTAAAATAAAAGTAACACATGTTTGTTTGTTTTCAAAAAAAACACTTCAGTGGGGAGGGGGGTATAAAAAGGACTGAAAAAGGGGTTGAATTCTTTTTATGTGGATACTTATATCCTAAAAACTGAGATGTTACAGACATGAAAATTGGAATTTGGAATCTCCTTTAAAAATAAACATGTATTTTTTTCTTGTTTTTGGAAAATCCACTTAAGGAGGTGGGATGGGTGAAGAGAAGTGAACTTAGTTGAATTCTTTTTATGGGGATACTTATACATCAAATACTGAAGATGTTACAGACGTGAAAATTGGTATTTGGAATCTCCTTTAAAGTTAAGGAAACATGTATTTTTTCTGTTTTTGGAAAAATCCTCTTAGGGGGTGAAAAATGGTGAGAAAGGGATTGAATACCTTTTGAGGATACTTATATCTCAAAAACTGAACATGTTACAGTCATGAAAAGTTTTATTTGGAATCTCCTTTAAAAAATAAACACACATTTTTTTTTGGAAAACCTACTTAAGAGGGGGAGGGGGGGGTTGAACAGGAGTAATAAAGGGGTGAAATTTAAAATGAGTATATCTAAAAAACAAAACATGATACAGATGTGAAAATTGGAATTTTTAACCACTTTTAAATATAAAGTAACAGATACGGTATTTTTTTGTTTTCTGAAAAATCACTTGGGGGGATAAAAAGGACTGAAAGAGGGGTTGAATTATTTTGATTAGGATACTGGCATCTTAAAATTTGAAGATATTAGATGCAAAAATTGGTATTTCAAATCTCCTTTAAAAATAAAGAAACGCATATTTTTTGTTTTGGTAAAATTCACTTAAAGGGGGTGTAAAAAGGACTAAAAAAGGGTTGAATTCTTTTTATGAGGACACTTATATCTCAAAAAATGAAGATGTTACAGACATGAAAACTTGTATTTGGAATCTTCTTTAAAATGAAAGAAACACGCATTCCTTTTTTTTTTTTTGAAAAATCCAATTAAAGGTGGGTAAATGAACTGAAAAATGAGCTTAATTCTTTGTATGAGGATACTTATATCACAAACACTAAGGATGTTGCAGATGTGAAAATTGGTATTTGGAATCTCCTTTAAAAATAAAATGCAATGTTTTGTTTGGGGCGGGTGAATCAACTTAAGGGGGGGGCTGTAAAAGGAGTTGAATTCTTTCTTTGAGGATGCAAATAAGAGGTGGACTTAAAACAATTACACCCCTAAGCAGTTTTCACTGGGAGATGAGAAATGATGAGTAAAATATACATTTATACAAAACCGCTTGAATTACGAGTTAAAATGTCAAATGATATCCTAAGTGTTAAATAACAGAAGGTTTGAAACAAAGTTAATCCCTCAGAGAGTTAAATGGGGGTCAAGATCCGAAGAAAATATATATTAATTCCTTCCTCCAAAACGGTTTGACGTACGAAGACAAAATTCCAAATAAGGGTATATATTTTACACCGCTAAAGTGTCAATGAGGTTAGCTCTGTAAACTAAATTATTCATCCCTCCAAAACCGTTTGGCGTACAAAGTTGTAATTTTACAAGAAGGGTCTTCTTTTATGTCCTAGGTGTAAAATACTGTATATTTCAATACATTTCTCCCCTAAGAGGTTTAGTTGACTCTCAAAAACACAATATCTATTTTTCCAAAACCGTTTCAGGCATGATCACAACTTTTTTTATGAAGGGTTGTCTTCTATATCCTAGATGTTAATAAATATTTCAAAACATTCACCCCTAAAAAGTATTCTTTCATCCATTACTGTTTGACGTACAAAATAAAATATTCACGGGTTGGTCGCTTTTACGTCCTAGATGTTAAATTAGATATAATTTAAAACATTCAAATTTTTCTGTATGGGGTTCAAGTGAATGGTAGATAATGAAATAAATAATCATTCCTCAAAACCATTTGACGTATGAACTGAGGACATATTTTACAGGCTCAGCTGACAGTAGACTCTCCACAATGTAAAACATTGAAAAATAACTTTCATTTCAAAGCCGTAGTGAAGCACGGGTATCTTGCTAGTTTTACATAAAGATATGCGACACCAGTTTGAAACAACAATGATACAAAGAACATGATGAAATGAAACAATTAGGATAGAGCACAGTAGTAATGCACAGTCATTTTCAGATTGTTTTATTTCAATAATAATTGCAGTGTTGAATTAAACAGCGTAGAAGGGTTCAACATTTAATTGTGGAACTGAGAAAGTATCTTTGTACAACCCTTAACGGTTTCTTGGAAAACCCGCATTCCTAAAGTGATGAGATGTTGGAGCTAATCTGGGCGACTAAGAAAGCGAAATGACCTCGATAATGTTGTGAGACGGACAGCAGGCAATAGTGTGATAATAAGCGGGGTTAAAAGTCAGGTTGTGAGTTTCACAAATAGGAAAAGTCCTCTCAGTTTTAATTACTGCATTGATGGGGTGAAATTTCTTTATGGTGTTAATATAAAGAAAGATGTTTTTTGGGGTAATCTCATAAATGGGATTGTAAATAAAGGGTACAGATCTCTGCACATGGTTTTGAGGATGTTTAAGGGTTGTAGTAAGGATGTAAAGGAGAGGGCATATAAGTCTCTGGCAAGGCTCCAACTAGAGTATGATTCCAGTGTATGGGACCCTCACCAGGATTACTTGATTCAAGAACTGAAAAAAGTCCAAAGAAAAGCAGCTCGATTTGTTATGAGTGATTTCCAACAAAAGAGTAGCATTACAAAAATGTTGCAAAGTTTGGGCTGGGAAGACTTGGGAGAAAGGAGACAAGCTGCTCAACTAAGTGGTATGTTCCAAACTGTCAATGGAGAGATGGTGCGGATTGACATTAGTGGATGAATAAGTTTGAGTTGTGTCTTTAAAAGTAGGAAAGATCACAAAGTTGGAACTCAAGAGGTAAATTGGGGCAAATATTTGTTTGTAGGAAGGGGTTACGGATTGGAATGACTTACCAAGAGAGATGTTCAATAAATTTCCAATTTCTTTGAAATCATTTAAGAACAAGCTAGGAAAACAACAGATAGGGAATCTGCCACCTGGATGACTTCCCTAAATGTAGATCAGTAGGGATTGATTTATTTGATTGATTGATTGATTGATTGATTGATTGATTGATTGATTGATTGATTGATTGATTGATTGATTGATTGATTGATTGATTGATTGATTGATTGATTGATTGATTGATTGATTGATTGATTGTGAAAAGTAAGGAGTAGGTTTGATCGATAAATCAATGTTTGTATTTATAAACTAGTATTTCAATGTGAATGTTAAAATACCTTTTAGACATGAATGGAAATACAGCTCTCTGTAAATGGATATCTTCTATCAATCTTTAGATTATTTTCTTTACTGTTTTTGAGTCATTTTAAAAATTGCTTTTTAGAAATGTATTTGGTGTTCAAAATCTGTATGATATTATTAACTTTCTATAGTAAGTGAAGAAATGGCTGTGGCAAATGTTTCTCACCTTAGGAGTAGATCCTCTCCAACAGCACGATTGATATTATTGGAGTTGCAGATGGTAACAGCAGGAAAGCCAACTTTATATAGTGGGTAGAAGGTAGACTCTACGGTAGTGACAGTAGGACTGAGCCTGTATCTGATCCAAATCACCCATACAAGTCCAACAGCACAGGCGCCACTGAGCAGTATGACCAGGAGCCAACATAACCTGGACCAATGACAAGAGTGGTTAAGAATGCAGAGTTTCTAGGATATCATATCTTGCCATACAAAGTTAGCAATATTAACTACCTGAGAGGTAGGGCATAAAGTGTTTGGAAATCACAAAGCTTGAGAAGAAAAAGGTAGAAAAGGCAGTAGTGAGGAAAACTTTTAAAATGAAACTTAGTTGTAGCCTATATTAGGTGAACTAATGCTTTCATGTATTGGTACTACTCTCCAGGCCTGTACAGTGGGGGGAGAGCAAGGGACCATGGTTCACCATAAATTGTCTTGGAATTGGATTATGGAATAAATATTTCAAACAATGTGAGCTTTTAAAGGACCTGCCACAGTAAAACTGTACATAGCAATATTCATTTTCATTGAACATCTCTACTACAGGTAAGTCTACTTTCAGGTTTCAACCTTTATTCCATTCCTGAAAGACCTCATCTCAACTCTGGAGGAATTAGAAAATCATTTCATCCCTGCAATTTGTCATCCCTCACCTCTCCATTGTTCCCTTTGAAAATGTTAGATTTTGTGTCAACTTCTACATGGAGGACATTGGTAACACAATGAAAGATCTATTTAAAGCAGAGTGGGACTTGTAGAGACAGAAGTGGCAGTACAGCACAGAGCTCCTAGCAACAGTCATGGGTGGACTAGTAGCCTACTCTTCATCACAGTTCCACAACATTTTTAATTTGCTCCATATCTTATCCCATATCTTTCCTGTGACCACAGCAATAGTAGAGAGGAGCTTCTCTACATTGGTACTCCTTAAAACTTACTTGAGAAGCACCAATGGGTAGAACAAGCTCACTGGACTTGCACTTCTGTACACATACTGCCATGTAGAAATAACCAATTCTGAAATAATCACCTTGTTTGCAGAGTCACATGCCCACCACCTTCAGTTAAGCTTATAGATGAGTTCATTATTTTCTGTTAATTGCACTGTAATATTTCAGTCCTGTGTATGCATGAGAAACTAGCACAGTAAAACCTTGGAATGCGGGCAACTTGGTCTGTGAGTGTTTTGCAAGATTAGCACAAATTTTGAATGAACTCGATAAATGAGCAAGGTTTGCACTGCGAGCAGTAATGATCTGTTTGCTGACTGCCACGTAACCACAACTGAATCAATCGTTTCCCCCTCCGCTTTCCCTCACGCTTTGGGATTGTGGGTAATCTTCTCCGATGCTCAAGTTCACTCAGCTCATATTTTCAACACCCATACGCTTGGATACATACTGTACTCTACTGCATTATACAGCATTGTAATCACGTATGTGCATAAAGAATTTTCTATGATCACCATGAAGAAAAGAGTTGAAGGCAATATGAAGGAGATACTTACGGTGAAAGTTGAAAAGGAAATCATCGAGAAGTACAATCAAGGCATGTGTCTATCCGACATTGCGAGACTTTACACAAAGTCCACATCAACTATTTGCACAATATTAAGTAGGAGAGAACTAAACTAGAGAGCAGCAAAAGGAGTCATGAGAGTATTCAAGCAGTGGGTACGTGTTCTAGAAGAGTAGGAAAAGTTGCTTCTTGTGTGGATCATTTTATATCAATACATATTTTTAGTTGTGGAATGATCAGCTGCATTTCAATTATTCCTTGTGGCAAAACTTGCTTTGATATATGAGTATGGATTACAAGCATGTATCCTGAACAAATTATCCTCAAAATCCAAGGCTTCATGGTATAACGCTGATGGTCACATCTAATACCCCAATGGCATTTCCAAAAAATAATCCTGGATATGGGTTGGGCCTGGTGCTCTCTCTGTTCTCATACAGGGTGTTATCATAGTCATCTGGAAATCTTTGAGTCATTCTTTATCATTTCTAGGTGTTTATAATAGGAATCAAAAGCATTTTCCAGCTTTATTTTCACATTAAATTTTACAGCTTTAAATTAAGATGTACATCATGCTTATCAGCATTCTCAAAGGTAAGAATGATTTCTCAATGACACCTCTATCTACCATCTGTTGGTGATTGTTGCTTTGTTGTACTTGTTCTGATATCGATACTACTTAAATATACCTCATTCTGCCAAGTGCTGAAGCTTTCATATTTACCTGAAATTGGGTACTCTAACTCCAAGATAAGGATTATTTATTTTAATTATTCATGGTTTATTTCATTTCAGGAGGCTTTACGCACCTTAGGTATTCTGTAATATTTCATTCTAAGGTGATAAGTTTCTGAATGTACTCTTCTACATATATTAGCAGTGGCAGCTGCTCACCATTAGGCTGCGGTGGGGGACTGCAAGCCTGAAAAACAGAGAATGGTGTTGCAGCCAAATATATCGGCTGTGATTTTTTTATTGGTACTGGTATATATGGTAGGAGAAGGCCCATGTAGGTTAACTAATCAACTGATCTTGGATGTGCTTCCTTAATACAGTGGATAGTACAATTTATTAATTTATTTACCTATAATTATCAGTTCTTCATGATTTTTCACACATTTCTTGATCAGCTTTTCGTGTGTCAAGCAGCAAATTTGAAAACATACATACACACCCACACACATACTGTACGTGCACCTTTTAGTGATATATGCACACCCTAGTGCTGAATCGGTCGACCTCGGTTATCTTCGAGATTCATATTGGCAACCTTTGAAACACGACCTATGAATCGCTTATGCATCGCTGTGCGACATCTGGCGTACACTTTACGTTCTAATACTGTTGTTGTTTACAGAGCAAAGCCAAACTATAGAATTCATGCTAGGAACACAATTCGCATCGAGAAATGTTATATAATGTTAAATAATGTATGTGTGACACTGTTGTTGGCGTAAGATAATAAATGTTTAGAAAATTCATATCGATTGATCATATTATTGATTCAATTCAGATTTCATTTCCATTCAGTTGGCAGTATAACCGGAACTGGGAGAGCTTTCTCCTTACTCCTCACCCCTGTATAAAGTAATATCACTAAAAGGTGCACGGACTATACATACATACATACATACATACATACATACATACATACATACATACATACATACATACATGCATTGTCTTCATTCATAACTTATAGCTGGATTTTTACTAGAAATTCCTCCAGTGTTCTCCCTCTGCTGTTAGTTAATACGTCAAACCAAAGATATGATCTCGAGTTGCTGTCTATTGCTGCTACTAACACCTCTTCCTTTAGCAAAATCCAAAATCTTCTTTGTTTTAATCATATCAGTTTCAATATTTCTCTGAATATCAAAGGAAAGATTTGCTTCACTCATCAAGGAATCAGTTATGTGGTAAGGAAAGACAATATGAATGTTTCAATGAAAATTTCATAAACATGGTAAGAGAACAATACAACTGCAGAGCAGAAGATTTCGGTCAGCTGGACAAGGAATTACAGGTCTTAGTTTTCAAACAGCCAGACACAGAATATACCATCAAAAATTCCAATTCATCGTTACAACAACTTGCAACAAATCTTTTAAAATTTGTACACCTTCAACGAGAGCAATTAATGGCAAATCAATTCCCTGGTGGACTATGGAGCTGACAATAATGAGGAAGAAAGTTATTGCTCAAAGAAGAAGATTCCAGAGAACATCAGGAAATGACGAATTGCACCAACAGAGAAAATTATAATATCATGAAACAAAACGGCAATATCAGAACGCCATTAGACAGGAGAAAATTAAATCTTGCCAAGAGTTCTGTAGTATTACCACATTTTCTAATCCATGGAATGCTGTGTACAAATTTGCAGTTGGAGAAATCAGACACACCTACACTCTGTCCACACTTAAGAAAATAGATGGGACCTATACAACAGGTCTAGCTGACACAATGAATTATATTATGGATCACTTTACACCTGCAGATAATGATAAAACCAACAGTGAATACCACAGGAGCATAAGAATCAAAATAATGGAACCACCTAACACAGATGATAGGGGCAAAAGATCTTTCTAAGTTGACGTCCCGAATAAATAGCATTTAAAAAAAAAAACACAGATGATGACAAGTCATTTGCAAAAGAAGAAATAAGGGCAATAATTGAGAGTATGGATTGCAAAAAGGCTCGAGGAGAGGATGGGGTGACAAGCGATATAGTGCTACATATTTTCACCATAGTATCCTTGTATATAACTGCACTGTACAACAAATGCCTGTAAACAGGAATATTTCCTAAAAATTGGAAAAAAAGCCAAAATCATCCCAATAATTAAGCCAGGTAAAGAAAACTCAGATGATGTAAGCAAATATCAACTACCCAACTTATTAAATGTAATGGTGAAGGTGTTAGAGAAACTGCTTATAAAAAGATCACTTATACTCGAATAATATGCTACATGTATAGTCAATAAACTAAAACCTATTGTAACCATCACTACCACCTTTAATCACAAATATTTTAACATAACAATACTGCAATATATTTTACTTCCATTCTTCATTAGACATCCGGATGATCTAACGTAACATCTTTGTAATTTTGTCTAATGACTATAAATGTTATGTACTAGCTGATGATGGCCATGAAAGGCCAAAACTGGTACTAGTGTAATAATTCATTCACAATAAATCAGTATTGATCGGTGGAACACTTTTCTTGTCTATACATTGAATCCAATCAATACGGAAAATGAAGCTTATAAATAATATGCTACGTGCCAATCAGTTCGGGTTCAGGCCTCAATCCAACAGAGTGGATGCAGTTATGGCCATCAAGGGCTACATAGAGGAGGCACTGAAAAATAAGGATAGTGTTTCTGTGATCAGCTTGAACGTAGAAGGCGCCTTTGATAGTGCCTGGTGTCCTGGGACTCTTAACCCCTTAAAGGAATTTCATTGTCCTAAGAACCTCTACTGCTTGATCAGAAGTTAAGTGAGAGAAGATATACATTAACTATTTACAGCTTAGAGATAGAAAGGATTGTAAGCAGAGGATGCCCTCAAGGATCTTGCTGTGGACCTGGTCTATGGAAAGTTTAGTATGACTCATTATTAAAACTAAACTACAAGAAGGACACTAAAGTGATTGCTTTTGCAGAAGATGTCTTGGTCCTGATTAGAGGCGAAAACGCACTGCAAATTGAAAACAAGGCCAATATTGAAATGTTGAAAATCTCCAATTGGGCCAAAGTAAATAAACTCTTTGAACGTAAATAAAACTCAAGTAATGCTAGTGTCTAGAAAAAAGCCAAAAAATACCCACAGATTTTAAGGATATATCTCAAAAATGACAAAATATAACAGACTAATTTAATGAAATACACTCTATAACAAAAAAAAATGACACCCTGGGAAGGCGTTGTCAGATTGTAAGGAAATTACATATGCAAAGACATTCAGACCAAACATGCAAATGATTAAACTTTCGTGTTCAATGAATGAATAGCGGGAGCTCCCACGCATCCGAACTGCACATGCATCAGGTGTATATAAGGCGTGATTCTGAAGCGTATGCTCAAAGTAGCTGTTGCATTCAACTGCGATATCTTAAAGTCAGCTGTAAGAATGCCGTGCCGAAGGATTCGTGCTCATTATGAGCAGATGTCAGAGTTTGAAAGAGGTCATGCGATCAGATTGAAAGAAGCTGGTTGGTCGAATCGAGCTGTCGCTGGACATTTGGGTCGAAGTGATACGGCAATCAGATGTTGCTGGCAAGCATGGGTCAACAACGGCAGGCATCAGCGTCAGCACGGCAGTGGTCAACCGAGGGCCACAACAGCACGGGCAGACAGAGCGATTGTCAGAACAGCTGTCACAGCACTGGAGTCGTCGTTATCAACGATCCAGCGTGTGATCCGCACACGTGTCCACCATGACCATCAACAGATGCCTCAGTGAGAGGAATTTGTGCTCACGCTGCCCGTTATGCCGCTTACCACTCATGCTTGTTCACCGTCAAGCCAGATTACAGTGGCGCCACACTCAAGCAACGTGGAACTGCACTGACTGGGGATGTATAGTCTTTAGTGACGAGTCCCGTTTCCAATGGTGCCCTGACGACAACTGCAGACGTGTTTGGAGACGTCCAGGCCAGCGTGGAGATCCTGTCTTGACTATCGCATGCCACACAGCCCCACAACAGCGGGTGATGGTCTGGGGTGCCATCTCCTTTGATAGCCGGACCCCTACGGTAGTCATTCCTGGCACACTGACAGCACAGTGATATGTTGATGACATTCTACGGCCGGTTGTGTTACCATTCCTTCAGGCCTTACTTTCCAACAGGATAATGCCCGGCCGCATATGGCACATGTTGCTATGAACTGTCTTCAAGCTTGCCCTATCCTTCCTTGGCCAGCTTGGTCACCTGATCTCTCTCCCATAGAGCACATTTGGGACGTCATGGGAAGGAGATTGCGAACATCCAGAAATGTCGCCGATTTAGCCCAACAGTCGGAGACCATTTGGCATGAAATTCTGCAGGACACCATCCGGGAACTTTATCTGTCTATGCCACGTCGAGTGACAGCTTGCATCCAGGCCAGGGGTGGACTAACACCTTATTGACATCCTCATTTTGTAACGCTCTAACTCTGCAATAAATCATTTGATTGTTCTGCACTTTTGATCATTTGTTTTTATATGTCTGTTCCTCACATCCACTGATTTTTATTGCCATCGGACAATTCCTTCCTGGTGCAACTTTTTTTTTTTTTTTATACAGTGTATTTGGGGATATTAATCAACAGCAGGTTGATTCAATAGTCATATACAACATATAGCTGAAAAATCTACGAAAATTATACATGTCTTGTCAAAGTCAGCTAAATTAATTGGGGATTGCGTTCCGATGGAATGAGTATCATTTACAAAAGAACAATACTTCCATTACTCTCATATGGAGTTCCTGTTTGGGTAGATGCCTTAAATGCAAGCTATAATGTCAACAAACTAAAACAAGTACAGAGGTTAGTAAATATTAAAGTTACGAAAGCCTTCAGAATGACATCACATGAAGCCTTATGCATACTAGCTGGAATGACTCCAATTAATTTTAAACTTTTGGAAATTGCAAATTATGACAATATAATTAAAGAAAGAGTTAAACACCTGAGAGATATGACTGAAATTGGCTCTGCAAAGAATTACAAAAATTGGCCTCACCCAGCTGAAAATATAATGATATAAGACATAATAATACAAGACAGTATACAGTTCAGATGTACACAGACGGCAGCAAAACTGAGTTGGGTGTCGGGTCTGGAATAGTTATATGTATCAACTCTGAACTAACTCGCCAACTTAGGTTCAAATTATATAATAGATGCGCAAACAATCAAGTTGCAGTACTGAAGGCCCTTGAGAAGTTACAAGACATAGACGATATACATGAAAAATCTGCTGTAGTACACACTGAGAGTAAAATAACCTTGGATCTTTTATGAAATAACCGCAAGCACAATACATCGATAGAAGAAATACAAAGTATTTTACGATATCTTCAGCAAGAAAACTGGATCATACATTTTACATGGATCAAGGCTTATGTTGGCAATGAAGGAAACAAACTTGCAGACCATTTGGCCAAACAAGCTGCAAACAACCTGGACTTTGAATTGGCTTATAATCAAACACCTAGCTGTATAATAAAACAAGACATGAGGGAGGAAACCATTTGATTGTGGGAGGGCAAATGAGAAAACACTACAAATGGAAGCATAACAAAATCATACTTTCCTAATGTAGGGAGTAGACTGAAAATTAAATTAAACCTAAGTCATAATATGACAGCTATAACAGGCCATGGAAAATTTGGTGAATACTTCTTTAGGTTCAAAATAACAAAAGACCCTACATGTGTGTGTGCGGTGAAACAAATCATCAGACAGTTGACCATATTCTTTGGGAGTGTAAATTACTCAACTCCGAGAAAGATGAACTTTGTAGAAGTGTTATAAAGTCAGGGGGCCACTGGCCGGTAGCAAAATACAAACTCGTGGACAAACACCTAAAGGATTTTTATAAATTTTCAAAATAAATTTTGACATCTTACCACGAGATAGCAGTTAAGTGTAATATTGACAAAAATCATATACAAATAATTGTCGGCGGCGGCCGCTACTCATTTCCGAGAATACGTTTTTCTCCTGCAGTTCCTCTTAAAGTTTGTTGGCTCTGTGGAGATGTTGCTGATGACTGATCAAGCCAATCTTTGCATGAAACATGCGGCCACACAAGTCACATCTAAAGGTGGGTGGAGGATGTGGTTGGATCTGACGCTTTCCATGTGTTTCAATTCCTTGTCTGCGACGTGCGTACTCAAACAGTGAGACACCTTCTGCAGTAGCTTTGCACCAGAGAACATGGCCTTGTGCAGTTGTTGCCCAGGTGTTAGCATTTATCTTGATGCTACTCATAGTCTTCTTAAGCTGGTCTTTATAACGTTTCAAAGGAGCACCTCGAGGCCTTTTTGCCATGACCAATCTCACCGTAGAGAAATTGTTTACACTGGATATGACCAACCCATCTAAGCCGATGAGTGACGTTGAAGACTTCTATGCTGTTCATGTGCGCCTTGTCAAGAACTGCTGCATTGCTTATGTAGTCATCCCATTTGATATTCTAAGTTTCTGCTGATGGAAGCGATCCAGTTTCTTTATGTCACGATGATAAAGTGTCCACATTTTACATCCATATAGTAATGTTGTTATGACTACAGCTTGGTACACCATTAGTTTGGTATATATTTTGAGATCCTTATTCAAGAAACCGCTGTGGGAGAAGCAGCCATAAGCTGCATGGGCAGAGCGTATTCTATTTTCCATATCCTTTTCTGAGTTGCAATGTGTAGTTTGAATACTTTCAAGGTAGGTGAATTGGTCTACTTGTTCAAGAGGTGTTCCTGCTGTGGTGACATTTAGTTCATGGACAGTACCACCTGGTGCCGGCTGCGGAAGTACTGTAGTCTTATGGGTGTTGATGGTCAGACCAAATTGTTCAAAAGCTTTCTTAAAACAGTTTATGGATGTTTGAAGCTCCTCAGGTATATGGGCAGGTGTTGCATTGTCATCAGTATATTGAAGCTCCATTATCCGAGTATTATGAGTCAATTTCTGAGAATGGAGCCTGGTTTGGTTGAACAGTCCGCCATCATACCGAAACTTAATTTCCACACCTACATGGTCGATAGTAGAAGTCTCGTGAAGCATGGCTGCCAAGTACAGGGCAAAAAGGGTGGGGGCAAGCGTGCAGCCTTACTTAAGCCCATTTATGATAGGAAATTCTTCTGCTAGCTCATTCTGGTGAAGAACTCGTTGAGCCATTCCATAATGAAGAGCCTGGATTAAGCCTACAAAATGGTCAGGAGAGCCAAAGCGCGGTAATACTATCCACATGTCTTCTCTAGGAGCAGAATCAAAGGTCTTTTCCAGGTCGTAAAATGCCAAAAGAAGCGGGATTTGTTGTTCTCTGCATTTCTCTTGGATTTGTCTAGCATGAAAGATCATATCAATAGTATCTCTTGAGGCCCAAAAACCAGACTGATACTCATTGAGTACCATTTTAGAGATAGTCTGAAGACGGTTCAACAAAATTCTTGCCAGAACTTTTTGTGCTACGGATGGTAGGGAAATACCATGATAATTGCCACAGATACCTCACCTTTCTTGAAAATTTGAAAATTGTTACTATGGTGGTATTTTTTATGTTGGCAGGCACCTTCTGTGTTTCCCAAATTACTAGAATTAGGGAGAAAATCTTGGTCTTCAAAGATAGTCCTCCACTTTGAATAAGTTCTAAAGGGATGTTATCTGGTCTGGGAGATTTTCTTGGTTTCATACTTTTGAGGGCTTTGGTGATTTCATGGAAGGTTGGTTGGACTGTCATCCACAGTTGCATAGGATGTGGCACATGTTAGAGGAAGTCTTTGGCAACAGTTGGGCTTTGATTCAAAAGTAGGCTGAAGTGTTCTTTCCCGCATCTTAATATGTCTTGACTGTCTGTAAGGATGGTGTTATTGTCAATGGCTTTCAGCGCACCTGATAAAGAGTGAGAGGGCCCAAAATTTCCCTTAGTTTCTTTGTAGAAATTCCGAAGGTCTCTGGTATCAGACAAAGTCTGGAGTTCCTTGGCTTTCTGCTGCCACCATTTATTTTTCATCTGTCCTTATGTAAGGGAAAAGTAGGCTTCCCTTTTTTTATTAATTAGTTTCAGAATGTTTTCATTATTATCATCAAACCAGTTATTCTTCATTTTCTCATAGCCAATTGTTTTTTCTGCCAAATCTTTGATGATAGTTTGAAGTGTTGCCCATTCCAGCTCCACATCCTTGGTATTGATTGGATTGGAAGTCAGCTGCTCTGTTATGGCATTTTGGAATTCTTTAGCAACAGTTTCATTTTGAAATTTGGAGGTATTAAATTTCTTCCTACGAGTATGTGGTTTCTGGCGCACCAAAATTCTGGGTCGGCTGATAAAAAGTCTATGATCTGTCCAACAGTCATCAATGTTTCTAGCTGTCTTTGTGATGAGGACGTCTTTCTTGTCCCATTGTCGGGTTATGACATAATCAATGAGGTGGCAGGGTTTTGAACAAGGGTTCATCCATGTAGTCTTGTATTCCATGTAATCTTGTATCTGTCTTGTATCTGGTTGGTTGATTAGTCTGGGAAAATGGAAATATGTTTTGGTGATGAAGAGTTCCTGCTCAGCATAGAGGTCAAGAAGAAGTAATCCATTTGCATTGCAGTTTCCTATGCCTTGATTGCCCATGACACTACCCCATAGCTGATTATCTCTACCCACTCTAGCATTGAAGTCACCAAGTAAAAATAATTTACCCATGGTGGGCTATTTGGAAAGTATTGTATTCAGTTGATGGTAGATTGATCTTAGAATTTTCAGGCGTAAGCAGAGATTAGAGTGATGAATTTATCTCCAGAGAGTGGTATGTAGAGGGTCATGAGTCTTTCATTAACTGCAGTAGGTCTTAACATAAGCATGTTTACCAGTTTATTTTACACTGTAAATCCAACACCATGAACTTGATGTTCACCTTCATTTTTCCTTATCCAGAAGATGGTATAGCCTGAACTAGATTCAGTAAGTTTTCCCTCATTCAGTAATCTAGTTTCACTTAATGCGGCAACATCGATGTTAATACTAGAATGGACAGAGCGGTCATTTTGACCGTTAGCGAATTTCAAGGTATTTCCACGCTCGTAATTTTTTACGCACGAGGTTGTTCTTTTGTGACTTTTAATCTTTTAGGGTTATGTACATTCACGCCAAAAATTACATCCATAGATGATAAGGGAACACCAATATTGTCCCTTGTACCTAGGAAGGCCATAAGCGGTCATTTTGACCACTTCACTTCCTTGATACGGAGAGCTCTATTCTGCTCACTGTTTGCTTCCTGTGATACATTTACAAGTGGCACTATAGGGGCGTATGATGTAACTAAATAGTATGCCTCTAGCAGTGGTTGCGAGTGGACGAATTAGTGCCTGTCCCTTGTGTCGTATAGTGCGTAAAAATGGCTCGGCGGCAAAAACTTACTCCTGTTCAATTATTAGCAGAACTTGAAAAGCTAGGAGAAGACAAATCAGGTGACGAAGATACATTATCAGATATAGATGCAATGAGTGACAATGAGGATTTTATACCTCAACAGTGTGATAATATGTCGGATAGTGATGGTGATTCAGCTGATGAAAATATGCACACAGTGGACTTTGCACCTTCGATAGACGCAGTTACTCCTTCAACTGGCCGTGATCAATCTTGCAGCAGAAGACGATCTCTTAGCAGTGAGCAACCTGTTCAAAGAGGAAGGGGACGAGGTGGGAGAGGTCATGAACTGGTAAAGTCTTCTTCATTTGCACCAGGGGATCAGTTATGTGGTAAGGATGGAACAACTATTTGGACTGTTATCGACAGTAGTGGGAACACCCCTGGAAGGATGGCTGCTCAGAATGTACTGAAAGAGTCAGCAGGGCCTACTTCTCACGCTAAGCATAACGTAGAGATTAATAGCAAGGTTAGTGCCTGACGTTTATTCATTGACGCATCCATGTTGAAGCATATAAAGATGTGCACAGAGACTGAAGCTCATAGACACACATTGGATAATAATTGGTCTATTCCTTTGGAAGAATTAGATGCTTTTATTGCTTTGTGATACGCCTGTGGAGCTTATAAACTTACAAATCTAGCTGTAGATCATATGTAGTCTTCTTTATGGGGTCCTGTTTTCACTAACACTATGGCAAGAAACAGGTTCAAAGAAATTATTATTATTATTATTAAAGCGTCTTTATTGTGGCGAAGTTAGGGCTCCCGGCCCTTTCTTACACTTAACCACTTCATGTATATACAATGTATATTTTACATAAAATTTAAACATATGAAATCTTTACAACCTAAAGTATAACTAAAGCAACTTAAGTATCACTAACTAAACTAAGGTGAGTAAAGTATAACTAAATTATATACAGGAACACATTGCAATAAACAACCATATTCACTCTCATTCATGCATCCCATTCACACTCAAGAAAGACTGGAAGTGCTTAAAAGATGACGCTGGCAAAGGATTTTAAATTTTGTCTTAGATTTAGCTTCCCTGATGTCATTGGGGAGTTCATTCCACCAGCTCGTGGCGGTGATAGTGAACGATCTATTGTAGGTTGCGGTTCGATGCACAGGAATTTCTAGCGTACAGCCTGACCGGGTATTGAACAGGTGCAGGGAACTAAGGTAGCGAAATCTGATGGATAGGTAAGGAGGAGTGTTTTCAGAAAGCACTTGTTACACCAAAGTAGTTGCGTGGAGTCTACGTCTGTCATTCAGTCGTAACCAAGATAATTGTGTATAGAATGGGGATACATGGGCGTATGGTTGTATGTCGAATGCATACCTGATGCATGCATTTTGGGCACGTTGCAGTCTCATGCTTTGCTCGTTATTGATATCAATAAAAACTGTATCACAGTATTCGAGAATTGGAAACAAGAGTGATTGAATGAGCTTTATTTTCAAGGACCGAGGAAATATATTTTTAAACCGCTTCAGAGGATGCAGGCTTTGATATACCTTTTGGCACACTTTCATCACATGTTGCGACCAGTTCAATGTTTCGCTTATAGCCACACCAAGATTCATAACTGTTTCACAAAATGGAATAATGGTATTGTTTAGTGCTACAGGAGGAATTTCGTATTGTTTTAAGACGTGTAAGTTTTTTGAAGTACCAATGATTATTGCTTGCGTTTTAAGAGGATTAATTTTGAGATTGTTACTCAATGCAAAATTACTTAAGAGACTTAAATCAGCATTAACTTTTTCTACAGCACTCTGAATTTTATCAGTTCTTGAGTGGTAGTAGATCTGCAGATCATCAGCATAAAGATGATACTTGCAATGTGTAATCGATTTGGCAACATCGTGTAAGTAAATTGCAAACAGCAATGGTCCAAGTACAGACCCTTGGGGGACACCGAGGGGTTTGTTAAGCCACTCAGATCTGCTATTATTTACTTTGACACACTGACGGCGATTTTTGAGGTATGAACTGAAAAAGTTTATTGCCGTCTTGCTGAAATTTAATGAATCCAATTTTGAAAGTAGCAGTTGAGGAACAACAGTATCAAAAGCACTAGAAAAATCAAGTAGAACCAGTACAGTCACTTGTCGAGTGTCCATTGCCTGTCGGATATCATCAGTTACTTTCAGTAGGGCAGTCGTTGTGCTGTGTCCTTTCTTGAAACCAGATTGGTAAGGGTCAAGCAGTGAGAAGTTAGTCAAGTAAGTGAGGACTTGTTCGTGTACCAAGCGTTCTAGTACTTTGGAAAGGGGTGGGAGAATGGATATAGGGCGATAATCTGATGGTAAACTAGGAGAATTCTTCTTAGGAATAGGAATGACGATACCGTGCTTCCACACAGTTGGGAATACTCCCTGTACAAGGCAATGATTAAATATATGCGTCAGAATAGGTAATATGGCACCAATAATATTTTTTATGAAAGATAATAAAGAAATTCTAAGGTATTTGCACTTTGACCTCCCTAAAACTAGATCCACTCATTTGCAGACAGATAAATTTGCTTTGGCGTTGGCTATTTGGAATAGATTTATTGAGAATTGTTATGCGTGCTATAAACCAGGAGCGAAAGTCACAGCTGATGAACAACTCTTCCCCAGCAAAGATCGGTGCAGGTTCACGCAGTAGGTACACGGCCAGCAAGCCAGATAAATTTGGCATAAAATTCTGGCTACTGGTAGATGTTGATTCTAAGTATGTGTGCAATGGGTTTCCTTATCTTGGGAAAGACGAAATGCGACCCGCCAATGAGTCACTGCCTGAAAATGTTGTCATGAAACTTATGGACCCATACCTCATGAAAGGACGTAACGTGACCACTGATAACTTCTTTACATCGGTAAAGTTGGCTAAGAGACTGAAAGAGAAGAAAACTAGTATTGTTGGAATAATCAATCGAGTGAGGAAGGAAATCCTGGAGTCAATCAAAGCACTATGTATGAATCTGTACGAGACTGTCGTACTTGAGAAAGAAGATCACACTACTCTCACAGTATATCAAGGAAAATGGAACAAGAATGTGCTTCTGCTAAGCACTCTACACCCAAGCATTCAAGTCAGTGAAGATAACAAGAAGCTCCCTAGTACTACTGAACTTTATAACGGAACTAAGTATGGTGTGGATGTAGCTGATCAAATGGCACGTAAATACACCACTAGAGCTGGATGCCAAAGGTGGCCTGTACATGTATTTTACAACGTACTTGATCTAGCAGCAATAAATTTATGGATAGTCTACAAGGAAATTATGGGACAGAGAATCTCTCGACATGATTATATTCTTGAAGTAATACAAGAACTAAGATCTTATTTTGTGAAGATAAGATCCTGGTTAATTGAACTCCCTACACTTCAGCCTGAGCCTCAGTTTCAGGTTCAATGTGCCAGTTGTAAGCGACGACAATGTCAAGTGAACTCCAATTGTAAACAGAATAAAACCTCTGACACATGTTTTTAATAAATAATAATGTTATTTGTTTTATGTCCCACTAACTACTTTTTAAGGTCTTCGGAGACGCCGAGGTGCCGGAATTTAGTCCCGCAGGAGTTCTTTTACGTGCCAGTAAATCTACCGACACAGGGCTGTCGTATTTGAGCACCTTCAAATACCACTGGACTGAGCCAGGATCGAACCTGCCAAGTTGGGGTTAGAAGGCCAGCGCCTTAACCGTCTGAGCCACTCAGCCCGGCTGACACATGTTCTTCGTGCAACAAAGTAGTCTGGAAAATGTTTGTGTAAGGTAATAACTTGCATAAATTGCTTGTCAAGTGCCTAAATAGCCTTGTAAACAAATAGGGATTTATTTTTATCATAATTTTTCACAAAGGCATTCAGTAGCAAGTCCGCCGAAATATTTCGTTGTTTCCCATTAGAAGTGAGAGAATATGAACAATTATTAATATTTAACAATGGATTGATCTGTATACAATACATCCTAATGGTTAACTGTTGTTTTAAAATAAATGATTGAACATTCGCATGTTTCCCAGATCCTGGATCCTAGGTATAAATCAGTAAGCGGCAGCGGTCAAAATGACTGCCTGTGGCCTTTATAGGTATGAGGAATGTTCGGTCGTTCTAGTGTTAAGTCTTGCTAGCTCATGAGTGACAAGAGCCATTCGTCTTTCAGGTCTGGTATTTCTGTCTAGCAAAGTTCTGATATTCCATAATCCTATAATCAAAGTTCTCTTGTGTTTACGACCGCAAGATTGGTGTGTCCCTCTGGATGCAGTTTCCCAGCCGGGATCTGAGTGTGGCTACCGATGTTTAGCCCACATTTTCTAGGGCCTTCCCCATTTGGAGTGGGCAGCAGTGATCCTACATAGGCCTGCCCAGACACAGATGCAGGACCGGATCCCTGAGTAGCCACTAAGTCTCAGGAAAGGCGACCATCATACATCTGCCGTCAACGTGCAGGTCCAGACTAGAATCTCCCGATTTCACCCTAAATCTGCTTCCACCATCCTTATCACATTGCTGTTGGACTTTGTAGGAGTATCAGGAGAAAATGCCATAAGCATGACTTTGTTTAAGGTGGACCTCAACTTGCAGGGAGAAGGTCCACACACTATGATTTCAGAGCCTTTCACCGCGGCACATGTAGTATGAGACAGGCAGTAGCAAGCTCCAAGACTGCAATGGACTGCCACAGACTCCAATTTAGTTGAGTAGCACCTTTATAGCCTGTCTGTCAAGCTTTATCCTTTTCTGCCTCCACAGCAGTTGCGAAACCATAACAATGGAAATGGATCCTCTTCTGCCTGTTTTGCCGTCGGGCACATCACCCTGTGTTAGGGCCCTCCATATTTATGTCCCCTGGAGAGAGGGTATCCCAGTATTTTAAAGCCCCCAGGAATTGGACTACCTGTTAGTCCAGGATCTGAATATCATCCCTATGGGAACCCCCTATCTGCCACCCGGGGACGCGCTCTGAAGGGGACAGGTTCCCCTGATTACTCACTGGGAGTTAACCCCAGCCACAGTGCTTGAGGTTATTTGCATACATACATACATACATACATACATACATACATACATACATACATACATACATACATACATACATACATACATACATACATACATACATACATACATACATACATCACTGTACAAAAAATTAGTCACCCCTGGAGAAATCATTACAAGCATCATTTAATGCCATGTGACTCCATCTCTGGACTTGATAACCGCCTAGATTCAGTTAGGAAGTGAGTCCAGAAGTTTGTACAGGTAAGTCACATCCAGATTAAGCCACTCATTGAGGATTTGATCCCACAATTCCACCAAATTGCAGAGAAGGTGATATAGGTGTTTTACCCGCTATTCCAACATGTCCAACAGATTTTCAATAGGGATCAAGTCAAGTTATTTTTCAGGCCAATTGAGATATAATAGGGTGGGCGAATATGTTCATAAAACCAGTCACATATGCGTCCAGCCTTATGAACGTTGCTGTTGTCATCTTGAAAGATCAGGGTATCAATAGCATACCCATCATGCAGATGTTGACTGAAAGGTGACACCTGATCATCCAGAATGTTTAATTAATAAACATGCTGGTTCATGTTAGTGGTCAACTCGGTAAGCGAGCTCAATCCATGATATGAAAAACACCCCCAAAATATCACAGACCTACCTCCAGCTTGAACCTGACCTTGCACACATCCAGGATGAAATGCTTCATTTGGCCTTCGGTACACTCGACAACGTGCGTCATTGTAATACTGGCAAAAACGTGATTCGTCAGACCACATTATGTTCCGCCAGTCAGCTATTGCCCACGTTCAATGATTTCTAGCCAATGAAGATGCGCAGCTTTATATGCCTGTGCGAGCTATGGGGTCTTGCGAGGGGACCGACTCCAAATGTTCATTGCATGCAGTTCCCGTTGCAATGTTCTCCTGCTAACAGGTTGGGATGGACTTTCATTCACTGACTGCAGCAATTCCTGTCGGGTTTGAAAGTGATTTTGATTAAAAAGCTGTGAAAAGCGTCTCTGGCCCTCTCAGTCAGGATCTTTTACTGACCACAATTCTGATGTCGTATTTCGTGGCCTCATGTAGTACACCACTGCTTGTAGACATGTTGAACAGTCTGCTGCAAAACACTAACAAATCCAGCAACTTGATGCACCATGGACACGACCAAACACGATTGCCCCTTTTTGCCACTCTGCCACATCCTTCATGTATCCATGTTGACGTACACTGACCGCTTGAAACATCAATGTCTTACTGATCGCTACTGCCGTATGCTCATGTAGAGGCAGTGCGCCTGCAGTTGAGCATGGAACTCGTTCGTTGTGCCATCTGTACAGGCTTAACCATCCATCTCTGCATGCGCACTATCCAGTGAGCTTACATACATCTTCAGTATAGACTGTTATGCCTTTCAGCTTTCAGTCTGCAAGCCTCAGTGAATTAATTAAATGCCTCTACACTCTTCTACTTTAAACTAACCTTGTGGCTTCATTTAGTTTCACACCTCTTATCTTCAAATTGTTAGAAACTGAGTGTAACCATTATCACCTCGGTCTCCCTCTGCTTCTCTTTCCTTTCACAACAGAGTCCATTATTCTCCCAGCTAATCTATCTTCCTCCATTTGTCTCACATGATCCCACCACCAAAGCCGGTTTATGCATACAGCTTCATCCATTGAGTTCATTCCCAACTTATATCTACCTCCTCATTCTGAAAGCCCTCTTGCCATTGTTCCCATCTGTTTGTACCAGCAATCATTCATGTTACTTCCATGTCTGTTACTTCTAACTTATGAATAAGATATCATGAGTCCACCTGTGTTTCACTCCTGTACAGAAAAGTCAGTCTGAAAACAAATTGGTGTAAAGATAGTTTCGTCCAGGAGCTGACTTCTTTCTTATAGAATACTGTTGATCACAACTTTAAACTCATAGCATTAGCTTTGCTTCAACATGATTCAGTATTACTTACTGCATTATAATCCTAGCAGAATATACATCCTAAAGTCCGGCTCCATGGCTAAATGATTAACGTGCTGGCCTTTGGTCACAGGGGTCCTGGGTTCGATTCTCGGCAGGGTCGGGAATTTTAACCATAATTGGTTAATTTCGCTGACACGGGGGCTGGGTGTATGTGCCGTTTTCATCATCATTTCATCCTCATCACGACACGCAGGTCACCTACGGGTGTCGAAACAAAAGACCTGCATCTGGCGAGCCGAACTTGTCTTCGGACACTCCCGGCACTAAAAGCCATACGCCATTTCATTTTATACATCCTAAATACTTGAAATGATTTACCTGTTACAGTTTTGTATTCACAACCTGACATTTAATCCTCTTAGAATTCTTCGCTACTGACATGACCTTAGTCTTAGAAATGCTTTTGTATCATACTCACTGCACCTCTTTTCAAGTTCCAAGGTAATAGATTGCAGGTTTTCAGCATAGTTTGCTATGAAGACGAAGTCATCAGCATAGGCCAAGCTGCTTACTACATTTCCTCCTAACTTGAATTCTCACTATTATTGTATACCATTCTGCAGATGATTCATGTAAACTATAAACAACAAAGGTGAAAGATTACAGCCTTGTCTAATCCCTGTAAATGCCCGGAACAAGGAACTCATTCTACCATCATTTCTCAATATGTTCATAGTGTCAACATACTGAAAATGCCTTTGATTGACTATAATAAATTACTCCTGTTCCCATGATCCCTCATTATCACCCTACTTTCCTTTCTTCTGCACACTTTCCCAACTGCCTAACAATAGAGTCGCTCATGACCAAAGCCTCATTAGATCCCCTCCTCTCTAGGTCAACTTCCCTGACACCTACAGAACCTATGTCCCCTCCCTTCCCTCTCATGATCCCTTCCACCTCTCACTTCCTATCCTCTACTCCACTACTGACAAACACAAACACAATGGAGTTTCTTGAATGTCTGGATAGCAGGAAACTTAAAGCTATATTTTTACCATATTCATACAAATAAATATTGTATGAAGAAAAAAAATGAAAAACATATCATTTAAAATAAAAAAATGTCATAATGGCATTAGTAATAACTTTAAAATTTTAATGAAAATATGCAAGCTTAACCAATTTATTTATTATAACATGTTGTTAACCCCCCTGCAGAAGTCCTACTGGTGAAGGGACAAGTATGTTAACTTGTTGTGTTGAATGTACTGATAGCCTATTTTTTTATTAAGCATTTTAGTACATAGGTTCAGCAAAGTCACCTGTCCCACAGCAGTGCATCTTCCTTGGTAATGTAACGCATCCCATGGAGTGTAGTTTCCTTGGAATATTCCTTGATGATTTCTAAGGGGCTCTGGTTGTCCACACACAGTCTGTTTAGTCGGATATTGTTTCTTTGACGCCTTCTGCACATGTTCAATGAAACACTGTATTAGCACCTAATGCAAAAGGACTAACAAATTGTAAGATACTAAATTTTTACTGTAAAATACAGTCTGATGTTGAAAATTAACAATATTGTAACAATAATGACAAGTAGAACTTACTGAACAGCTTGCATTTGATTAATTTAAAGATTCTTATATGTTTACTCAATAATAATAATAATAATAATAATAATAATAATAATAATAATAATAATAATAATAATAATAATAATAATAATAATAATAATAATAATAATAACAACCTACAATATACCCACTATTCTTACTTCAGAGACCACAGTGTAAATTCTCACCTGCGCAGATACCTACAGATCTTCCGAAAGTGGTGGTGTTGTGGCATAACGGTTCCAGGACTATTCTGCTGGTGTTCATTCATCTGTAAACAAACAAAATAATTTTGTACCATTTATATTAACAACTTCCTAAGTTTTCAAATTGCTGAATGATAATTTTTAAATTACTTATGTTTAACAATGGAGGGATATATTCAAGATTAATTTTGTTAATGTGCTAAAAGTTTGTCTAGAAAGGCTTGATGTGAAAAATGTGTGAGGCTTGCCAGCTCTTCTGCTTCTAAACTTGTCATCACAATCATGCACATTACATATTAACATGAGAACTTAGGAATTCAAGCTGAGATGTTCTAATTTCAAGCAGTGCTGACACAGATAGTTGCCATTTAAGAGTGTGTCCGAGACTCAACTATTGAATTAAGCAATAATTAAATAGAAAGGTGCATGGAAAGGAACACATAATAGGATAAACACGATATGGCAGGGAGGGAAGAGAGAGCAATACAAAGAGGAGACAAGGGCAAACACAAAAATACAAAAGGTCAAGGAAATTCTCTACATCTTCATACTGCCATCTTCAGACAGAGTTCTCCTACATCTGTTCCTTCTCAGCCCCAGTGAGTTTGTTTCTATTGACTAGCTTCATCAGGACCGGGCGAGTTGTCTGTGCGGTCAGGGGCATGCAGCTGTGAGCTTGTATCCGGAAGATAGTGGGTTTGAATCCCACTATCCGCAGCCCTGAAGATGGTTTTCCATGGTTTACCATTTACACACCAGGCAAATGCTGGGTCTGTACTTTAATTAAGGCCACGGCTGCTTCCTTCCAACTCCTAGGCCTTTCCTATCATTGCATTTGCCTGGTGTGAAAATGGGAAACCACGGAAAACCATCTTCAGGGCTGCTGATAGTGGGGCTCGAACCCACTATCCCCCAAATGCAAGTTCACAGCTGCACGCCCCTAACCACATGGCCAACTCTCTCTGTATTATTATTATTATTATTATTATTATTATATATATATATATATAATTCGCTGGGGCCATCAAGGACCACGTTAAGTCTTGTTGCATTTGACACTGAACTTGGCCTTCTTTAGAGCCCAAATTTCCCTCATTCTTTGTGAGTGGGCCTGCTTACGCTCCTCTGTCCAAGGGGCACCGTGTCTTCTCTTCGGTTGCTCGTCTCGGTTTAGCCTGTCTGTCAATATTTTCTTGCGGAAGAGATCTCTGTTAAGGGCGTCTTCAGCTGAGGTATGTAGCATTTGCAGGTCTTCTTTGGTATTTCTAAACCAGGGAATTGTAGTTTTGGGGTTTGAATCAAAAAAGTGAAAGATTTCTTTAGTTAACTTTCTTCCATCCATTCTTTTCAGATGACCATAAAATCATGCCCATCTTTTTCTGATTGTGTCAGTAATTTTCTCTATTTTGCTGTAGACTTCCTTGTTGGATCTCTTTTGATGGATTCCATTTCTGTACTTTGATCCCAAGATTCCTCTCACAATTTTGCGTTCTCTTTTCTCCAGTTCTTCAAGGAGTCCTTTGTTGGCATTTAGAGACAGGGTTTCGGCTGCATATAGAACTACTGGCTTCAGAACTGTTTCATAGTGACGTATCTTGGTGTTTTGGGAAAGGCATTTTTTGTTGTAGATTGTGAGGGATGTTTGGTAGGCTATTTCCAGTTTGCGTACTCGCTCCTGAAGTGCTTCTTTGTCCAGTCCATTTTTCATGATGATCTCACCCAGGTATTTGAATTTGTCTACTCGGGTTATGTCCCCGTATTTTGTATGGAGTTTTGGTGGAGCCTCTTCGATGTTAGTCATTACTTCTGTTTTCTCAAACGATATCTGCAAACCAGTTTGTTCGGCAATTTCCTTTAAAATTTCAACTTGAGCTCTAGCGGTTTCTATGTCGTTTGAGAGAACAGCAATATTATCGGCAAATGCTAAGCAGTCTGTCGCGATCCCCTTGGATTTGGTTCCTATTCTCAATGGACTGTAGTTGGTTTCCTGTAATCTCACCCGCCAGGTTCTGATGATCTTTTCAAGAACACAGTTGAAGAGTATCGGGGATAGCCCATCACCTTGTCGAACTCCTGTTTTGATGTCAAAGGAATGCGAGAGACATCCGTGGAATTTCACCTTGGATTTTGTATCGGTCAGGGTGGCTCTAATTAATGCCAGCAGTTTCGAATCAACTCCAAATTCATTGAAGATGTTTAGCAGGACTTCCCGGTCGATGGAGTCGTACGCTTTCTTAAAGTCCACAAAGACAGACACATACTGCTTGGACCTTAGTGTACAATATCTGATGATCGTTTTGAGATTTTGGATCTGTTCAGCTGTTGAGCGACCTTTTCTGAACCCTCCTTGGTATTCACCTATTTGATGTTCGACTTGTGCTTCCAAACGCTCCAGGATGGCAAGTGATAGAATTTTGTAAGTCACGGGTAGCAAAGATATTCCTCTGTAGTTGTTGATGTTCTCCATGCTGCCTTTTTTGTGTAATGGATGGAACAAAGCTATTTTCCAATCTTTGGGTAGGGTCTCCTTGTTCCAAATTTCTTCTATTTGCTTTTGCAAGATATCAAGTGATTCCTCTGGGGCATATTTCCATAGTTCTGCTACTACTGAGTCTTCCCCCGGCGCTTTGTTATTTTTGAGACGGGCAATATGGCGCTTGATCTCATCTCTGTCGGGTGGTCTGGAATCTGGGTACCTGAGTAAGGGTTCTTTGGTCTCAATGGCGCTTTGCGGTTTAGAGCAATTAAGTAAATTCTTGAAGTAATCTGCCAGAATGCTGCAATTTTCTTCATTTGACGTCGCCAGTGTGCCGTCCTTTCGCTCAAAGCATAGAGATGGTGGTTTATAGCCAGTGAATTTGCGTTTGAAGGCTCTGTAGTACTCTCTGCTTTCATTCGTCCTAAACTTTTGTTCTATCTTTTCAATGAGAGATTTTTCATATTTACGTTTCTCAGTTCTGAACACCCTAGCTACTTGGGCACGTTGGGTTTTGTAGGTTTCCCAATCATTTTCTGATTTCGTAGAGTAGTACTGTTTCCACGCATTGAGTCTTTCTTGGAGGACTGATTCGCAGATACTATTCCACCAGGCATGCTTTTTGCTTCTCTTGATTTCTGCAACGTCTTTGGCGGCCTCAACAAGGAGACATTTGGCGTTCTTAAAGTCACAGTCATTTGGTCTAGCCTTCTCCTGGAACTCCTGCACCCTTTGCCGAAGTTTATCATTGTCGAAGCGTATGATCTGTTTGGTTGTCTTCCTTGTATTTGCGGGAATTGGTTTGAATTTGATAAGAGACATATAATGATCTGAGGCCACATTGATGCCTTTCTTTACCTTGACATTCATAATCTCAGGGCTGTTTCTCCTGGAGTTCGCAACATGATCAATTTGGAACTCTCCGAGAGCTTGGACGGGAGAACGCCAAGTCATTTGCTTTCTGGGTAGATGGCGAAAGTGGGTCGACATGACCTACAGGTTGTGATTTTCGCAAATGGACACCAGTCTTTTGCCGTTGGGATTGGTTCTTTTGAGAGCAGGGTAATTTCCTATAACTTTCTTGTATTTCTGTTCACGACCTAGTTGGGCATTGAAGTCACCCAAAAGAAGCTTGACATGGTGTTTGGGGATTTTATTTAATTTTTCATCCAGTAGGTCCCAGAAATTATCAACTTCGTCTGGATCAGACTTGTTCTTATCGTTTGTAGGAGCATGTGCGTTAACTAGGGCGTAGGTTTTGTTTGCGCATTTAATTGTGAGTATAGACAATCTGTCATTCACAGGTTCAAAATTTGCAACCGATTTAAGGATCTTGGTTCTAACAGCAAACGCGGTTCCAAGCATCACAGCTCCATTGAGGATTCCTCTTTGCGCTTTGCTCTTGAAAAATCGGTAGCCTTCGGATTCAAAAATCTCTTCATCTGGGTACCTTGTTTCCTGTAGGGCCATTATGGATATCTGATTTTCGTGAAGAGCGTTGGTAAGGGTTTTCAGCTTGCCAGTTTGTGTAAGTGAATTTATGTTGAAAGTTGCTAGAAAGGTTTTAGATTTTGGCCTGAGTTTTTGACTCTTCGGGGTACACCGAGACTGTCCGACTCGTCTCTTGCATGATGTCGAGTCTCCCCCAGAATCCGAACGAGACTCGTGCGCCGTGGTGTTCACGACGAGGGATTTATCCGAAGATTTACCCCCTGGGGTATGGTTCTTGAAATGTTGTGCCATCATGCTTTTTGACTTGACTTTGCTTTGGACGGGTACCCATCTTTTTACAACTAGGGTTGTTAGCCCTAGGGGTTGCCTCAAGATGTTTTCTGGCTTCTGGTCATTTACCAGTCTTCGCCTTAACCCTGGCAAGGGACCAGTTTTTTATTATTATTATTATTATTATTATTATTATTATTATTATTATTATTATTATTATTATTATTATTATTATTATTATTATTATTATTATTGTACAGGAGGTACACCTGCCCCGTACATTTAAATGAAGCACCTTGGAGAATGCCCTCTAAAATATAAAACTCACAACAACTAGTGCAAGAAGTTTGAACATTTCTCAACAGATGCTGCTTCTATAAACTTATGTTATGCCCTCTGGTGTGAAGATGAACTATTAAAATTGTAGAGTAATTTTGTATGTTAAGGTTTAGTGAACTGAATTATTAATTCTTTGTTTTTGGTGTGGTAAAGTTTATAACACTTCTGTCTCTTCCCGCCAGCTTAAGATGTTGGCCAATGACAAATTTTGTACAGTTATTTCTCTACCAATCAAAATTTTCTGGTTATTTATTTAATTATCCAATCAGAATTGGGGGTGTGTCGGGCCTTAGCCCAGAATTTTCTGGAACTTTCTCTTCAGCTATAAAAGCTGGCACATTTTTGGACCAGGTTGTCTTACTGATCACTCCAGTCTACAAACTGTGTGTTAGTGAAGGAGGCGGGGGCCCCTCGTCCATCTTCGAGAGGTCCACCAGCTCAAGGTAATGGCAGATCCTGATTAAAATCCTATAGTCTTTCAAAACTAGCTCGAGGGGAAGGTCTCCAGTCTTAGAAAAGTAACTTTTATTTTCTCCAGGGTAAATTTCAGACTTTAAATGTGAATTTCAAACTAGTCAAAAGAACTTATCTGAAATCAGGAAACAGAGAGTGTGTTACCCTCTCGTGTTCCCTCTCAACTTGGTTTTGAGGTGACTATGATTTTGTAACCTTTTTCATTTTGTAATCTCTGTAATTTAAATATTTTTCTACATCTAGTCATCTTAGTAGTATAGACTTAGCCTCTGTAACTTCAGGCCATAAGCCCAAATAGGGTTTTAAGCTTTCATTTCAATTTTCAAGGAGCGCAAGTGTCTGCCTCTTTACCATTTTGATTTTTGGGCCAGTAACTTTAACCTGTTGTTTTTACAAAGGCCTGGTAGAATGGGTACTCGATACCGCTGTTAAACTCTATTTCATTCTTCCCATGCAAAGATGTTAGACTGTTGAGCATTTAAAATAGTGAATACTGTTCTATTTTGTAAACTGTGGGTTGTGCCTTTGGTAGGTCTGGAAGATGTGAAATTGTGAAAATAGATTACTAACAAGGGAACATCGGCAATGGTTAAGTCGATGATATAGATGTTGATTCCCATAGGGAATCAGAAATATTTGTTCCGAATGAGTAAATTTATAATACCAATATAAATGGTCCGTTCAGAGCAAATATTTCTGATTCCCTATGGGAATCAACATCTATATCACCTGATGGCCAAGCAGGCATCAATTTTTGATAATGAGATAATGTCTCTCATAGTGCATTATCACTGCTGGTGGCTACAATTAGCCTACGCAGTGGCCTCCACGGTATGCACTAGCCAGCGTCTTGGTAGGTGTGCTAGGTACCAACTGATGAGCCCAGCCTAGCACACAAGGGCAAAACGTGGGCAACCAGGAATGAGTTAGCTGGAAAATTTATAATGTCCAATAATGGACCATTTATATTGGTATTATAATGGTTAAGTCGCTGATCACTCAGAAAACACATTGAGGTACACGTAAAAAAGATGTCGGCATCAATTTTGTGTGCCAACATTAATTAGGGCGTTAACTAAGGGGCCTAAAAGTTGCGACATTTCAAATTCCGCGCGATCAGCGATGAATACCTGCTGGCCAATGATGATAAGCCGGCACACTGTGTGCCTGGAGACACGCCTCTGCATGTCCTCCCTTCCCCATTCCAACTGGTTCGCCTCCGCACGTTTCCCTTCTCTCCGCGCTTGTCAGCTACTTAGCTGTTGAACGGAACTGGCTCTATACTTTGCTTCTTTTCGTACTATAATTATTGAAATCCTTTAAATAACGTTCTGTTTCACACATAATGACAATAAATAACCTAAACTAATATACCCATATTTTATTCAAATGTTATATTTTCATTCCTTCTAATTCCGGTGAGTTGTCACATTCGTCGGTACAACTCCGAGTTAAGTACCCCCGGGTGTGGTCAAACGTGGGATGGGGTACCGCGTCCTACCTACGCTTAAATTATTATTTACTTCTAAAAACGCCTTAAAGCTGTCGGTAGTATCCTTTAGAGTGGACATACATATGGAATTAATTAAAATAAATCACCCACCACTAAATAAATCTCCCACCTTCAAACAACGTTACATACCTTTTTATGTAAAGAAATTATGTGCCCGGGTAGAGGATCTCAATTAATGTAATGAGATTTGGTACCTCGGGATATCAAAACCTGGTTATAGGTCCAGATCTTCTTTTTATGTCCCCTTCCCCCCACCCATTTTGTGTACGCTATCAGTTGTGTCATAACAAAACGACATCGCAGACGACAACAACAACAACAACAATTATAAACTCCGAGTTTGAAACTACTGGTATTTTCCATATTGAGTACTCTGGTATAAGGAATTGGCCTATAGGTAGAATGTTTTTATTTGTGCTTGTACTGAACGATTTATTTATGTTGTGCAGTGACAGGCACAACACATTTCAATTGCAGCAATGGTTGTCGAATATAAATAAATTTAATGTATAGGCAACTTTGATATGAGTCTTACATGGAATGTAGTAAAGTTTGACGTAATAAGAAAAGCCTTGAAAAATAAATTTAGATGTGCATTTATATATGCAGTAGATATTCAGTAATCACAGGCAGACCTGTAGTCTTACTTTACCAGTACTTTTGCGTTATAGCTGACAAAGGTCTATGTATTCAACAAGTACTGATATTAAATTATCACACTACAGTCTTCTGGGTATAATGCAGTTACATACGCAAAAAGTTAAATGGCTATTGTACGAACTGGTACAACAACAAACACTTACAAGGCAACACAATAAATGACCCCGTATACATTACATCGGGCAAACTCCCCGTCAATAACTGATAGTAAACAAAAACAATCTTTGGTCTATTCGAAACATTAAAAAATAGTGAAAAGAAAACTGAAACAAAACACAATTAACAACAAGCACCATACCTTTTTTTGCTAATTGCTTTACGTCGCGCTGACACAAATAGGTCTTATGGCGACGATGGGATAGGAAAGGCCTAGGAGTTGGAAGCACTGAGCTCAATAGCTGCAGTCGCTTAAGTGCGGCCAGTATCCAGTAATCGGGAGATAGTAGGTTCGAGCCCCACTGTCGGCAGCCCTGAAGATGGTTTTCCGTGGTTTCCCATTTTCACACCAGGCAAATGCCGGGGCTGTACCTTAATTAAGGCCATGGCCGCTTCCTTCCGATTCCTAGGCCTTTCCTATCCCATCATCGCCATAATACCTATCTGTGTCGGTGCGACGTAAAGCAAATAGCAAGGAGTTGGAAGGAAGCGGCCGTGGCCTTCATTGATGATGCTGATGCTTGTTGTTTTAAGGGGCCTAACATCGAAGGTCATCGCCCCGTGGCCTAAATTAAGGTACAACCCCAGCATTTGCCTGGTGTGAAAATGGGAAACTACGGGAAACCATCTTCAGGGCTGCTGACAGTGGGATTTGAACCCACTATCTCCCGGATGCAAGCTCACAGCCGCGCGCCTCTAACCGCACGGCTAACTCGCCCGATGTAAACGTTTTCATAAATATTTCAGAAAACGTTAACTGACTAATACAATGTGGAAATTACAAAGGAGAGATATGAGGAAGGCTGATAGAGTACGCGAAGTGTGGCACTGCTTCTCTTCGACAGCTGAGAAGATAGCAGGCGAGAGGAGAAGGGAAACGTGCGGTGGCAAACCAGAAGGAGGGGTGGAGGTGTTTAGGGGAGGAGGTGCAGAGGCGTGTCTCCAGGCATGCAGTGTGCCAGCTTAGCATCATTGGCCAGCAGGTATTCATCGCTGATCGCGCGGAATTTGAAATGTCACAACTTTTAGGCCCTTTAGTTAATGTCCTAATGAATGTTGGCACCCAAAATTGATGCCGACATCTTTTTTACGTGTAGCTCAATGTGTTTTCCAAGTTTCATTGCAATCGGCGACTTAACCATTGCCGATTTTCCCTCGTAAGTATAAATTTATAGAGCAAAGATGCTCTTTCTATTAATGTAGAGGTTGAATAGTGCCTTTTGAAGGCTGGAATGATATAATGCTTGGAGAGTAGTCTCCTAGTTAAGTGATAGAGCAAAAATGTTCTTACTGTTGATGTAAAAGAAATTGGGAGATCTGTCTCCTTGACTGTTTGTTGAAAGAAGCCTCAGCGCTCATGGAGAATTTATAATTATGGAACTTCAAGCTCAAATTTGTTATTTGATTATTATTCGATTTTCTAAAATTGATACCCAATCTTACACACTTTTGTACCTGAATTTTTAAAGTTGAGACTTTGAAAAGAAACCAATAGATAGCAGAGAAATAAATATAGCTCTAATTTTAAAGTTTTAAATTAATCTTCTGACTGTCTTATATCCAACCATTCATGCCCGCACCTTCTTTCACCTCTGTAAACCATGGTATCCCCGTAACAATTATTATTATTATTTCAGGTGAGTTGTATAACATCAGTAATTATTATTATTATTTTTGTTTCTTCCCCTAGCATTGCTCTCCTTCTAAAGAGGCTTTTGACTCTTAGCACACCTTAAATTAACCTACCCAAAAAATTGAGTCATTATACCTACTAACAGCATAATTTTGTGTTAACGATGTATCATAACATTTGGCTTCACACCGATCATTTTGAACTTACTTTAAGTTCACTGTTATGACATTTTATCCAGTACAGAGAGTTCAGTACTTGAGGCTTGTGACATTAGCCACAGCTTGACAGCTCACAGTTTTCTATAACAGATGGAAGACAAAATGGAAATGTTCTAATCTCATGCTATAAGGAATATCCTTGGCTAACTGGGAGCTCTAAGACAAATAGGTTAATTTTTTTACCTGCATTCTGTTTGGAGGTGAAAATGAATAGTCATCATCTTCTTATGGGGTCTGTGTAACAAATTGGTTTTTTTTAATTTTATAGAAATGCCATAAAACATCAAAATTCAAGAAGGCATCTTCAGAATGAAAAGTTTTTTTCCTCTTGTTCAGTCATGGAAGAATTGAACATACAGTTTCTGAAGGAGCCAAGCTTCAAGCAATCAGACCCTATGAAATTGTGAAATTAAATAGTTTTGTAACTTGCTTTTAGAGGGCATTTTGAGGATGAATGTTCAGACAACATAGGGTATTATTTTGAATTATTGGTTCTTCTCGCCAGACAAGAACAGTTTATACATGGTCATTTGCAGTGCTCTTCCGGCTTTAAAGGTACGTCAAGTATAATTCATTGAGCTGATTCAGTCAGTAACTAATGCAATTTAGTAAACACATAAAAGAAGAGCTACAGTCCTGTGAGTTTGACAGTGTAGAAGCAGATGAAACTCTGGATGTATCTTGTAAAACACAAATGAGCATTATTCTTAGGTTCTGTATAGAAGAGGGTGCTAAAGAAAGATTAATTGATTTTTAATATGATATTTCAAGTACCAAAACTGCTTGGGGGCAGTCTAAAGTAATTATTAATCAACTTAATGCTTGGGATGTTACTAAGAAAATTATAAGTCAGACCTATGATGGGGCTGTTGAAATGGAGGTGTCTGACACATCAAGTGTGCCCGTGAGCCCCATGTATACATTGTTACGCTTATAAACTAAATCTAGTATTGCTACATTTTCCAAAAACAATCAAACAGGTCAGATTTTTCATGTATAATCTCACAGCTTTTCATTCATTTTTCAGTAAATCCTCAAAGAGAATACAAATTTTAGAAAGTAAAGCATTTAAATTACCACAAACCTGTAGTATCTCTTGAAATTTTTATTCCCAAGCAGCCCATAGAATTTATGCCAAATACAATGAGCTGAAAGCCTTTTTTTTTTTTTTAGACATACACAGATGATATTAACAAGTGGGATACAGAGGCATTCAACTGAGGTCTGGGCCTGCTTATGGTAATAAAGAAGATGAGACCAGAAAATACTGTCAGATCATGCGCCATGTGCTGGAAACTCTGAAACGAATTCCAGTGAAATAAATGTAAGTGAGCAAGACCTCACATCGCTCAAACTATTAACCTATGAAATCTTGGACACACTGACTGTTCAAATGTGTTTTAGAGATCTTAAAAAATGAAATTTGTTGAACTGATAGATCAAAGTAGTTTTGTGCGATATAAACTTAATTTTCTTTCCACACATTTTTTCAAAAAAGAATGATTAGAAAATGGATTACAGAATATTTATATAATACCAATATAAGTGGTCCGTTATTGGACATTTATTTATATGTATGAAGAAAAGTTAGTCAAGTTAGGCTTCACATTCCCTGTTACTACAGCTTCCTCAGAAAGGAGTATGAGCAAATACTAAAAGGATAAATTCAATGCAGAACAAAATATTAATTTCTGTCAGTACAATTGCCACTGAAAAGAAACTGGTTAAACAACTTGCTATTGATTAGAGTTTGAATGAATGAGTAGTTGATATTTTTGCAATGACAAAGAATCAATGCATGGACCAGCTGTATGAAAAATATAAGTTATACAGATCTTTTAGCTTACCCAGTGTTTACACATCTCCTTCACCACTGCAATTGACTATTGTCAAGGTGCAATTGGATCAAAAATAGTCTAGTTATCTGATTCCCTAAGAAAATGGGCACTAAGCTCGATAGCTGCAGTCGCAGCAGTATCTAGTATTCAGGAGATAGTGGGTTCGAACCCCACTGTTGGCAGCCCTGAAGATGGTTTTCCGTGGTTTCCCATTTTCACACCAAGCAAATGCTGGGGCTATACCTTAATTAAGGCCACGGCTGCTTCCTTCTCACTCCTAGCCCTTTCTTGTCCCATCATCACCTTAAGACCTATCTGTGTCGGTGTGACGTAAAGCAAATTGTAAAAAAATATATATATATAATGGGTCAAGAGCCACCAGTGCATCTCAACTCAGATGATTCTACAGTAATTCCAACAATTTGCCAATGGTATCTTATTTTAAAGTTCTGGATCATCTAACATGAGCCTAGTATCAAAAAGAAATAACATTAGGAATCATTGTGGGAGTAAGGAGAGATTGAAGGAACATTGAATATAGCAAAAAAGTCAACTAAGGATAATATGATGTCAAGCATTACTGGCAGGTATATGAATTTTAATGAAAAAGGGAAAGGTATGTATAGGTACTTTAAGGCAGAAGCAGCTTCCAGGAAAGACGTTACAGAAATCGTAAGTAACCGTCCGGTTCCATGGCTAAATGGTTAGCAGGCTGGCCTTTCGTCCAGCGGGTCCCGGGCTTGATTCCCAGCAGGGTGTGAGATTTTAGTCTTCATTGGTTAATTTGAATGGCTCGGGGGCTGGGTGTGTGTGCCGTCTTCATCATTAGAATTCATCACAGGTAGAGTCCCATCCTCATATACATGCAGGTTGCCTATACGGCGTCAACAAACATTAGCTAAGCACAACATGTGATACATGACTCAACCATATTCACAAGTGGCTGGTACAGTACCTAATTATCAAGACATAATATTGTTCTCTCCCTTACCAACAGTGGCTTTACAACTGGCTGAACAGAATCCTAAACTGGCTAACAGTTATACCATGCCACCAGGTTATCAGCAAAAGGCAATCCAAGTAGAAACAAGAACTCAAAATGGCTCCCAGTGAAGGTGAACTTTTTTATTCATTTAAATTATATTTGTTAGTGGTGTCGAACTCTGTAGATCTTTTGCCACTACTTTCACCATATGATAGGAAGTGTAAGTGGAATTGCAGAAGTGTAGAGTGTTGAATGTGAGGCAAGGAGTGTTAAGGACAACACAAACACCCAGTCCCCAGGCCAGGGATAGTGATCATTACAATTAAAAACCCCTGACCCGTCCGGGAATCGAATCTGGGGCCGCTGGCTGACATGCGAACGCATTGCCCCCTACACCGCGGTGACGGACAAGGTGAATCTTTACTTCAAGAGCAAAACTACTGGAAAGGAACCCAATAATACAAACATCTAATTACCCACCTCTTCATCAGAGAATGTATGTTTCTCATCATCTCCCGATTACACCGATTATTCATAACCCATATCCCCCCAAACCCCCAATATCTAGCCTCCCCCACAATCGCCTTTTTCCCTAGTACCGGTAACTGAACAAATAATACAGCTTATAGTGCATATGACATCTGAAGTCCGAAAATCCCCTTCTAGTGACATTCAACTAGATCCTGCTCGTCAATTGTTACTTTTCTTTGGCAGAAACAAAATAATCGTTAAACAATCGAATTATTAAAAAATTAAGAAAATGGAAAAAATCTTCAATGGAATATACGCTCTCTGAATGTAAATCTAGCCTCACTTCTACATGAAATCGCTCAAAGAAACATCTCTATTGCTGTTCTTTCTGAAACATGGTTGAAACAAGATGGAGATATACCGATTTGCAGCCATTTAATATACTGTAACGACCGAGAAGATGGTTGGGGTGGAGTGGCCAATATAATTGAAAGTAATTCACCCCATTCTGTAATCTATATCGACCACAGTGAATTAGAAAGTTTTCAAGCCATAGCACTCAGAGTCGCCTTATGCTGTCAAGAAATTATCATAGTATCAATATATTGTCCATCTAGGAAGATCATTACTTTATGATAATGGCATGCGCCCATGACACAACTCAGTGAACCCATTCTATTGTGTGAAGATTTCAACGCTCATAATACCACCTTGGGTTGTGAATATACGGACGCAAGCGGGTCGAGCTCTCTTAACACAGATAGAAGATTCGGAACTGTTCATATTAAATGACGGCTCCCCAAATTTAATTCCCGTTCCCGAACAACATAAATCAGCTATTGATCTTACGCTGTACTCTTCATCAGTTTCATCAGAATTGATCTGGACAGTTCGTTCTTACCATATGGGATCCAATCATTTTCACACTGAAATAAATCCCACTAACAGAGTCACTCCTGTCACTTATTATCCTGCAACAAAATGGGACGTAAACAAAGTGAACTGGGTAACTTATAACCGCACAGTAGAAAATCTGCTAGATACTATTCCACTCACTCTTCCTATCTTGGAAAAATACAATCATTTCATTGAGCGCGTAAACGTAGCTGCTTGAATAGCAATCCCGAGGAGAAGAAACATCTGCAAACCTCAGGGGTACACGGTACCTTGGTGGAATCCTGAATTATAATAATTATAAAATATCAAAGCCATTTTATTAACAGTGCTGATGGTGATACTTATTATTATAATTAGTCATATACAGTCGTATCAGCACACTAAATTTAATTTCAGAACCGGTTTTCGGACTCCAAGGTCCATCATCAGTGTTGAAATTATTTTTAGAACTGTTCCAGGGTTTCTGTGGAACTCAGGGGTGAAAGAAGGTGCGGACTTGAATGGGTCTAACTACAATATCAAGAATCGAATTAACTTTAACAAAGGTTATATTTCTTTCAATATGAAAAAAACTTAACAAATTTCCACTCGGTAAAATGAAATATCAGGTACAATGCCAATCTTGAAACGAGACTTGGAAAATCCAAGATTCAGAACTTAAACAATTTTGGGCTTCAAACCCTCGATTTATAATTTCTGAGTTACAAGCTTAAGTTTACAAAATTTACAAAATAAAGAATAATTTAGTCAAGGGCAGAAATCCTCTAATTCAAGAGCACTTGCTCCCAAAATTACAATATCTAGCCTTCCAGAGACACCCTTCACTATTACAAAACTTTGAAAAGAGCTTACATGCTCTCGATTTCTTACAGCCTACTTGAGGCAACATCCCATCACAATCTTACACACTTTGGCCTCATAAGGCACGAATTACAAATGGAAATAGTTTTACACAGGGTATCTAGTACCCAACCTAGTGGGCCTTTGCGGAAAAGGAACAGGTTAAACAAATGGCCCAAACACAACCAGAATGGAGGCATATACTGCGCTCCCAGGTAATGAAATATTAGAAACCTACAGGGCTCGCGGCTGATGAAACTGGGGCTAGTCCCAAACTACTGAGATGGCTCGCATGGAAATAACTTTAACATATTACAGGAACGAAAGGTTGCGAAAACGTAGTCACCTCAAACCAAGATGAAGGGGAGCTTGAGAGGGTAACTCACTCTCTATTCCCGATTTCCAGTTAAAGACTTTATGAAATTTTACATGAAAAGGAAAGAGTTTACATTAAAACGGTTACATAGTTAGAAATTCGGACCTTCCCCTCGGATAAGTATGCGGAAACAGCAAGAAAGGTTTAATTTATTTGGCCATTACCTGGTAGATGTTCGGCCGGCCGAAGAAAGAGGCGCTCCGCCTCCTGCCTTAACACATACACTCAGAAAGACGACGATCAATAGGCAAGGAAACTGGAAAAGCCGCAACTTATATACCCTCAGGGACGGTTCGAGAGAATTCAGGACTAATCCAGACACACCTTCTTAATTTTTATTGGCCAATTCAAAGTGAACAAGAAATGCGGGATTAGTTGAAAATTAATTACAACAATTTATGACTGGTTAGATTCAAAACTGGCGAAAAGGAAAAGAAGTGTTGCCAACCCAAAAATAAATGAACATAGATTCAGTTATGAAAACCTAGAAATACGAAACTTCTTTAAGTTATAAGTTCTGCCACCTTGCACCAGAGTGCATGATAAGAGTTTTTGGTAGTGTCATCTGTGGAAAAATATCCAAACTTCTTGATGTATAGCGAAACAAAACAAGGAGAAATTCAATCAGTTTAGGAAACTTCACAATAACACAATTACTTAATACTTCAGTAGTGACATCTTCCGATTAAAGTTCTAACTTCATGTAGTATCAGTTTCACCTTTTCGTTGATAGAGGAGTTCATTAAGGCGCTTATTTTGAATAAGCTATGTTGAGGTGTACCTCCCGGTACAAAAACATTCGATTTCACATGAGAGTGTTGTCACATTAAGTTTTAAAACAGTTAAAATTGATCCCTGCTCAGATCAACTGTAAAATAAGAAAAAAGAAAAAGTGTAAAAGTATGCACACAGTACATATAAAACTTAATGATAATGTAAAGTATATACAGTATATGACATACCATAGGAAGGGCTGGATTATTCTCGTGATCTAGTATTAGACAAACTTTCAGCTTTAAGTACCGGTACGGTGCACGCGTGAGGCACTGATAATACGTCACCTGAAGGTTGTGAACAATATGTTGCCTGCGACTGTTTCATTTAAAATTTTATCAGGTTCCGTTATCGGCGCCAGGAATATTTCAATGCTTTTGCAGGTACTTAGTTCAAATCCATAATTGCCTTTAACAAATAATTCCATGTCCTTTTCGATCCCTAAAATGTTATGGTTATTGTTATAAATGTGCTTTTGTGGAACACATTTTATATTAGAGTACTCAAATACGCCGATGATATTTGCATCTCATTAAATCTTCATGTTTCAGGGTAACAAGACTGGCTAAATGATGCTACGATAGCTCTTTCTTTGTGGTCCTCAGACCGTGGCCTGACACTTTCTCCATCAAGGTCCTCGGTCATTGTTTTCACCAGAAAATCTTGTGCATAGCCTATGAGGAAACAAATAATCGATTGGGTCCATATACCCAAGACCAACTGCAATATTACATATTAGATATTGTAGTTGGTCTTGATATACCTTTCCTATTGTCTCGTCAGCAAAACTGCTTGGCTTATATTTCGACAGTCGATTAACCTGGAGACGACATATCGAAATATACTAACGAAGATTAGTAAAACATTGAATGTGTTACAGGCTGTAACACGTACGTGATGGGAAGCCCATCCGCGGCATTATTAATTCTTTACAGGAGTGTGATTCGCCCAATATTTGATTATGATTCTTTCTTCGGAAACGCACCAAAGCTTACTTTGCAGAAATTGGACGTAGCCCATCACCGACCCAACAGGCTATGTGTAGGTGCAATTTTGTCAACTCCCACAAACGCTTTGCTGATTGAGGCCACAGAAATGCCTCTACCTGTATGTCGTCAGGTTCTTACGGATGTCTTCATACTTCGTACGGCTTCCATGTCAGAACACCCATTACAAAATAAATTGGAGAGCCTGATACAGGCCATCGCTGACGGACGACTGTCCCAACCACGCCGACTTGCCTTGCTCCTCATCAGCTACAGTGAAAACAAAATGAGGGTACCTTTGATTTATAAATGTCCAATCAACATTGCCTTCCAATATGACTATAACCTTGCTCTTCTGAAGCCTTCGGTTTATCACCTTCCACAATACGAGTATATACAGCAGTTTAAAACCCTCAACAATGCAGTTTCATATTTTGTCAACAATACCTGGTCTAAATACGTCAAGATTTACACAAACGGCTCAAAAACATCTGAAGGAACAGGGTGTGCAATTTATTGCTCACTCACGGAAGACCATGGTCAACTAAAACTTCTTACAGAAGCATCTATTTATACCGCCGAAACTCTAGCCACTATTGCTGCCGTAAAATATGGTCTCTCGTACCATTTTCAGAACATAATCATACTCACCGACGCGAGAAGTGTCTTGGAAAAACTGCAACACTCAACTCAAAATAGTACCACAAACCCTTACATTTATGATCTACTTCAAGGGATTCAAAAAGTTAAAACATCCGGTAGTCAAATACACTTTCTGTGGATAAAAGAACACAGTGGAATAAGGGACCATGAAGTTGTCGATCATCTCGCCACAGGAAGTATAATCAGTGGCATGTTTCAAGGGATACAGCTTCCATACACTGACTTTATTCCGCTGGTTAAAAGAAGAGCCTGTGCCCAGTGGAATGAATGGGCAGGAACTAGCCACCAACGAGGAACACATTACGCAACACTGCAAACAACAATACCGACAAAACCCTGGTTCTGGAAATACAATATTGCAAGGAGACACCTAACAACTGTCATCAGGCTGAGGCTTGGACACGGAAGCTACCCTCACCACCTCCACCGCATCGGAGTGACTACCTCGAAAGTTTGCCCATATGATGATTACGATGATGCGGACCTGAATCATATAGTATTTTCTTGTCCCGGTTATGAGCAACAACGAACGAAGTTACTCGCACAGCTTTGGACACTACATATCCCATTCCCCACAAATGTCAACATTATTCTTCAAGACCACGATATAACAAAATCTACAGAGCACTGATCCAGTTTCTACAAGACACCAATGTAACTATACAAGCCCTGATGCAGAAACCACCAACTGAAATTCTTGATAAAGATAATCTTTTAACTGTTACACTCCATTAACAACTACCTTTCTACCATGGCCTTCCTACCCTGTAGCAATGCAATGACTGGCCTCATGGCGACAAGACATAGCTTCAACCCTATCCTTATCACTACCAGGTGGCCAAATGGTGTATTACCAAAGGCCATTATTGAAATAAAAAAAATTAAACACTATGTCACTGAAATTCATGAAACATTCAAGAAGGTGCAGAAATCTGCAAATAAAAGATCAATAATTGTATTGAAATGAACGAGTTCTTCACGGAGCAGTATTACGGAGCGCAGTCTCGCTGTGTAGGGACAGATTTCCTGGACCGGACAAAATCCACAATCAAATGCTTAAACATTTTAATAACTGATGTCACATCTTGGTGTCCTGGGGGATTGAAGTGGCTATCTATCCAAACTACCAACAAGCTGAGAGCAATTAAGGACAACTATAGTGCGGTGGTCCTCTTTGCGACCTTCACGGAGAGAGACTGTAGTTGAGGATAGGTCTACGCACTATTACCCACTAAAAAGCGGAGCCTGTCTCAGTGTGTTCATGCGATGCCAATTTCACCTCACCTTTCACATTCTACCGGCGCAGCTCACGTATTGCATCTTCGCGCTAAAGAGATTAGATTGTCACTAAAAATTACTGATTTAGTCATTGCAGCAGTTAAGACTATTTCAGCAAAATCTCCAACCCGAAAGAAAAGAATTGCTTAAAATAATAGGAGCATATATTCTACCTCCAGTTCCTGTAGTAACTCGTTGGGGCTCACGGCTAAAGGCAGGTAAATAAAACACAGCATAAATTTCAATGCAGTCAAACCTTGAATCATTTTGGAATATGAAGAAGAAACAATTGTAAAATGACTGATTGAAAATGAAGCCCTTGAACCTCATCCTACTGTAGAACTGTAGCTGAATTTTCTGATGGACTTTGTAAACAAATACTGGTTTTGGAATTATGTAATATTAACGCAAAATTGGTCTGGATCTTCTATTATCGGTTCTTCTGATGTTGCGAAATTCTGGTCTTGTTTGTAAGAAACTTTCAAAGTATATGGGTGAAAGCTATCCAGCTACAAACTTCTGCAAAAAGTTCAGAATTTAGATCCAACGTTAGCTAAGCCTTTCTTCAGTCTTTACGTTTTTACTTTTTTATAGACAATTTGCTTTACGTCGCACCAACACAGATGAGTCTAAAGGTTATGATAGGATAGGAAAGGGCGAAGAGTGTGAAGGAAGCGGCCGTGGCCTTAATTCAGGTATAGCCCCAGCATTTGCCTGGTGTGAAAATGGGAAAAAACGGAAAACCATCTTCAGGGCTGCCGACAGTAGGGTTCGAACCCACTATCTCCCGGATGTAGGCTGATAGCTACGTGACCGAAACCGCGCAGCCACTTGCTCGGTGCCGCCTTTCCTTCAGGTAAGCTGAAACTGGTCCGCCTCTGTGGCGTAGTGGTTAGTGTGATTAGCTGCCATCTCCGGAGGCCCGGGTTCGATTCCCTGCTCTGCCACGAAATTCGAAAAGTGGTACGAAGACTGGAACCGGGTCCACTCCGCCTTGGGAGGTCAACTGAGTAGAGGGGGGTTCGATTCCCTCCTCAGCCATCCTAGAAGTGGTTTTCCAGTTCCCCTCCAGGCAAATGCCGAGATGGTACCTAACTTAAAGCCACGGCCACTTCCTTCCCTCTTCCTTGTCTATCCCTTCCAAACTTCCCATACCCCCACAAGGACCCTATTCAGCATGGCAGGTGAGGCAGCCTGGGCGAGGTACTGGTCATCCTCCCCAGTTGTATCCCCCGACCCAGAGTCTGAAGCTCCAGGATACTGCCCTTGAGGCGGTAGAGGTGGAATCCCTCGCTGAGTCCGAGGGAAAAACCGACCCTGGAGGGTAAGCAGATGAAGAAGATTTTAGTAATAGCTAAAGCTGCGTTTACACTAGCGAAACTCCCTCGCGAAAGTCACTCGGGTGAAATTTACTCGCTTCGAGGGAAATTTCGCACTACCCAAAACAGAGCGCAATTTACAGCGAAAAATAGCGCGAGTGGGGCGAGCCGCCTTCGACAAGCCTGAACGCTTCTGGTGTTGTTTTGCAGCCAACATGGAAACTTGTTTTGTCCCTCCAGCCGCTGCAGCCGCGTTTACCATCATATCAATGTCATTTTTGATCAAGAAAGGGAAGAACAAAAATCGGCGCCCTCGACGATAGTGGAGCAAACAATTATTCCTTGCAAGAAGCCAATATGGAAACAGCCTTATGAGAGAAATGGTGCAGGAAACCATTGATGATACAATTAAGAACTTCGTCCGCATGAGTACCCAAGATTTTGAACAACTCGTTTCACTGATCAGTCAAAAAGTTGAAGAACAAGACACAACATTCAGAGAAGCAGTAACAGTGAGAGAAAGGTTGGCTGTCACACTGCGTTTCTTAGCAACTGGTGATTCGTACACAAGTTTGCAGTATTCATTAAAATATCGAAGTGCACAATATCAAAAATCGTCCCAGAAGTTTGTGATGTGTTGATTGAAACACTTCAGGATTATGTGAAGGTAAGGATAATAATTGATCGCATTTAAAATAGTAAATCGACTCGGTATTATATATGTATTTTAAAAAAGTCAAATGAACAAATAGGAATGCTAATAATTAATTTCACAACATTAATTCAATTTAGAAATACATTTCGTATCCAAACCGTACCCATTTAAAAAAATAGCGTTTGATATATTTGTTAATTGTTGTGGATCAATACAAAAAAAGGGTGAAAATGTAAAAAGTTGAAGAAAAATAAATCACAAACCAAGTAAAATTAGTCACAAGCACAATAGCCCATCTAAATATGACGAATCCAAATGTTCAGGGCTTGTGCCTTCTGAATGTGGTGTTGTCTGCCCACTAGTGGAAGTTCTTCACAATGAGCCAAGAGTGCTTCAAAATAGGTACCGGTAGGTTCAAAAAAGTAATGAAATGACGCAATTTTGCATTTAAACCAATAGTGATAGCTTACCTGATCCAGTGAGTCTGCTCTTATTTTCTTTCGATCTTTCACTTCGATATGATCCCAGTAGCGCTTTCATCTTCGCTTTCAGTGTAGAGATAGGAAAGTTTAGTTGAGAACTAATTTCCTTCCGCGCATCTTCTCTTTTATTGCGATTGAAATAGATTTTGTTTTTCGGATTCCATATAAAATCTCTATTTTTGTAGAGCTCGATGAACTGCAAGCACTGTTCTTGATTCATCCCCCGCGCAACTACGAGGACCACGTTTACACTGAGAGAAATTCGATGAGCGAATTACGTTAGTGGATGGATTTGATATTTCCTCGTTTGGTCCCATCAATAGCGCTACACCACCCACGGTGCGAAATCAGGAAGAAATGAGAAATGGTGGGGACTAAGGCTTAACTACTATTCTAGTGTTTACTTCAGGCAGTACCCGGCGGGGGGAAAGGTGTATATAATTCTTCCGTAAGTAAATTACCACCCCAGCCCACCCCACCCCACCAGAAATTTGTCAGTTTGTACACTCCTTAAGTGAATAGTGTCCTATTGGCTACCTATTGGAAACACACTGTCTCCAAGAAGTACAAGAGTGCTGTAAGCTCGAGCTATTTTGAGCGATGACAAGGGTGGAGGGCTTGAAATAAGTTTTAATTTAGCCCGGGTTTCAGATGGACTTGCCAGAGTGAAACATGAAAAATAAGCTGCAAGTGTGAAGTTGCCACCGCTAAGTTACTTTATTGCTCAAGGTCTGGCAGTCATTCTATTATTTCTATATTATGTGTATTATTGCAGATGCTTTTTTATGAAAATATGCAAAGTAAAAAACAGTGATGTGAATAATACATTTTCATCATTATTTTATAATGAAGCCCCCCCCCCCGGACGATTTTAGTGGGGAGGAACCTTTGAGATGTAATCGTCGGTGGCGGGAAAACCCTCCCTTCCCCTGCGATTTCGCATCCTGAGCCCACCGCATACTAATTAAATATTATGTGGCCTAGTGCACACCTTGGTTATCCCTGCATTTTAATACCGGGCTTCAAGAAATTCTGTTCCGACGGCTTCCCGTGATATTTCCACAAACATACAATCAAACAAGGAAACAAACAAACGGACGGACGAACGGAGAGACAAACACAAAGATACAAACTAACAGATATACAAACAAAGCAAAGCAAAGTCACCTCCATACAGGCCATGAAGGCCCTTGGAGGAGTGGAAGGTAAAGGCTTCCACCATTGTTAACCTCGGCGCGTGATGGGGTAGAGTGGTTAGCTCTACGCCCGGCTGCCTTTGCCCCCAGGAATTAACCTGGTACTAATTTTTGGTGTAGGCTGAGTGAACCTCAGGGCCATATGCACCTCCGGAAGTGGAAATCTCGTATCTTAAATTTTACGACTTCCTGACGGGGATTCGAACCCACGTCCTTCCGGGCGAACCAAGCACGCCTTTACCGCCTCGGCCAGGCAGCCCCTAGATATACAAACAGGCAGCAAAAATTGAACTGAACCTGTTCCAATATAAAAACGAAGTATGAGTCAAAATTTGAAGTGCACGGACAGAATTATTATTTATATAATATAATATAATATAATATAATATAATATAATATAATATAATATAATATAATATAATATAATAAGAGAGATTTTCTCTCGCCATTTTACCAGTCCTCCAATGTTAAGGCAGCTCACACTCAAGTCAAAGTCTCTAGAGTTTCCCACACAATGGAGCAACGGCAGGCATACTTCCAAGTTAAAACGCTAAGTGAACGAATGGAAAATTTTCAACTTCTCCACACGCTGTTAATGCACTCGTAAATGTATTATGTTTATTTAATGTCTACGCTAGGTTTATCTCAAATGGAACATCGATGGGCAGTGCCTTGGGGTCGTTTATTAGAGCAGAACCCTTTAATATGCTCATAAAACGGGAGTGCATGATGGAGAACTTGTTCATGTCTTGAAAGCACTACGGCTTGATTGGCTGACTTCTCTACTGCAGCAATATGACATGGATGATATGTTGTTATATGGGTCATCAGTCCACATCTTGTTCTGAAACATTATTATAGTAACACTTTTATATAATAATGTCATTTGCCTTACGTCCCACTATACGGTTTTCGGAGACGGCGAGGTGCCGGAATTTAGTCCCACAGGAGTTATTTTACGTGCCAGTAAATCTATCGACACGAGGCTGACGTATTTGAACACCTTCAAATACGGTACCACCGGACTGAGCCAGGATCGAACCTGACAAGTTGGGGTCAGAAGCCAGCGCCTCAACCGTCTGAGCCACTCAGCCCGGCACTAACATTTTCCTCTCTACATAACTATTATTCGAGTTGGCTGCGCGGTAGGAGTCAGGGTTTTTTTACAAGTTGCTTTACGTCGCACGGACACATATAGGTCTTATGACGACGATGTGATAGGAAAGGGCTAGGAATGGGAAGGAAGCGTCCTTGGCCTTAATTAAGGTACAGCCCCAACATTTGGTAGGAGTCGTGTAGCTGTGAGTTAGCATTCGGGAGGTGATAGGTTCGAACTATATTTCATCGGCCACTCTGAAGATGGTTTTCCGTGGTTTTCCATTTGGACACCAGGCAAACGCTAGGGCTGTGCGTTAATTAAGACATGGTCTACTTCCTTCCCAGTCCTACCCCTTTCCTGTACCCTATCTGAAGTCGTGATTGGTTAAATTACACTGATTTACAAGAGGTGGAGATCTGCCATAACGTTTACTGTTTCTAGTGCAGATTGTCATGCTGATTCTAAATCTGAAAACCGTTTTGCTTTATCAAGACAGGTTCCGAAGATGTTGACAAGGTTTTATTTTTTATGGAACAGTATTCATCGAGAATTGTTTTCATTGTTTTTGTTTTTTTGTTTTTTTTTCATGCAAAGACGAACGTTTTCGTTTGCTTCCTTTTTTTTATTGTCAGTGACAGTGGGCATTATGGGGTCCAGAGGTTGTCTGAAATCTGTTTTTCTACGTGTTCGGCTACGTAACAAGTCCAATATGTGGCATGTGATGCCTTCGCACTAATCTTAGCTAAAGCCATGTTCATTAGTACTCCATGTAGCAATCAGTGCTCTGGTGAAACTTTTGTCCGTGAATTGTTTTCCTTGATACAATGTTAAACATGCGTAAATAGTTTATGTCGAATATCTCAAGAACGGTGGATGATAGAGACAAATCGTTTGCATATTTTGAATCAATATGTTTCAGTTGTCTCAGAACGCGTGTTGGGTGCCAAGATATCCACCGAAAGTAATTTTTTGTTGATCAGTGCTATTTTAAAAATTTCGTGTAGCTATTTCTAGCCGAGTGCAACCCTTGTAAGGCATACCCTCCAATGAGAGTGGGCGGCATCTGCCATGTGTAGTTAACTACGTGTTATTGTGGTGGAGGACAATGTAAAGTGTAGTGTGTGAGTTGCAGGGATGTTGGGGCAGCACAAACACACAGCCCCCGAGCCATTGGAATTAACCAATGAAGGTTAAAATCCCAGAACCGGCCGGGAATCGAACCCGGGACCCTCTTAACCGAAGGCCAGTACGCTGACCATTCAGCCAACGAGTCGGACATCAGTGGTACTAGCAAAATAAAATCTATATAACTATTTTTTCCAACATCTACTTTCATCTGTTTGTCACATGTATTAATTCCCCTGTCTTCACTATGATTACACCGTACACTTCCCCTTAGTACGAAGCATATTTAATTTTTCGATATTGCAAATGTTACACAGTGTATTTACGCACACAGACCTCACGCTATTTCGTTCGCGATTGCGTGGCCCTCGCGATCAAGCAATGAAATACAGCCGTTGCAGGAATTAGACTGTTCCAGAAGCTGTGCACTGTCAATTAGCGGCAAAAACAGTGAAACAAATCTTGGCTGCTCTTTTCATTACTACCATGCATCAAATCAGTGGAGCAGCCTGGTTCTTGCACCGGTAAACAAAGCAATTATTTTATAACTTACAGTAAAAAAAAATATAATGAAATGGGCCGAAAAGTGGAGATATCTGATTCTGGTTCAATTGAAAAACAGCGGAGATTATTTTAAACAGTGAAACTGAACTACGAAGTTGACTGTTGGTAGAAACCGTTACAGAAGAATTGGCATTCTTCATGACCTACTGACAGTGCTTCTATGTGAGACTCATTCACTCAAAGAAGAGTACATTCTTCGCGATTTTAATTAAAAATAAATTGTTTAAGAATTTTATTTTATTTGCTAACAACGTACTGCATAAATATAGAGATCTTTCATTTGCATTTAAACTGTTGACTCCAAACAAGGACTGATGTAGGTATGGAGAAGTAGGTAGATGAAAGAAACGGATTAAGTCAAATAATTCCAGAGTTCAAAAGGAATCGTGTGAATATTTTAGAAATAACTGGGGAAGGTTGAGTCAAACGGCAGGGAAACATTTCTGGTCTTTGAAGGATAAGGAAAATGGAAATGAATAGCCTTTTGGCTAAATGAGGTGCATTTTAGATCTAAAGGAATCACCAGACAGATCGTCCGAATAGTTTGAAAATCTTCTCAATGTAAAAAGAAATCTCGAACAACAGATTTCATGAAGGGGGGAAGGGTAGAGAAAACGATGAGCAACAAAATTACGTTCGAGGATGTGGATAGTGTGGTAAATAAACTGCCGTGTTACAAAGTGGTAGGAATAGATAAATTTAGACATGAAATAGTGATATGAAGTGGGAAGTCCGAGATGGCTTCATAGAGTAATAGGATTAGCATGAAATGTGAATAAGGTGCCTTCTGATTGAGCAAAGGGGATAACTGCACTGTTCAGGAAGTGGGTGTTCCATATTAATACATAGTGTATGAGTGGACTGTAGTATGTCACAGTAGATGCTCTCTCTTCATGGCGCCCATGTTAGAAACTGTATCTCAAATACACATTAATTTAATTATTTTGTTTTTTTCTGGACAGCCGTAAATAAGGAGGAACAATGGTTCGTTTATATTTTCTATGATAAATAGGGCCCGCATGTTTATGCAGTAATAGGTTAGAATGCAAACTTGAAGCGAGTAACAAGTAGAGTCTACCCGCACGACGGTAATGCTATGAGGTTTGCATAAATATTAGGAGTTCGGCCCATTAAAACCCCTAGAATTTATGTTACTCCTACTACTGTACATTACGTTAGAGCGGGCTAGTCGACATTTCCTACTAACAAAATTATTATTTAGTAACAAAATTACTTAGTAGAAAATGTCGACTAGCCCGCTCTAACGTAATGTAGTGGGAGTAACATAAATTCTATGAGTTCTAATGGGCCGAAACCCTAATGTTTATGCAAACCTCATAGCATTACCGTTGTGCGGGTAGACTCTACTTATTACTCGCTTCAGTAAGTTTGCATTCTAACCTATTATTGCGTAAACATCCGGGCCCTAATGATAAAGTATTCAGACTTCCAGGTGTGTGTTATGTGGAGAGTCCGACTCATTAGCTGAATCGTCAGTGAACTGGCCTTAGGTTCAGAGAGCCTTGGGTTTGATTTCCGTCCTGATCGGGGATTTTAACTGCGTTTGGTTAATTACTCTATCTGGGGACTGTGTGTTTGTCTTTCAGTTTCATTACACACAACGCACCACACTACCAACCACTACAGAATCACACAATAGTGAATACATCCGTCCACAAAGGTTTGGCGCCATAAAAGGCATCTTGACGTAGAAATGACCTATCGGGCGAGTTGGCCGTGCGGTTAGGGGCGCGCGGCTGTGAGCTTGCATCCGAGAAATAGTGGGTTCGAACCCCACTGTCGGTAGCCCTGAAGTTGGTTTTCCGTGGTTTCCCATTTTCACACCAGGCAAATGCTGGTGCTGTACCTTAATTAAGGCCACGGCCGCTTCCTTCCCATTTCTAGGCCTTTCCTATCCTATCGTCGCCATAAGACCTGTCTGTGTTAGTGCGACGTAAAGCAAATAGAAAAAAAAAGAAAGCTAAATTCATACAAAGTGATGGTCCCAGGTAACTGAAGAAACGGCCGAGAACATGAGAAGAAGAATATGAGTAGACAAGCAGGGAAATAACCTGGGCTTACGAATCAAGTTCGCTTCAAACACGAAGGCCTGCCCAATGAGACTGTAGCCATGTCCGTAACAAGTGAAATCGAAAACATTTGGAAGCTCAGCGAGACATCGTTCACTTACAAAAGAACGTGTTTTTTGCATTCGGGACAAAGCCCGCTCAGCCAGTGAATTATGTAAGGAAGGGATTTATAGGAATTTATTTATTTTATTTGTTGTTGGGATACAAGAGAGATGGACTCATTTGTAGTGGATACACATGAGTAGACCATGGAACAGAAGTGGTGTGGACATCCAAAGAATATGATATTAAGATCTGCAACTGTATCAGCTGAACACGAACAGAAGGGAGATCGTAGTACTTGGATTCTTTGCGGGTGCTGAGGGAAACAACCATGATGAAATTTCTTTCCTGAGATTGTTCTGATGAATTGGCGTGAGTAGGGATGCTTATGGTGCCAAAGTGCGTTCGGAATTACTGGATGGATAGTGGTATTGTGTTTTCCACGTTGTTGGGAGGTATCATGCCACTCGTTGTTCTTCGCAGTCGATTGCCTTCAACGAAGCAAGGAGATGTAATTCCATGCTGGAACTGTAGTGTATGTCAAAGGAACGTTACGTAAGTGACAGTTTAGTATCAAATTCACACCAGGACCATTCGATAGAGCATATTAAGGAATGTGTGTTCCCACAGTTTTGAGGGCGAAGATTCACAGGTTTTCGAGATGTAGGACTCATAACACATTGATGTCATATGTTCCTAAAATTGAATGTACTGTACGTCATTTTTAAATTAGAGAATGTTGTATACGATAACAGTATTTTGCAGTAAGTGCACATGGCCATATGTACTGCACTATTGAAAAGAGACATGGGTCCTGAGAGAGTTGTGAAGTTATTAGCAGGAGGACAGAATTTCCAATGCTGAATGTTCCCAGAACGATTGCTGTCCGAACAAATCAAAACACAGTTTTTTAATTTAATGGCATGTGACCTGTGGAAAGGCCCGGTGGAGGTCTATAGGCGACCTGCAAATCTGAGAGGATGGCGCCCTACCTCTGATGAATTCTAATATTGAAGACGGGACAAACACCCAGTGCCCGAGCAAGATAAATTAACCAATGAAGTATAAAGTTCCTGGCCCAGGCGAGAATCGAATCTGGGATCCATTGGACCAAAGGCCATCACGGTAATAATTTAGCCATGGAGCTGGACAGAAAACACGGTTGAAGAAAAATGAACTGGATGTTGAAGCTGGCAGTGAATTACATGGAACAGACTACAGTGAAGAAGACATACGAAAATAAAAGCTTGAACAAGTACTAAAAAATCGTATTAATGTACAATCATTTGTTTAAGCAGTGTTTACATAGAATAGGTTCGGTCATGTATCTGTTACAATCAGAACTGCCCGAAAGGATATGGTACAACTAACTGTGTTCTTTATAGTGTTTATATACAGCACAATATTTTTCACAATCAACTGCGTCATATGCTCTCACTCCACTGCGGAGAGGTTTGGAATTGAATCCAGGCCTTTGGCACGCAAGCTACTGATTGGAAATTGTATTCTCCTACCTTGCCGCCCAACATTCTGATGGTGAAGATTTTTTCCACTAATGTGACACGTTGTCAGACCATATAGACTTAATGCCTTAACGATCGTGGCTACCAGGCGGGCTAATGAATAAACATTGACACGAGATAAACTATAATGAATTATTAGAAATATTTACATACCAAGAAGGAAGAAGTTCTGTAGACTGGATCTAGACTATGATTTGCACGCTATTACACATACTGGACAAAGCAAGAGACAGGGAAAAAAATTGACGGGTGGCCTGACGTTAAGAGACGATACTGTTCAAGTATTCAGAATAAATTCAGGCTTTATACAGAAGCGAAGAACAGTTCCTGAAGGAATATCCAACACAAATATCAACCGTCAGGTGCTTGAAAAGTTCAATGTCATGCGTAACCCAAATGGTATTATACATGATAGGACAATTCGGCTACAAGCTGTTTGCATAAAGAAGGGGAGTCCGAAGCCTTGAAGCAACCTGAGACACACTCTCAACAATGACGCAGACATTCCGAAGCGTCTGCATACCAAGCCGACCAATCAATGGATTGACCTACGATTCCTTCAAGGAAGTATCAATAAATAAATAAATAAATAAATAAATAAATAAATAAATAAATAAATAAATAAATAAATAAATAAATAAAGAGTTAAGAAGTTTGAAGTTTTTCTTTCAAGGCTTCTCCTTAACCGGCGATAAAAAAAAATTAAAAATGAAACAACATTGTATCTCAATGTATTACTCATTGTTTCGGGCGTTCTGCAATGAACAGAGAAATGTTCAAGAGATCACAGACAGTTGCTGAAGTAAGGGAAGTCTTTAGATCAGATAGTGTTTCACCATGCTGACTTCACTTTTCACAGGAAACTGATACCAAAAATTTGCACCGAACTTATTCAACCTCTGGATTTGCGATTTTTCCCTTCGTACAAGAATTTTGTTAAATATTTTACTGACATAATCGTCTCCACATTTAATTGAAGGTTTGTCATAAGGACAAATTCATAAGGGTCCAGTCGCTGGCTCATATATTCAAGGACGTGATCAAATATGCTTTTTAAATGTGTATTGCTACAAGAAGAACCATTGCCTTTCATTACAACTGTTGACTTTTGTTTTTCCTAAACATGGTTGACTCGTGTAATACCATTGACTGCAATTATATATATGGTTTCTTTGCTTTGCACGCTGTAAGGAGTGTTTCTGTATAAATCACACTCTGTTTGATGCATTACATCTCAACTGTGTCCAGTAAACGTCGCCTCACGTTGGTACTTGAAGTTGTATGTGAATCTTCACCCAGAAAAGTTCGGCTAAATTGACACTTTCGTGATGTCATCTTGTTAAAACTTAATAGAGTATAGTAAAAGCAAATCCGAATTAAAAATGCAAATATTTCTGATGTTTTAGGATCAATAGACAAATCGAACATAGCGGTAGGTAAGGATTTCACAAAGTGACGCGACCACCACGTGGACACCGACAGATCTACAGGTTTGTTCCACTCCACGGAGGTGTGATAACTGCACTAACAGGCCACGTTCGCATAGATTAACATCTTCTATACGTGCTGATAACACGCTTGCTCACCCGTTCTCCTCCGGGTCCCTGGTGATCTGTATGTTCCACGGGAGATAGGTGCTTTGTGGGGTACCGATACCGGTGCGCACATTGGCGCTCCTCTCCCGGTCTGTAATAATTTAGTAACTTATAATTGTAATAATTATTAAAGAGAATTAATTTTCGTTGAGTGGGAGGTAACTTTTGTGTAAATATTTAATTCTCTATGTGTGTGGGTGGTCAGGGGCCCCAAGATTTTCGAGGTTGGCTGACACAGTAATATATTTATACGATGTGATTTACTCTGCCTGGGTAACCATGCAGGGTTCATCCTAGCTTAATGTTGCTTTTGGGTTTGCAACGCTGCACCGTATATTATTATCGCAACTTATTTTCTTACAATAAGTATCTGCGGGTGTTAAAAAAGAAAAGAAAACAGCATTTTGGTAAGTTTGCAGCTTATGGCACTCCGCATGGGCTCTACCCGAAGTTTCAGTGCTTTTAGAAGGCTCAGGTTTTAATGGGAAGTGAGAACTTTTATGTAATATGTAGTATATTTCATGGTAGTGTGGGAAGTAGGGGGGGGGTTTCTGTTTCGGTCTTATTAATATATGGTGGCAATTGGGGTTGGGGGTAGCCTGTTCTGGGTCGTGAGGAGGTTTAGTTTAGTAGTAATTATAACAAGTTGTATGGATCTTGGGTTTGAGGATGGGTGTTGGTGCGTGGGAGACTGGGTTCGAGGGGGCGTGATTTTAAGGCTTAGGAGGGAAGTGGGGATGTGTTTGTGTGTTAAGGTGGCGTTGTTGTCTGTAATGTTTCTTTACTGCCTGTTTTAAATATGGGAAGCCAGGGAACGAAGCTGCAGGGCAGCCTAGGCAGTTGGCACACTTCGAGTGGTGGTGACAACCACCGCATCTTTTGCACCGGGTAGATTCTGAGCAGTTAGCTGCAGAATGATGTAGTTAAGGCAATTGAAATATTGTGTGACAAGGGTGGTACGTGGTAGGGTGCGGGTTCGGGTCTCTGAACTGGTATTTTGTGTTGGCCGTGGTTGTGACTTAGGTTATGATGGTATTGAGGGGTTGTAGTAAGGATGTAAAGGAGAGGGCATATAAGTCTCTGGTAAGACCCCACATAGAGTATGGTTCCAGTGTATGGGACCCTCACCAGGATTACTTGATTCAAGAACTGGAAAAAATCCAAAGAAAAGCAGCTCGATTTGTTCTGGGAGATTTCCGGCAAAAGAGTAGCGTTACAAAAATGTTGCAAAGTTTGGGCTGGGAAGACTTGGGAGAAAAGAGACGAGCTGCTCGACTAAGTGGTATGTTCCGAGCTGTCAGTGGATAGAAGGCGTGGAATGACATTGGTATATGAATAAGTTTGAGTGGTGTCTAAAGTAGGAAAGATCACAATATGAGGATAAATTTGGAATTCAAGAGGACGAATTGGGGCAAATATTCGTTTATAGGAAGGAGAGTTAGGGATTGGAAGAACTTACCAAGGGAGATGTTCAATAAATTTCCAATTTCTTTGCGATCATTTAAGAAAAGGTAGGAAAACAACAGATAGTGAATCTGCCACCTGGGCGACTGCCCTAAATGCAGATCAGTAGTGATTGATAGGGGGCAGTGTTTTTACGCCTGTTCCTAGTTTGTGTACTGGAGTCTTGTGTATCTGGGTTTGGGGTTGATTTCGGAGTTAGTTCAGTCTCTGTCCCGTCTGTTTGTATGGTTTGATTGGTTTGGGGCAAGGGGGAGGTTGGGGAGTTGAGGGGGGAGTAGTGGTTGAGATTGGTGGTAGTGGAGGTGGGTCTGTTTAAATTTCTGTTTCTGTGGTGGTAGGTATTGCTTCTATGGCTTCGTGACGAATTCTGATTGATTTGGTTTGAGTCTCCTTATTTTTGGTTTTGATGGGACTTTCGGAGGAAGTAGTTTGGGTGCCGGTTTCGGTGGTTGGATGTGGGGATGGAGTGAAAATAGGTGATGGTGAGAGGTTGGGAGAAGTCTGAATATGGGCCCCAGCTACTCAATCCACCGGGGATGTCCATATTCCTGGGTGGATAGTTGTTAATGGTATGGGTGGGGGTGGGGAGGTGGTTTACTTGGTTTGGGTATAAGAAGAAGCACTGGAATGGTTAAACTCGTAGGAGGACCGGCTTCGATATTACAACACGCTTGTTCGCTCGTTTTTCTCTGGATTTCGTAACACTTTCTTAAAATTCTTCTAATAGATTTCAACTGTCTTACTTGTTTCCTTGAAGCTTTTTCTGTTTCATCACTAATAACTATTTTATACTAGGTTTTGACCAAGACCTCACATGATGTCTCAGTTCTTTACAGGATACTATATTTATGCTATTGAAGTTAATACATTATATCCAACTTTGCTCATTTAATTACATTAAATACTCCTGGTTTGCATTCATACATAATGAAAGCAACTCCATATCCTGGGTTCGAGGTTGGACTTCCTGTACGGTTACAGTGTTGACCCTGGCTGCATCACTCTGTGGTCCATAAAAATTGTGAACCGCCAATGAACCATTGGTGCCATTGACAACATCTTGAGTAACAGGCAATTCCAGGTCTTCACTGAAAATGTCAGGAGCAGTTTTCATGAACTAAGTAACGGATGTGCATATAAGGAAGAGTCCGGTGTCTTGAGCTTCATTCCATCTTCAGTTCATTCCAATTCAGCGTTTAGACTCAGAATTTCATCTTGCAGGTGTATTTGTTCTGCAAACTACGTGTATACGTAACGCTTGTGTATTTGTTATTCACAGTATCGGGGTCTACTGTGATGAGTCTCTAATCTTATGATTATACATCATGTTTATTCTCATGCACATACTAATGTGTAGGTGATACGTTAGTTCAAAAAGTACTTTGACTGCAGTTTACTCTGATTTAATGCAATCATATAGACGCTTAACCCCACCAGTGTACGCGCAATATATAATATTCTCAGCGTTTTCCCGCTGGTTCTTGTGCATCATGCGGCCTTAAGTCCAGAATCTTCATATTAACATTCACTGTGTCATGCCAGCGCTGTTTTGGACATCCGCGTGGTCCTTGCCCATTAATTTCAAAGGTTTGGGTGAAATTGGAAACTTTTTCAGGTGCAGCACGCAGGACGTGACCATACTATTGGAGACGAATTTCCAGTGCCTTCTCAGTGATGGGTGCAATGCCCATTTGCTGGCAGACGGTGTCGTTTTTGACATGATGCAGGAGTGTGATGCCCATCGACCAACGGAGCATGCGCATTTCCATGGCAATACTTAATGTTGCTGCATTATTCTACTAAGTTCGGTATAATACGAGGGCTGTGAATAAAGCAGTAGCAATATTTAATGAACTAACAAGTACAATTGAATTACATTCCTTCAGTGTGGTCACCCGCAAAGTCCATTAACTTTTTCCAGGCGTAGGGAAGCCTTTGGGGACCGTTGGCAAGGCGTTCTCTGTTGATGACAGCGACGTACAGCGGAGTACAAATGCTACGTCAGCAAATCGACAGCGTCGGGGAGGTTTCTTCAACTTCGGAAACAGGTCGAAGTCACAAGGACTCATGTCTGGTGAGTACGGAGGGTGCTCCAAGATCTCCCAGAGCCACCGTTGCAATAAGAGCATGACGTTGTTTGTGACACGACACGAGAACGTGCGTTGTCATGCAATGCGATAGGGCGATCGTCTCGCAGTAAACGTGGACCTTTGCGCCGCACAGCCGGACGTAGATGTCGCTCCAGAAATCGGCAATAGTAGTCACTATTGACGGTTTGTCCCACAGGTACAGCATGTGCAAGAATAACATACTCGTAGTTGTATGCTACAATCGGCATAAGCTTCACCCGACTGGGTTCCTGCCGAAATTTCTGTGCACGTCGCAAACATGGGTGGCGACATTCATTTGATTGACGCTTTAATTCAGGCTCGTAGGCTCGTGCCGACGCCTGATAAATAGCGACAATACGCTGTAGAAATGCGTCTCCTTCGTTGCGGTATCTGTCCAGCCAGTGCATACCGGTGGTGTCTGTGCGTCGGTAAGTTGGTATGACACCCAGCGGGGACCCAATTTTCCTCATGTTAAGACATTTCGTCAGTATGTAGCGCATCGTTTGATGACTGGTACCAACCTTTACGGATAATTCCCGGACAATTCATCGATGGTCTACAGAAACGAGACCACTCACGATGTCAATCTGATCTTGACCTGTGCGGTGCAAATCAGCAGACTCCTTCCGACCCACACGAAACGCCTTGACCCATCACGCAGCTGTCCTATTCGGAAATACACTTTCCCCACAGGCTACACGTAATCCTCGATAATATTCTGACGCGTTTTTGCCACGAGCAAAATCGATCTTAATCCACGAACGCTGATCATTAGCGCTGAAATCGACACTCTTCACTTCAACGCCACGCAGCAAGAACACTCCCAACTGGATTCCCGTCACATCCACACAACACATCGACAACAGCGTCACCTGACCGCTCTCATATCATATTTGCGCTTACCCGTTCTCCTGTGAATGTCTGGACTACATTGCCTCTATTTACAGTCCTCGTAATACATAGTGTCGCAAGTTAGCCAGAATTATTCAGAGAGTTGGTGATTCGATATTCCTATGTCATCAGTTGTAAATATTGTAACATGGTTGTATTTAATAGTAAAATACCGTGTAACTACTATAAATGGGACAGGAACCATGCATAGTTTACTAGGGGTGCGAGCCCGTGTCCTCAAACTAGCAATCGTGAAAACGTGTCAATATGCAGTGTTAGGAAACAAATCAAGTACATTGATCATGTTTCATGACATAATGCAGGACGTCGTTCGTAACCTAATGAAAATAGAGCATAATAGTTCTGCGAGGCTAATTAAGTGCTGATGAACCTGTTGGAATTAACAAATGTTGAACAAGAGGGTATGCAAATAATGTGCATGTATTTACGTGTTGATTGTGTTAAAAATGTAAATGATTTCAGTTCTTGGTAAATTCATCAGCAGAGTAAACCTTGGCATCAAATCCTCGCCGTTTTAAGTCATTCCAGTGAGAAAGAAGGTAAGGCCTTTGAGTAAATTTGGACATCCGTCAGTCTATGATCAGCAACCCGGAAATTAAGAGCTCCTTCCAGTCTATTTGGAGCTATAACTAATTCATGCTCCTTTGTTCCTTAAAAATATGTAATCTCCTACTAGCCAATTAACATTGGATTTCATATCCCTTTATAACATCAAACTGCTCCTCCTGCTCGTGGTGAAAGTAACTTGAACAGTCAGAGTGAAATCTACATCTGAGTTTATTGCTTTGACAAGCTAATTCTACGTATGCATTGCGTTTCAAATAGAACTAAACTAGTCCTCCCAAGACAATCAGCTGGGAAATAGAGAGATAAAGGTTGTAACAGCAACTGCAACTGTATAGCAAGTTGCGATCTTCCGGAATGATATTTATCTACTGACTAGACTTAATTACTTTGTTAAGAATCTCTCGGTTCATTCACCGTATTGTCCATCTCGTTTATTTCGATTATTTCCCTTTTTTCTTTCTTAACCCTTAGCAGTCGAATACGTTTTAAAGGTTCAGTAACTCTAGTTGTATTTTTTAAAGTACGGTTGAATTACTACCTGTTGCTAAGCCTTAAAAGTTGTCATACAAATCTCAAACAGAAATAGGACTACTCTACATGATTACATGAAATTCCCGTAATGCAGAGTTTTTAGGTATGCTTCTTTATTCAGTTTTACAGTGGTCTGCCATTTAATTAAGCATTTCCGTCTTCCTTAATTTGTCATACAAATTTAATAATTGCACGTGTAACATAACTATGTTCTAAATGAAATGAAAAGTTCAACTGGAAAGTCCATTCCTTTATTAAATCGATAAAAATACAAACATTCTTATCACGTGCAACATAACACTATGTTCTAAATGAAATAAAAAGTTCATCTGGAAAGTTCATTCCTTTATTAAATCGATAAAAATACAAACATTCTTATTTCAACGGCAGACCGCTGTTCTCTATAGCACGAATACCACGATGAAGGCTTATTTTCAAAGAAAAAGTTTTCGGGAAGAAGTGGGTTTCTCTTCATCTTTCTTTAGTCTGCCTGTTACTATATTCAACACACTCCATTGTAATCTGCTGAGAGTGCGAATATATGGTGTACAACTTTCTATCCAATGGCTTCTGGTCTTGACAGGAAAAATTTAGTCCAAGGACCTTGAACTGTAATATTGCCCAAGAGTTGTTAAGCTCATGCTGCCATGAACGCTTATTGTTCTTGGAAGAAACATATGTTGGAAAAGCTAGAGTAGAACTGGTGAATACCGGGCGAGTTGGCCGTGAGGTTAAGGGCGCGCAGCTGTGAGCTTGCATCCGGGAGATAGTGGGTTTGAGCCCCACTGTCGGTAGCCCTGAAGATAGTATTCCGTGGTTTCCCATTTTAACATCAGGCAAATTCTGGGGCTGTACCTTAATTTGTTTGCTAGTGGCTTTACGTCGGACCGACACAGATAGGTCTTATGGCGACGATGGGATAGGAAGGGCCTAGGAGTTGGAAGGAAGCGTCCGTGGCCTTAATTAAGGTACATTTGCCTGATGTGAAAATGGGAAACCACGGAAAAACATCTTCAGGACTGCCGACAGTGGAATTCGAACCCACTATCTGTCGGATGCAAGCTCACAGCTGCGCGCCGCTAACCGCACGACCAACTCGCCCGGTGTGTACCATAATTAAGGCCACGGCCGCTTCCTTCCCACTCCCAGGCTTTTCCTATCCCATCGTCGCCATAAGACCTATCTGTGTTGTTGCGACGTAAAACAAATCGTATATATGAACAGGAGAATATTATATCGGAACATATTCGACGTACGAGCACAAAGAGGTAAATGTGTTTTCTAACGCAGGAAAAAAAACAGAAAAGAAATTGTTTTCTCTGTGATTATTTTGACAACTACTTAAGTAGAATACAAACAATGACCAGCACTGTACCTTTCTTGGCAGGATGTGCGTATACCAGCAGCGTGCTTCAACCTATTACCACTAACGACTGGTCGTTCTCAGAACATCGAAGATAAAGCCGAGTCTAATTCATTCAGTCTTCATTTCGTCCGCATGTTGCTAACTAGCTTCTTGCATGCCTCCGCTGTGTGATCGTAATCGGAATTAAAAATAGATAATATTTCTTTCCGAGATATGTTAACATTTACATTCAACCGCTTTTCTGATGTTTCTATAACAAATAACTGGAGGTATTTCTTTGGAGAACTAATATTTAATTTATTTTAACAGAGATTATTTTCTAATCTCGTTAGATATGCAGTGGAACCGCAATATGTCGAATCACCTCGGGAGCTAAATTTTATTTCGAATTATCGAAATGTCGAGATAGAGAGCATGTATAGCACATAGTTGAATATGTATCTACGAGCTTATACTGAATACATAATTTTTAACAGTACTTAAAAATATACAAACAATATATTATGGCATCAATTTAATTATAACACTTATTAAAATATTTTTTTAGAAGACAGGATACAGTAGTGAAACAAGAAACTTTTGGAAAAAATCCGTTAATCTCTCCTGTTCGTTACGGTTAACCTTTCCTCCATTCTCGTTGAAACTTCTCGTCAATACCACGCAGCTGAGATTCGTAAATGGAGCTTGTAATCCGCGACTTCGGGAGTTGCTTTCGTACGTGACCGGTAATTCATTCACAATGGAGAAACAGCGAGGCTTCGCCGATTTTCCGATCACTGGAAGTTTCAGTTTTTCGGTTCCCGTCATTTTAGATCCCAGCATCACTGTAACCCTTTCTTTACTTTTTAACTGCTCCTCGCAAACCACAGTTAATGTTGCACAAAATTCAAGTTACAGAGTATTTTTTGCTTCAAGGGAGCGAATGTTTGCTTCGAGAAATCGAGAATTTCGAATTTCGAGTAGTAGAGAAATAAATACATGTAAAAATAGGACAAACGGGTGGGAAATTGAAGTTACTTCGAGATACTGACAATTCGAGTAATGGAGGTTCGAGATATCGAGGTTCGACTGTATCATATAAATAATCAACTGTCGACTACATACAATGTTAATATTTCGTATTTCAAAAGCTACATTGACTGGCAAATCACTATTCTCACATTATCATAGGTGTACTTCCTCTTTAAACAATACCACCGCCACCACCACTTCTCCCACTATCAGCTCTTTCTGATTTGGAAGTTTTGTTCACATTTTAACTCCATCCGTTATCCTTGCCGGGCTCTGTAGTCCAGTAGGCTAGTCGGCTTCCAGATGAGTGCCTCAGGTGGAAGCATGGTGGTATGAAATCTATACCACCTTTTCAATTCATTCTGGGGACGTGGCATGATGGTAAAGTTCTACTACCACCACATACATAGTGCTGTTCTGCTAGTTTTCTGCTTTGCGGATAGAGTGAGCGCTATGCTCCGTTCTTCCTATCGGCAGCCTAAGGGTGATCTTGCTTCAGAGAAATGAACATCGGAGCGTCACCTGGTGTTATTTAACGGATTGTGGCTGTAGAAACCTATATTTGTGCGGTTTATTTCTGCTGAGCATTTCACTACATATTAGAGCTAAGGTATATGACAATCACTTTACTGTACTTTTGAATGTCCATGTTCCTCGCTTGGGAATAGTGGGTGGTATGTTTTATTTACCACCATGCCTGTACCACCCAAACGTGGACCGTGAATGCTATAGACAAACTTACCCCTATTCCGTTGTGATGGATGTTATTTCAATTAGTTTTATTTCCATTCGCTCGTGAGTTTGTTAAGCTCTGTTCGCTAACGTCAATTTCTAACGGAATTTCAGATAATTTTGCTTGAAGGACGAATGACGAAGCTAAAAGACGGTGAAATAGAGACAATTTTGTGTGAGGTTCCATCCGATGAAGAGTCTGTAGGGGACAACAAGTTCCGTAGTGCCTCAGTGAAAACAAAACATTTTTCCATGATTTTCACAAACTTTAGGACAGTGTTGCTGGTAATTAGAGAAGCAATGTAATTTTTCTGTAAAGTAGTATTCTTTTGTTTGTTTTGATATTTTATTTGTGTGTTTTGTTTTTCCTTTTTTTATAATAAATGAACATAATTTTATCAAATTCATCATTGTATTAAATAAATAAATAATAGTAAATAACTAAGAGTAAAATATGGTATATTTGTAATTTTAAGCATATATATAAGTTGACATTTTTGGAGACCAACTGGCATGGTGGTATGCTATTTATACCACCTCATACCACTCACACCAAAACACTAAGAGTTTCAAAATCACTCTTATGATACTATTCTAAGTGCATATAGAAGAAATAAACACGATATGAACATTTTCATTACAAATACACATATTGTGCTTCAAAGAGTTAAGATGAGATTTTTGATAGGATCAGCAGGCATACATCAGTCTAGTTGTACATTGGGCTCCAGATACGTTCAGATCACAGATGCTTCCGAGAAGTCGATTTTCAGTCCAAACTCCCGATGTGTCGGCAACCTCTCTGTTTGCCTGTGTAGCGGGGTAGTATCTTCTTACTAAAGGCTAATACCGTTCATAATAGAGGAGGGTTAAAGCATTATGCACGACGGGAGGAATATTTGTTGACGTTAAGACTTTACTCACAGAAAAATGAATAAACGCTCTCGTTGCGTGCTATTTGTTACTGAATGGAACACGGGCGTTATAGTAATGACGAGTTTGTGGATATGCTGTTATGTGTGTGGAGACAGTCGAAGACAAGGATTTATTTGAGGCTACATATGTACTATAATTTAAGCAACAATTCCTAATAACAGAGATGATCTTGTGGGAGGATTACGGTAGCAAGTGAAGGTGACAAATCCTTCATACTGTCGAGAGAGCAGGAGAGCGCTATGAGGCATATAGTGTTTTGTATGTAACAAGAGAGTATATTTTAAACATGTCTCGTAAATAAAACTGAATACTGGTGTTCATTAAAAAGTCGTGGCCAGAAATATTTGTTTCAGGCAAGAAATCAGTACTGCCCTCAGAACCACCCAGTACACACTCTCTCCCATTGGTTATATCAATCAGCCGCGTAACACATGCTCACGTGTGAAGAGCGAGGGAAGATGGAGAGGACGGGATATCAAAATGAATGAAACACGGGTGGTGGGGAAGGGAAGGTGATTGCTTCCCGGACTTCCCGCACGGCCATGATGCGCTAGAGAGGGGAATGAAGGGAGGAACCATACGGCTTCTTGAAGGTAACATACTGTACCTGTCCAAGGCTTCAGTACATAAACAAGTTACCGTGGTTCGTAAGTATGATATTAGAATGGAGCACCTCCGATGAGCTTCGAGCTCAGCCCGGTTATCGAAGTCTCACCTTCCCCTACTAGAATGATTCACTAGCTGAGTCGGTATTGCATTTCGGGTCTGACTGGTGCGTCCGATGGGGCTATAATTTTCTAATAATCTTTATAGTAGGGGAATATTAATTATGGGAGGAACACTATTTCATTACTAATGAGAAGAGAAACAATATCTTGTATAACAATTTCACTATATTAGTGAAACACATCTTATTAACATGGATATGCCATACAACGCACTTTACAAATATTATTTAGATTGATCTTGACGTCATGAATATTCGTTAGTCTCTATCTACGCCTCATTCGACGCTAAATTATTTCAAAATCAGAGAAGCCTTTCATCCTGAATTATTTACATTATTTTAAACTTAGAGAGGCGTTTCCTCTCGAATCATTTACACTTATCACTTTGCGCACACGTTTAATTAGTATGGACATACCCTGCTGTAATTCTGTTTACCTGTTGATAATTAATGTATTCAAATTGTATCAAGTTACGATATAATATGATCGGATGAACTGAAGTAGGCGTATGTTACTTATGTATACATTCCCAAATCTTTGAAAGTCGTAAAAAACACTTCCCTAAATTAATCATAGCTGAATATGCAATATAATACACACGCACGTTTCATTAGGATTTTTAACAATACACATAACACGACATTATTTACACAACGTTGCTACCTGCGGACAAAAATAAAGCAACTCAAATACCCTAACATCATAGACAGAGTATCATAGCACTTCTTGCAAGAGATGGACAAGAGCAAATACATTTTAAACACACACGATGAGTCACAGATGGTACAAATCATCTGTTGCTGGTGGCAGTGAGTAGAACCTTTCACTATCTCCTGGAATGAACTCAGGATCTTCTGAGACGGGGTATATTTAACCTGGAATTCCCAGCACGCGGTAAATAATTAAGGAAAGAAATTGGAGGGACTCTTCGTTTAATGCACATTGGAATCTATGCGACGTTGGTAATATTTAAATTGATGAATTTGTATTCTTTTCCCTTTCACTAAAGCAACACTTTACTGCGTCCCTTTGACGGGCTCGTAAATCACCCAGCTGCGCGTCGCCCACGACCCACTTCCAATAGCGGCCACTGGGTCCTCTCATACAATTGCTTCACGGCAAATAATCTCACTTCTTTCTTTTCTAGCCACAATAGCAGCACATTAAATATTGGCTCTAAATCCGGCCGTAATCGTCATCTTCGTAGCACGGTATCCACCTCGTGCTTATTATTAACAGACTCCAGGGGAAACTTTACATTTCTACTTCACAATATACATTAGGGCTACAGCCTGCCTATTTGCCTCGTCTCTCCTCTCGGTACCTCGAATACAGTGCTATTTTTTATGAACACCTGCCACACGGGTCCAAATTACATCACGCACTTTCGAGCTAAATAATTCGACGACCCCCCAATGTCATGTCTCCACCCGTTGTTTCAGCAGCCTTAATTACTAGTTAGGAGGACTCCCTAAGAGCGTGTGAAGTGCAAAAAAAAGAAAATCAATTACTGAGATATCTTTGATGACTCATATTTGCTATAGAGAAGATGATAACTGGAGTCATTTTTACGGAATATTTAAGCCCTCTTTACTCGACAGCGCTTCACACTTAATTAATCTGAGGTCCTCAGAATTACGTCATACCGAGCTCGATAGCTGCAGTCGCTTAAGTGCGGCCAGTATCCGGTATTCGGGAGATAGTAGGTTCGAACCCCACTGTCGGCAGCCCTGAAAATGGTTTTCCGTTGTTTCCCCATTTTCACACCAGGCAAATGCTGGGGCTGTACCTTAATTAAGGCCACGGCCGCTTCCTTCCCACTCCCAGCCCTTCCCTGTCCCATCGTCGCCATAAGACCTATCTGTGTCGGTGCGACGTAAAGCAACTAGCAAAAAAAAAAGAACTACGTCATGCATTATCAAAAACCCTTCTAAAAACGGAAGTACTATATGGTTATTCCAAACCATGATGAAGGTATTCCATAAAAAAAACCTAAATAAAATGAAATTATTATTATCCCTCTGAAATGGCATATTGGCGATCTACATTACGTCTACATGCAAATTTATTCTATATTTACAATATGATATGACTTTCAAAGCTACTAATATTTGGAAATGTACTCATCCTTCTCGATACCACGAACACAGCATTACAGGAGGGCACGCCCATGTATTTACTCTGCCTTCATGACGTCATCAGTGATGTGAAGTCCTTTGATGACCAACTGGAAAGTCACGAATATGGTGGCTTGATCTCGTGCGAAGTTCCAGACGATCTCTGCTACACCAGGCGAAACTCCGGCAGGCAGCTAGATGTCTCGTTCTCTCTGCTACACAAGGCAAAATTCTGGCAGGCAGATAGATGTCTCGTTCACTCCGAAATTCTTGTAGACTCCTTATGTAAATGAGGGGAAGTTATCTCATGGTAATGCGTTAGTTTATATTACACATCACTGATTAAATATGTGGTTGGGTCTGCTCAGTAACACAAGCATCCCAACCTAACGTCGGTTGTGTCCCCGAAGCCCGACATTATTCCCTTCTCAACCACCTATATTTTTAATTAACAGCTACTCTAAGTCCTGAAGCTCCACTGGTTCACTTAGAACTCACGGGTTAGGCCACTAATGTGTTAGCACTCTCGTATTACACAACAATAATTCAGACATACTGTATTGCACTTAGTCATACATAAGTCGAGCTCTCCACTGCATTAGGGATCGATCTGACGTGGCACTGTCCTTAATCATGCCGACAATGAGCCGTTCATTTCCTTTCCTTATATTTCACATTCATATCGAGTACACACGCTCCACGCACTTAGTTAAATACGTGCCTATTTATGTTAATTGAGCCGTATTAGTTTAGAAATAGAAATATATTTATTTAAAGTTAATTACAAGTAGGACCAGAGGTCCCTTTGGCTGTAACTAACTGCCACTTTAACTTAAATGTATCACCTAACATACAAAATCTAATAAAAGAATGCATAATAAGCGTAAGATACATTTTCCTACTGAGGATATAAGAATAAGATTAAAAACTAAACATCTAGGAGATTACAATAATACTTTTAACATTTCATAAACATACACTATACTAACAAGGAAGAGAAGACAAAGATAAACCTAAGAATTTTAAAGCCGAGGATGAATTAAGAGTAAAACTGAGCATCTAAAATGTATCTAGGCGATTTCATTTACACGGACAGGGATCACCACGATTTCTTACCGGTCCTACTATATTTGTTAGCGACACACTGTACGCGCCAACAACTTACTCAGATTGTGGTTCTTTCCACATATATTCACAGACGTTAATAAATCACTGCATTACACTGCTCACATTACATAATGACTTCTTCATAAAAGACTCACACACAAATCACGACGAACTGGTAACGAACTGGCGTTGAACTGAAAATGAACTGGTGGTGTTCGTTCCACAGCCCCTTACTATATAGGCGAGATGCCCTGGTACTAGCAGAGGGGGTAAAACACAACCCCTTCTCAAAATGTGCTCCGGTAATACGCAGCGTAGAGTGACGAACAGGATATCAAATTGTAGCTCCTGTATTCCCATTTTCACTGAGTGAATAATATTGAAATAGCTTCGTAGGTTCTCAAGCAATCTTAAAAGCGTCCTTTTGTCTCTGTCGGTGAATGATGACGAGCGCCAGGGGAATCCTCGAGTTGGCTGCCGCGGTCGGGACCCAACATCTGCTAACCATTAATACAGGTCCTTGTTACGGCGTAGCTACCGTTCTTTCAATTAAGTAGAGCACTTCTTGGTCTCATAATTATGTATAAAATTTCCTGATTCAAATGAATACAATACTCTCCGTCGAGTATCTTGCGATTTATAAAAATTATTAGGGAAAAAACAATTGAACTCGATGAGTTGGCAGTGGTGAATGAATGAGGGAAATAGGGTATAATGTTAGTTCACACGTTGGATGTACTCCCTGAGCCCAGCTAGTGACCTAGACTCTCTGTCACATGATAACGCGTCTCTTTCCGTCTCGCTCGGGGTTGGAGTGAGAAAACTTCGAGTACCAGCGCTCCTGCAATGCCTCGCTGCTAATTACTGACAACTAGAGTTGGGTCGCGCGAGTCCGCATACTGTCAATCGCATCCCGGAGCGGGTGGATAAATCCTAACTTGGACAGTTTTTACGGCAGATTGACGCGGAAAACGGCATATTTCATCTCCTGGGTATCATGGCATACTATAGGTGACGTTGTGAACAGTCACAATACGTACTATGTATGTCAAATCATTGAAAGTCAAATTCTCTTATTTCTTTGTAATTCTTGTGTGCGAAGGTTGGCTGAAATATTAGCGGTCACGACCATGACTTCATTACCAAATGGCATCGCGCTCAACTATTGTAGGAAAGAATGGCCCTTACTATTTACCGAAATATTATACCATGCAATTTTCTTAATATAATTAAAGGAAATGGAAGAAAAATTAAATGGGATAAAATGACGTATAAAAATAAAATAGAGACAATCCTTCCGTTTACAAAGACTTGTAAATGAAGATAATTCTTATTCTTCTTCTTAATCTGTTTACCCTCCAGTGTCGGTTTTTCCCTCGGAATCAGCAAGGGATCCCACCTCTATCGCCTGAAGGGCAGTTCTCTGGAGCTTCAGACTCTCAGTCGGGGGATACAACTGGGGAGGATGACCAGTACCTCGCTCAGGTGGCCTCACCTGCAATGCTGAGCAGGGGCCTTGCGGGGGATGGGAAGATTGGAAGGGATAAACAAGGAAGAGGGAAGGAAGCGGCTGTGTCCTTAAGTTAGGTACCATCCCGGAATTTGCCTGGAGAAGTGGAAAACCACGGAAAACCACTTCCAGGATGGGTGAGGTTGGAATTGAACCCATCTCTACTCAGTTGACCTCACGAGGCTGAGTAGACCCCGTTCCAGCCCTCGTACACTTTTTAAATTTTGTGGCAGAGCCGGGATTAGAACCCGGGCCTCCGGGGTTGGCAGCTAATCACACTAACCACTACACCACAGAGGCGGACAAGAATATTCTTCACAATCCAAAAAAAATTAAAAAAAAAGAATAATGATAGGTGAGTTGTAATAAACAAAAGTAAGATATTCTCGTGTCCGCCTCTGTGGTGTAGTGGTTAGCGTGATTAGCTGCCACCCCCGGAGGCCCGGGTTCGATTCCCGGCTCTGCCACGAAATTTGAAAAGTGGTACGAGGGCTGGAACGGGGTCCACTCAGCCTCGGGAGGTCAACTGAGTAGAGGTGGGTTCGATTCCCACCTCAACCATCCTGGAAGTGGTTTTCCGTGGTTTCCCACTTCTCCTCCAGGCGAATGCCGGGATGGTACCCAACTTAAGGCCACGGCCGCTTCCTTCCCTCTTCCTTGCCTATCCCTTCCAAACTTCCCATCCCTCCACAAGGCCCCTGTTCAGCATAGCAGGTGAGGCCGCCTGGGCGAGGTACTGGTCATACTCCCCAGTTGTATCCCCCGACCAAGAGTCTGAAGCTCCAGGACACTGCCCTTGAGGCGGTAGAGGTGGGATCCCTCGCTAAGTCCGAGGGAAAAACCGAACCTGGAGGGTAAACAGATGATGATGATGATGATGAAGATATTCTCGTAATATCACAGTAAACTGTCAAAGAAACAAAGGAACGCATTTTGTAAATAAATAAATAAATAAATAAATAAATAAATAAATAAATAAACGGTCACAGCTGCGAATAACACTAGCTTACGTTTGGACAGAGTGTCTATAAGACTGCAACGTGCTAGCAACGCAACGAGGATCGTGGTAGCTCAGGTGGCTAAAACCGCGCGTCACTGCTGTTGCATCAGCCAAGCTGTGTGATGGTAGATGAGAAACAGAGGCTGGCACACTTTTTTTCGATTAGCGCCGTTTACAGTGACTGTAATATGGAGGCATATCATCCTGTTCCAGAGAGTGAAATTTTACTTGATCCTGAAAAGGACCATTTTTATCCGATGTTACGTAGCTAGGTTGGACTACGATGTGATGGTCTGTAGGTAGGAAATAGGTATCGGCATATTCAGTGTAACCACTTGACCACTTAACAGGGTTCATTTAACTTTTTACCATTACGGAACACGTTTCAATTCGACCATACTTCTTTCTCTTTCTTTCTTTCATTCTTAATCCATTTACCCTCCAGGGTTAATTTTAACCCTCGGACTCAGCGAGGGAGAGGGTGTGGCCTTTAGTTATGTAACATCCCGGCATTTTCCTGGAGGAGAAGTGGGAAACCACAGAAAACCACTTCGAGGATGGCTGAGATGGGAATCGAAAGCCTCTCTACACAGTTGACCTCCCAAGACTGAATGGACCCTGTTCCAGCCCTCGTACCACTTTTCAAATTTCGTGGCAGAGCCAGGAATCGAACCATGGTCTTCAGGAGTGGCAGTTAATCATACCATCCACTACACCACAGAGGTGGACTCGACCGTACTTTCTCCGTAAATTAGCAACAATTCAAAGTACTCTTCATAGGAATACTTCGTGAGGAAATTAATGTGTTGTGATGTGACTTGATAGGTGTGGATTATTATTTGTGTGTGTTGGATTCGATAGATTGTGGATTCGAATCCCATGCTGGCCATCCTTAAAGTGGTTTTCCTCGTTTCCCATTTTCACCACCAGCGAATGCTGGAACGGTACCTTAATAAAAGACCAAGGCCGATTTCCTTCCCATCCTTCGCACTCTCTAAACCAATAGCAAACAAATATTGATTATTATTGTATCCCCGCTAAGATAGAGCACCTCTGTCGTTCAAAAAAGTTGCATCACGCTGGATTCGAACCACTACACTGCCAATACTCACACATCAGGTGCTCAGTCCTTAACCGATTCAGCCACAAAGTCAACATACATCATGCTTGCTGGAGGTTTAGTACTTAAGTACGGCCCTTCACCTCGAAGGTTAACATACGTGTCAAAGTCTTCAGTGAAGGTTTACAGTGTTCATTTAACTTCATAACATTACAGAGGTCCGCCTCTGTGGTGTAGTGGTTAGTGTGATTAGCTGCCACGCCCGGAAGCCCGGGTTCGATTCCCGGCTCTACCACGAAATTTGAAAAGTGGTACGAGGGCTGGAACGGGGTCCACTCAGCCTCAGGAGGTCAACTGAGTAGAGGTGGGTTCGATTCCCACCTCAGCCATCCTGGATGTGGTTTTCCGTGGTTTACCACTTCTACTCCAGGCAAATGCCGGGATGGTACCTAACTTAAGGCCACGGCCGCTTCCTTCCCTCTTCCTTGCCTATCCCTTCCGAACTTCCCATCCCCCCACCAGGCCCCTGTTCAGCATAGCCGATGAGGCCACCTGGGCGAGGTACTGGTCTTCCTCCACAGTTGTATCCCCGACCCATAGTCTGAAGCTTACAGAACACATGGCATAACCTATTAATTCGATCGTATTACGGGTACCTGTTTTATTTCAAGGCGCAGTAATTCACATGTTTGCAGAATGGTCCTTAGCATTTGGCGCAGAATTGTGCATAGTAGTTTGTGCTTTTGTAGGTCCATCGATCAATTTACAGTGATGACACACAGGTAGTGGTTAGTGTGATTAGCTGCTAATCCCGGAGGCCTGGGTTCGATTCCCGGCTTTGCCACGAAACTTGAAAAGTGACACGAGAGCTGGAATCGGGTCCACTCAGCCTTGGGAGGTCAAATGAGTAGAGGTGGGTTCGATTCCCACGTCAGCCATCCTCGAACTGGTTTTCCGTGGTTTACCACTTCTCCTCCAGGCAAACGTCGGAATGGTACCTAACTTAATGCCAGGGCCGCTTCCTTCTCTCTTTCTTGTCTATCCCTTCCAATCTTTGCATCCCCCCGTATGGCCCCTGTTCAGCATAGCAGATGAGGCAGCCTGGGCGAGGTACTGGTCATCCTCCCAGTTGTATCCATCGACCCAGAGTCTGTAGCTCTAGAACACTGCCTTGAGGCGGTAGAGGTGAGATTCCTCGCTAAGTTCGAGGGAAAATCGACCCTGGAGGGTAAACAGAAGAACAAGAAGATACAACTGGTCGCTGCCTGAACGCTACTTCTTGTATCCTAGCGTGAAACTTGATGTAGTTTCTACATAATACGTTACACTGTAAAGAGAGAGATGGCAGAAGACGGTAGGGTAAAAACACTGAAAAATTATAACACTCACCGACTACTGAAGCATTTTAGCGTCTGTGTGTAACTCAGTTGCTTTAGCAGTTTGGAAACATTGAATTTGCACGAGATATCCGTATTCATGCGAGACCGATCATGATTAGTATTCGAATGGGTCGAGGTGCTGTGTGCTATTCTATATTGGCGAAAATACATTGCAGGTCCAGAAGTTATTCACAGGGATAGGCTAACATACTATGTAGGTCAGTCTTTTCCCGAACTACCATGTGGTATAACAATATTCAGACGTGTCATGTGACGTGCGCCTGTGGAGTGGAGTGGAGTAGGAGTGGGGAAGCGGTCGGGCCAAGTGGACGGCAAAGAGATGGATAGGATGAGCTGGGTAGACGTAGAAGTTATGAGAAAAGTGGTGAAAGAGGTAGTACAGGAGTTATGCCCGTTCGAGCAATTAAAAAAGATGCTTCAGGAGCAAGTCCAGGAGCACGAAAAGACGAGACAGTGGATCCAGGATTACATGAAAAATACGAAGGCAATAATGAAAGATAGCGAGAAAGATCTGGTGTCACTAAGGGAGAAAATAAAAAATATGGAAGAGGAGGTGGTAAACCTGAAGAAAGAAATAGCAGTTTGCAGACAGGAGCGTAAGAAGAAATCCATATTTATTTACGGGGTGGAGGAAGAAAAGTCAGAATCTAAAGTGGACATTATTTACAAAGTGGTAGATCTCATACAAAATAAAATGAAAATTAATTTCAGTGAGGTCGATATAGACAATGTGGAGAGAGTTGGCAAGGTGGGAGGGTACAGGCCCATAAAAGTGTCGCTGCTATCTTCATTGATGGCAGATATAGTGATAAGGAACGCTGGTAATCTGCAGAGTGAGAAAATTGGAGTGAATAGGGATTTCGGAAGAGAAGAGAGTAGGAATTTCAAAATTCTAAAGAAACACTTAGTGAAAGCGAAAATCCAGTGGCTGAGAGCGTATATTAGTGGTCAGATACTTGTTGTAAGCGACAGGAATTGGACCCGGAAGTGGACAGTATCGAAACTGAAATCAATGGATGAGAGTTTGAGGCAAGAAGAAAAAAGCAGGGCTGAGAGTTCGAGGCAAGAAGAAACTACCAGGGCTGATGTGAGGCAAGAAGGAAAAAGCAGGGCTGAGATTTCGAGGCAAGAAGAAACTACCAGGGCTGATGTACATACTGTAAAGGGAGGAACACTGAGTAGATGGGGTTCCTGGGAAGCTATCGTAAAAAGAGCTGAAGAAAAAGGAAATGCAAGGAGGATGGAAGTAGTCAGGAAATTAATGAACGAACTAGTGTCGGAGGTCAGCGCGAGTGAAGAAAGCAGGATGCAGGAAGAGAGGATGGAAGAAGAATCACAGGGAAAGACAAGTGGACAGAATCGGAGCGAGAATAATGGTTTGAGGGAGGAAGCAGAAGTAAGAAGTGCCGTGGTTAAAGGGAGAAGCTTGAGTTTGAAGGAGCTATGGGGTAAAAAGGGAAAAATGGAAGAAGGAGTAATTACGAGAAGTAAAAAGACAAGTAACAGTAGTAAGTAACATGGTTTGCCTGTGTTATGAAATAGATGTCTGTAAGGGGCGGTGTTAAGTATAAGTGATTGTTGTGTCAAAGTTGAAGTGAATGATGGTGGAGTTCAATGGATGGATGATAAGAGAGGTAGCGAGGTTTAGAGGGTATTCATTCAAGTGAAGGTGTCTTTATGTGTATTGAGATCGTATTGGTGAGTGATTTATTAGTTAATGATAAGAGGTATATATGTAAGGATATGTGGTATGGAATTGAAGAGAATGATTGTGGAGTGCGATGGATGGATGATAAGAGAGGTAGTGAAGCTTAGAGGGTATTTATTCAAGTGAAGAATGATAAGAGGTAGCGAAGTTTAGATGGTACTTACTCAAGTAATGATATCTATATGTGTAGTGTAATTGTTACGAGTTTGGAGATATAAAGGAGGTTGGATGGTATCTACTGGAATTGAAGTGTTAATTATGAAAGGTGATGATGATAGATATATGATAAGAGAGGTAGCGAAGTTTAGATGGTATCTATTCAAGTGATGGGGTCTGTATGTGCACTGTAATGGTTAAAGTAAAGAAGTGGTGGTGTCTATAATTGTAATGGTTAAAGTAAAGAAGTGATGGTGTCTGCATGTATATTGTATGATGGATGAATGATAAGAGAGGTAGCGAGGTGATAACGTGTTTTTAAGTGTACTGTAATTGTATGGCACTTATTCATATAATGGTGTCTTGAGATACATAAGATGGATGGATTGTTGAGTTCGAAGGGCATTGTAATGGTTAAAGTAAAGAAGTGATGGTGTCTGCATGGGTATTGTATGATGGATGAATGATAAGAGAGGTAGCGAGGTGATAAGGTGTTTTTAAGTGTGCTGTAAGTGTATGGTACTTATTCAAGTAATGATGTCTTGAGATATAAGATGGATGGATTATTGAATTCGAAGGATGGATGAGAAGAGGGGTAGCGTAGTCTAGATGGTATTCATTCAAGTAAAGATGTCTTAATGTGTATTATAATTATAAAGTAAATGAGGACTGGAATTGAAGTGTTAAGTATGAAAGATGATGATGGATGAATGATAAGAGAGGTAGCGAACTTTAAATGGTATTGGTAAGTGATTTATTAGTTAATGGTAAATCGGCAAGCAAAGTTGGTTTTAGATGATTATTTAATTAGATCAAGCATGGTTGAATAAGATGAGCAGGAACAGACAGGTAGTGCAGTGATAAAGTTGCAACATGAGTAGAATACGTATTAGCAGAATGTGAGTGCAACGGAAGTATGGAATCAGCAACCACGAGGGAGTCAAGTAGAGGAAATGTAGTAGGAATGGAATGTGCTAAGGTTACCGTGTATGAGGTCTGTGACATTCATAATACCGCTGAAGCATGGAATCAGCAACCCTGAGAGAGTCAAGTAGAGGAAATGTAGGAGGAATGGAATGTGCAAAGGTTTGTGTGTATACTCAGCAGGGGCATGGTGGCGAATGGATGATAAGAAAGATAGCGAAGTTTAGTGGGTATTTATTCTAGTAAAGGTGTCTTTATGATAAGAGGTAGATATGTAATGATATGTGGCATGGAAATGAAGTGAATGATTGTTGAGTTCGATGGATGGATATTAAGAGAGATAGCGAAGTTTAGAGGGTATTTATTCAAGTGAAGGTGTATTTATGTGTATTGAGATAGTATTGGTGAGTGATTTATGAGTTAATGACAAGAGGTACTAGGATAGAATTAGTATAGATTTAATGTTGTAAGTAATTAGTTATAGGCTTAATTTAGATGTAGGGGGTGCCCTAGCATGTGAGCTGGTCATCCGTCCATGTTAGAGGCAGCTTAACAGATTTAGCTAGGGGTGGAACCTTGCATGGTTGTCTGGTATTCCGCCTGTGTGGGGGTCCACCAAGTTAGTTGTATGAAATTTGGCTTAGGCTGGACATTGTTATTTTTCTTTATAACGGATCAAAGGGGTATTATTACTGTAGATCTAAAGAAAAATAATAATAAATAATAATAATAATACTATTGGATACAATAATAATAATGGTATAATAATATTCCCTCTTATTATGACTTTATTGTCGTAGAATTTTAATTAACTACTGAAATTATTTCCCATAGAGTGTATTATATTATTATTATTATTATTATTATTATTATTATTATTATTAATATCATATTTTATTCTCAATAACCGAAATAAAAATAACCTGGCATTAAATATTTATGATCATCAGAGCCGAAAGTGTGTCTGAAAATCCGTTCCTATGGAGTTATTGTTAGCGCTGATCGAACACTTAAATGCCATACGTATTGGGGACGAATTACATCGTGAACATTTCTTCACAATTAAATTGCAGTTAATTAATTGTTTTCCTTAGTTAGGAAAAGTGAGTATAGTCAGAATGTTTAAACATAGATACATCCTAATCACTTCCCGAAGTATTTGAATTGGGAGTGACCTGTGAGTGCGTAACGCCACAGGCCATACCTCTTAGAAGACGAACACATGTGACATTGCCTCGCTTGATTCTCCTTCATCCTCAGGGTTGGCCAGAATTTACGTCCAAACTTTACCAGTTTCCTTTTCCACCCGGATTTTTTCTGATCACGAGTGTACTGCACAATAACGAAATTGTTCTGTTTATTTACGTTTTTATGCCTTCCATTATTCAGACTTACTCCTTTAGAGTAGATCGTCGCGCTAAAAGGACAAGAGAAAGGGATTGCCGGTACATCTGGTGTTCGAACTGAAAATCTACTTCTCTGAAGCACCTGTTGCTATAGGCAACCCAACTTACCGAGCAGTATGCATCTGAAGCACGCTGTATGTGAAGTCAGTTGAATTAAAAGAGGTGTTTCAGGACTTCAAGCTATTGTCTCAGAATTTTCCTAAAGTGAGTGAGGACAACACTGGGAAACATATATTCATTAAGCTCCAGAACGTACCTGTCTGATGGATCAAGTCCTGTCTTCTCCGTATTCAACTGTATTGTTTTGTTGCCATGCGAACTCATATTTTTATAATTCAGTCGTGGAGTTCATGAACTTCAGTCGACCTTGGCAGGTCACTGCGTGGAGATATCAGTAATTTATAAACGGGTTTCACTTCTGCCACAGTGAGAAAAATAAATGCTCGTATGTCAAAGGTATTTACTCAATCGATTACTAACCGGAGGGAAGCAGTCTATTATATTTATCCTCTGCTGCTACTGACTTCGCCTACACTTAGCAAAATTAATGTCCTTAAGAGAATTGCAAGTTCAATTCCGTAATAATGGCGCTGAGAAGAACAACGATCCATCAAGTGTTCACAAAATTATTTTAATTATCTTTTTCTATGGATAACATGTGTATTCTAAGATTCATTGTTACAGTTCGATATATCGCGTTAAAAGCAAAGGATTTTTATATCACTCCACATTTCATTTACAAAATTATTTTAATTATCTTTTTCTATGGATAACATGTGTATTTTAAGATTCATTGTTACAGTTCGATATATCGCGTTAAAAGCAAAGGGTTTTTATATCACTCCACATTTCATTTACAAAATTATTTTAATTATCTTTTTCTATAGATAACATGTGTATTTTAAGATTCATTGTTACAGTTCGATATATCGCGTTAAAAGCAAAGGGTTTTTATATCACTCCACATTTCATTTACAAAATTATTTTAATTATCTTTTTCTATAGATAACATGTGTATTTTAAGATTCATTGTTACAGTTCGATATATCGCGTTAAAAGCAAAGGATTTTTATATCACTCCACATTTCATTTACAAAATTATTTTAATTATCTTTTTCTATGGATAACATGTGTATTCTAAGATTCATTGTTACAGTTCGATATATCGCGTTAAAAGCAAAGGATTTTTATATCACTCCACATTTCATTTACAAAAGTACTGTATAAATCGCAAAACATGCATTTTGAATGAATTCCTGATCTATAAGTTGGTTGTATAAAATGACCAAGTTGGTCACCACTGTAGTCGCTTGGCTGTCCTATCCCGACTTTCTAAATTAGATGCATAGGATTTTATTCCTTACTCTCTCTTCAGTCCAATCAATAATAATTGTACCAGGAGATACACGTCAACTCCGCTCATTGAAAGGAAGCGCCTCTATCTATGAGCTCTATCTATCCAACAAAACGTGAAACTGCTACTGCGGGAAGATGGGACAGTAATCAGAAGATGTCACTACTGAATAATTGAGAAGTTTGTCGTTTCTAAGTTTCCTAAACTGATTGGATTTATTTTGTTTTGTTTTGGTGTACATCAAGAAGTTTGGACATTTCTCCATAGATGTCATTACAAAAACTGGTGCAAGGTAAAAGAATTTGTTATTGAAAGAAATTTTGTGTTTATGGGTTTTCTCAAGTAAATTAACCTACATTTAATTTTTAATTATATTTCAAAGTTTGCAACACTTCTTTCTCATTCCGCCAGTTTTGAATCTGGATAATAGGAATTTTCTGTAATTATTTTTCAGCCTATCACAGGCTTCTTGTTGGTTTTTTGGGTGTAACTTTTGATTCTGCCAATAAAATCGAAAGGGTGTATCCGGATTAGTCCAGAACCCTCTAGAACCGTCCCCTCGTGTATATAAGCTGCAGCCTTTCCAGCTACCTTGTCTCTTGATCGCCGTATTTCTGAGAGAGTGTGTGTGTTAAGACAGGAGGCGGAGCACCTCATTCTTCGCCAGGCATACCATCAGCCAAGGTAATGACCACCACACTTATTTTTCTGTACCTACCTCCCCAGACTTACACGAGGGGAAGGTACCAATTTCTAACTATGTAACCTGTTTTCTAAAATGTAAATTTCCTTTCGGCTAATGTAAAATTTCATAAAGTGTTTAACTGCAATTCGGGGATAGAGAGTGCGTTTCACTCTCGTGTTCCCCTTCAACTTGGTTTGAGGTGATTACGATTTTGTAACTGTTTTTTTTCTTTCCTGTAATGTATTAAATTAACTTTCATTTGAGTCACCTCAGTAGCTTGGGATTAGCCTCTGCATTACCGGGCCGAGAGCCCAATTAGGGTTTTATATGTAATGTTCTAGGAGTGCAAGTGTACGCCTCCATTCATTTTGTGTGCGAGCCATTAATTTAACCTGTTCTTCTATCCGCGAAGGCCCAGTAGTTTGGGTTAATTATACCCCTGTGTAAATATTGTAAAAGTGAAAGACGGACCTAGAGAGGTCAGAAATTATAAGATTTTTGATGTAATGTTGCCTTGAATAGGCTGTAAGAAATTGGTTAAAGTGGGAGAGCATGTAAGCTCTTTCCTGTAATTTCTAAATTCCACTGTTATATTGAGGAGTGCCTCTGGAAGGCTGTAAATTTGTTGGAGCAAAGTGCTCTTGAATTTAGGAGATTTCTATCCTTGTCTAAATAATACCACTTCTGTAATTGTAAATGAGTAAACTAGGGGCTTGAAGCCCAAAATTGTTAAATTCCCTATTCTGGGGTTCTCTATTTTAATCCCCAAATTTGTCATTGTTATTTCACTAAGTGAAAAGTTGTTAAAATTGTTTTTGAAAAGTAATGTAACCTTTATTTAAAGTTTAATTAATTTTTGATATTGTAGTTAGACCCATTCAAGCCCACACCTTCCTTCACCTCTCTGCGTTCCACAGATAATCCGGAACAACAACAACAATAATAATAATAATAATAATAATAATAATAATAATAATAATTGTTCCGGGGTATCTGTGGAACGCAGAGAGGTGAAAGAAGGTGCGGGCTTGAACGGGTCTAACTACCATATCAAGAATTGAATTAAAATGTTAACAAAGGTTATATTTCTTTCAATAAAAAACTTAACGAATTTCCACTAGGTGAAATCACAATGAAAAATCAGGTACAATGCCAATCTTGAAACGAGACTTGGAAAAATCCAAGATTCAAACCTTTAACGATTTTGGGCTTCAAGTCCCTAGTTCTACAATTTCTGCACTACAGCTCAAGTTTACAATTCAAACTGAGGAATAATTAGTCAAGGGTAGAAACCCCCTAATTCAAGAACACTTGCTCCCTAAATGACAATGTCTAGCCTTCCAAAGGCAACCTTCACTATTACAAAACTTTGAAAAGAGCTAACAGGCTCTCAGTCTCTTCCAGCCTACTCAAGGCAACATCAAAATCTTACAATCTCTGGCCTCTCAAGGCACAACTTACAAATTGAAAGAGTTTTAAACAGGGGTATCTAGTACCCAACCTGCAGGGCCTTAACGAAAAAAAGAACAGGTTAAATAAACGGCCCGAACACAAACTGAATGGAGGCGTACACAGCGCTCCCAGATAATGGAAAAATTAAAACATACAGGGCTCTCGGCCGATGAAACTGGAGCTAGTCCCAAAACTACTGAGGTGGCTCGCATAGAAATAACTTTAATACATTACAAAAACAGTTACTAAAACGAAGTCACCTCAAACCAAGATGAAGAGGAGCTCGAGAGGGTAACTCACTCTCTATCCCCGATTTAAGTTAAAGACTTTATGAATTTTTTACATCAGCCGAAAGAAGAGTTACATTTTAGAAAAGTTTGTTACATAGTTAAAGTTTCGGAACTTCCCCTCGGTAAATTTGCGGAGACAGCAAGAAAGAATTTATGTGACCACTAGCAAATGTACCCGTGCTTCGCTACGGTATTCTACATTGTATTCGAATATCGAAGTAAATGCTGTACATACAGTAAATAAGATTGTTTTAAAATAGCACGTCTCTTAGCGTTATCCGAGAAACAGCTTGGGAGGTTCCCAATGCGGTGTTTCCAATGTAAAGTGCTTGTTACGGATTTGTCATGATAACGGCAGGCTCACTTCCCTACTGCCATTCACAATCGATTTGGGAAGTTTTCATTATAATTGCAGGCCCCATCGCCTACTGCGCGGTCACAATCGATTTGGGAGTTTTCGTTACAATTGCAGGCCCCCTTTCCTACTTCCAGACGGATTACAGTTTTCATTAGAATGTTTGGCAACTTCCCTACTACCAGTCGAAATTGAGTTGTGCAGTTATAATTATAATGACAGGCCCCTTTTCCTCCAGCCAGCCAGCTTACTACCAGTCACACCAAGTTGGTGAGTTTCCATCAAAATAGCAGGCCACTGTGCCTAATACCAGTCACATTTTAGATGGATACATTTGTTTATAAGGGCGGGTACACTTGCCTACAGACAAACAAAATCGGGTAGTGGACTTCTAAACAACATTGAATAGGGTAAAATTTTTGTAAGATTATCTCACATTGCATTACTTTTCAGATAATTATGTGACAGCTACATATATAGCATTTGGCTCACATATGGGTACTGGGTGGGCCAATTTTCGTGTAGGGTTCGTTGATTCTATCTTTCTTATAAGTGATTTAAAGTATGAATTTTGCATGTGAAAAGTCCAAATTTACTTAACATCGAGAAATAGACAAAAATCAAACGTAAAAGGGATACAGATACAACAAAAAGGCATAAGACGAAGGTTGTAGATCACTCCAAATCTAACGGAGATTGTGCCTTCCCTTATGTGATAGGACTTCGCGAAGATCTGCACCATCATTAAAATTGCCTCCATATTTCGATATTCTTCGGGGAAAAAGTGAAAAATTTAAAGCTCTTGGAAATGTTCTGTCCGTTACAGGCTAAAACGTATAATTTTGCCAAATTTCTGTTTTCTTGTTCGTCTGGCAGATTATGCCGCAATGTGTATATTGAGCGAGGAGGGTTAAAATTAGGACTTTCAAGAAACTAAACCAAAAAGTTATGCAGATGGTTGTTATTATTACCCCTTAAACGCGTAGCTGTGTGAACATTTCGCCAAAATAGTCAATGTACAGGCACACAGTCGTTAGGATTTTATATAGATAGATAAGGAATCTGCTCCATGTACAACACCTTTTGGTCTATGTTTGCTGGACTTACCCTGCAAAACCGACCATTCATGATATCTCCCTTATTAATCTTTCTGTCGAAAAAATACACATGAAAAAAGTTTTAGAAATGGATTTCCAACAAATTTGGTCGATTTCCAGTCAGGTTGGTCATGTACTGTATATATTGTGGAAGAGTAAATTCATCATTTCGGTTCCCTATAAACCGCCAGTCCATTCCAGGAACAGGAAATGTTATTGACCTTTAAAATCTACCTTTGGAAAGGTGGATGCTAAATATAAAGTTTGGTTCAAATATCTTCAATAATTTTCAAGTTGTAAGAAATACGTTCAACACGCGCCCGTTCTTAAGTTAAGTCCGGTTAATGATATCTCCCTTATAAATCCTCTTACCGAAATGATGCACATGAGAAGAAAAGGTTTAAGAATTAATTTCCATTAAGGCAGGTAGATTTCTATTAAGTTTGGTTGTGTATATTTTGTGGGAGTGTAAAATCACGGTTTCGGTTTCGGATAAACCCCCCAGTCATTTCATGGATTTAGAAACAATACTTGTCCTGAAACCTACCCAAGGACAGGTGGATTCTAAATATGAATTTTGGTGGAAATACATCCAGTAGTTTCCAAGTTATAGACAAAGAGACAAACAGAAAAACAGACACCAAAGCTAAAAATATGCAGATGGTCATTATTACACCTGAAACGGATAACTGTACAGAAATGTCGCCAAAATAGTCAATGTACAGACACACTCTAGAAGTGCAGACCTTTATTTCGAGAGTTACTGCTTTGAAACTCTGCGACATATCTGCAAACGGACCTCACCATCAGACGCCTCTTTCAATGTTCTACATGGTTGGTCCCATGACATCTTCTCGTATCTCCTATATTTATGAGTTAGATTGAGTTAGAATCATTGGATGTGAAATTTTGTACAGTTTTCGCATACTACTTTATATTTGTGATACTCATGTGACAGATAGAATAATAAAATTTGGTTATCACATTGCCACTGGTCAGGGACAGGGAACTGTTGCTGAGATGCGTGGAAGTAGGAGGAAGGGAAAAGGTAGGAAAGGGAAATGTAGAGTAGAGGATAGGAAAAGACAGGTGGAACGGGGTCATGGGAAGGAGAAAAGGGAGGAGGAAGTAGCTTCTGCAGCTATCAGGAAAGATAGGGCTGACCAGGAGGGGAGGGGATCAAATGAGGTGGGTAGGGTTGAGGCTCTGGTCATGGGGGATTCCATCGTTAGACACGTGGGGAAAGTGTGTGTAGGAAAGGGAACCAGGGTAGAATGTTATCCAGGAATTAGGTTGAGGCAGATGTTGAGGAAAGTAGAAGAGAGGGAGGAGGGGAAGGAGAAGGTGGTAGTGTTTCACGTTGGTACCAACAACGTAAGGCAAGCTGATATAAGTACCAACATAGTTGGAGATGTGTGGGATCTGGTAAATGCAGCACGGGTGAAGTTTAAGAAAGCGGAGATTGTTATTAGTGGAATACTGTGTAGGAGGGATACTGACTGGAGGGTGATTGGGGATTTAAATGAGACTATGGAGTGGGTATGTGGGAAACTGGGAGTGAAATTTCTAGATCCTAATGGGTGGGTAGGAGAAAGGGATCTGCGCTCGGATGGCCTTCATTTAAACCGCAGTGGTACGTAAAAGTTAGGAAATTTGTTTGGAAGGGTAATAGGGAGGTACATTCAGGGAAACGGGATGGCCTAGGGAGCGGTGATAAGGGAACAGGGAACTGGAAATCAAGTAGGGATGACATAAAATTGTTAGTGTTGAACTGTAGAAGTATTGTAAAGAAAGGAATAGAATTAAGTAACTTAATAGATATATATTTACCAGATATTGTAATAGGAGTTGAATCATGGCTGAGAAATGATATAATGGATGCAGAAATTTTCTCACGGCACTGGAGTGTGTATCGTAGAGATAGGATAGGAAAGGTAGGAGGGGGAGTTTTCATTCTGGTGAAAGAAGAATTTGTAAGCTACGAAAAAGTTAAAGATGAGACACATGAAATTCTATGTGTAAGGCTCATTTCTAAAGATAATAGGCAACTTGATATATTTGGAGTGTACAGATCGGGAAAGGGTAGCACTGATGCGGATTCGGAATTATTTGATAGGATAGTCAGCTATGTGGGAAACGACATGGAAAGAAATGTGATTGTAGCGGGAGATCTGAATTTGCCAGATGTCAATTGGGAAGGAAATGCGAACGACAGGAAGCATGACCAACAAATGGCAAATAAGTTAATATGGGAAGGACAGCTGATTCAGAAAGTGATGGAACCAACCAGAGGGAAAAATATTTTGGATGTGGTGCTGATAAAACCAGATGAGCTCTATAGGGAAACTGAAGTAATAGATGGTATTAGTGATCATGAAGCTGTTTTTGTGGTAGTTAAAAATAAATGTGATAGAAAGGAAGGTCTTAAAAGTAGGACTGTTAGGCAGTACCATATGGCTGATAAAGCAGGTATGAGGCAGTTTCTAAAAAGTAACTATGATCGGTGGAAAACGGTAAATAAAAATGTAAACAGACTCTGGGATGGGTTTAAAGAAATTGTTGAGGAATGCGAAAACAGGTTTGTACCTTTAAGGGTGGTAAGGAATGGTAAAGACCCACCTTATTATAATAGAGAAATAAAGAGACTAAGAAGGAGGTGCAGACTGGAAAGAAATAGAGTTAGAAATGGCTGTGGAAGTAAGGAGAAATTGAAGGAACTTACTAGAAAATTGAATCTAGCAAAGAAGGCAGCTAAGGATAACATGATGGCAAGCATAATTGGCAGTCATACAAATTTTAGTGAAAATGGAAGGGTATGTACAGGTATTTTAAGGCAGAAACAGGTTCCAAGAAGGACATTCCAGGAATAATTAATGAACAAGGGGAGTGTGTATGTGAGGATCTTCAAAAGGCAGAAGTATTCAGTCAGCAGTATGTAAAGATTGTTGGTTACAAGGATAATGTCGAGATAGAGGAAGAGACTAAGGCCAAAGAAGTAATAAAATTGACGTATGATAACAATGACATTTACAATAAGATACAAAAGTTGAAAACTAGAAAAGCGGCTGGAATTGATCAGATTTCTGGGGATATACTAAAGACAATGGGTTGGGATATAGTACCATGTCTGAAGTACTTATTTGATTATTGTTTGGCCGAAGGAGCTATGCCAGATGAATGGAGAGTTGCTATAGTAGCCCCTGTGTATAAAGGAAAGGGTGATAGACATAAAGCTGAAAATTACAGGCCAGTAAGTTTGACATGCATTGTATGTAAGCTTTGGGAAGGCATTCTTTCTGATTATATTAGACATGTTTGTGAAATTAATAACTGGTTCGATAGAAGGCAATTCGGTTTTAGGAAAGGTTATTCCACTGAAGCTCAACTTGTAGGATTCCAGCAAGATATAGCAGATATCTTGGATTCTGGAGGTCAAATGGACTGTATCGCGATTGACATGTCTAAAGCATTTGATAGGGTGGATCATGGGAGACTACTGGCAAAAATGAGTGCAATTGGACTAGACAAAAGAGTGACTGAATGGGTTGCTATATTTCTAGAAAATAGATCTCAGAGAGTTAGAGTAGGTGAAGCTTTGTCTGACCCTGTAATAGTTGAGAGGGGAGTTCCTCAGGGCAGTGTTATCGGACCTTTATGTTTTCTTATATATATAAATGATATGAGTAAAGGAGTGGAATCGGAGGTAAGGCTTTTTGCGGATGATGTTATTCTCTATAGAGTGATAAATAAGTTACAAGATTGTGAGCAACTGCAACGTGACCTCGAAAATGTTGTGAGATGGACAGCAGGCAATGGTATGTTGATAAACGGGGCTAAAAGTCAGGTTGTGAGTTTTACAAATACGAAAAGTCCTCTCAGTTTTAATTACTGCGTTGATGGGGTGAAAGTTCCTTTTGGGGATCATTGTAAGTATCTAGGTGTTAATATAAGGAAAGATCTTCACTGGGGTAATCACATAAATGGGATTGTAAATAAAGGGTACCGATCTCTGCACATGGTTATGAGGGTGTTTAGGGGTTGTAGTAAGGATGTAAAGGAGAGGGCATATAAGTCTCTGGTAAGACCCCAACTAGAGTATGGTTCCAGTGTATGGGACCCTCACCAGGATTACCTGATTCAAGAACTGGAAAAAATCCAAAGAAAAGCAGCTCGATTTGTTCTGGGTGATTTCCGACAAAAGAGTAGCGTTACAAAAATGTTGCAATGTTTGGGTTGGGAAGAATTGAGAGAAAGAAGAAGAGCTGCTCGACTAAGTGGTATGTTCCGAGCTGTCAGCGGAGAGATGGCGTGGAATGACATTAGTAGACGAATAGGTTTGAATGGCGTCTATAAAAGTAGGAAAGATCACAATATGAAGATAAAGTTGGAATTCAAGAGGACAAACTGGGGCAAATATTCATTTATAGGAAGGGGAGTTAGGGACTGGAATAACTTACCAAGGGAGATGTTCAATAAATTTCCAATTTCTTTGAAATCATTTCGGAAAAGGCTAGGAAAGCAACAGATAGGGAATCTGCCACCTGGGCGACTGCCCTAAATGCAGATCAGTATTGATTGATTGATGCCAATTTGCGTGCCGAATGTCATGATTCTATCTTTCCTATGTGCCAAATTAATGTTAACATATACGTGTGAAAGTACAAAATTAACTTCAAATCGAGAAATACAGCTCTATTTAACGTATAAGGAATAGAAATACGATAAAAAGTCATAGGACCAAAGTTGTAGATCTCTCCAAAATGAAGGGCGATTGTGCTTTCTGATTTGTGATAAGACTTACAGATTAGCCACCAATTATCCCGAAACGAAGGTGTGCACCGTCGTTAAAATTGCATCCATATTTCGATATTTTCCGGGGCCGAAAGTTATACATTTGCATAGCTTAGAATACTTCGTCAAAGGAAAGAGTGTCACGCTTTCGGGATTAGCACTCGCATACATACGGTCTAATTAAGGAAGAAAATAATTCAGTAAAGAAAGTTGAAATTAATAGAAAATGGATTAAAACTGAGGACAGCCGGATGACGACAAATATGTAAATACCAAGTGAATGTATTGGAAAATCAAATGCGCCTCAATAAATTATGCTGGTGTGGGTTATGGATATAAGAAAGAGGTAACAGGGGAGAAATTTAGGTGCAGGCATTCTTAGGTCAACAGGTAAGATGACTAATCGTGTTATTACTAAGCTATTCGAGGACGGTTATAAACTCCAACGATATTCCGCCAATATCCCGCAGAATGGCTGATTGACGTCCTCTCTTGCCTTCTACCCAAGGAACAACCATGAATTTAAAGGTATGATGAGGAAAATGGCAATACGTTACTTCCCTGTTGGCAAGCAGTCAGAGACGTTGCCATGGTAACCTGTAGGTTCGTTGTCGGTCTGCCGGTCACTCAATGCCGAGCATGGTACCCGCATAAAATAGTAAATTTCTCCGTCATTTGAATAGTAAGGTAAATTATGAACATAACGAAAGTTGTTTATAATGAAGAGACGTTTCACATGCGGTCCACGGAGTTTACAGGAAATCAATAGTATAAGAGAAAATGGAGGAAAAAGGAAAACCTTTCTGGTTTTCCTATAAATCCCCGTCTAATCAAAGATTTTAAAATCAAATGCATATAGAAACCTTCCTCGGGGTGAGTATACTCCAAATATGAAGTTTGGTTGAAATCTATCCAGCCGTTTTGCCGTGATGGTGGAACAAACAAACAAACAGACACGAAAAGTAAAAACCACCGATTCGGTCTTGAGTTGACCTAAAACGGATAAATATCTGAAAAATTGGCAAAACAAACGAAATTACAGACAGCGGACCCCCTACAACTTTATTTATAAGATTACTTTGTAGATGTTCTGCCGGCCGAAGAAAGAGGCGCCGCGCCTCCTGCCTTAATACGCACACTTAGAAAGACGGCGATCAATTGACCAAGAAACATGAAAAGCCGCTGTTTATATACCCTCAGGGAAGGTTCATGACTAATCCGGACACACCCTCTCAATTTTTATTGGCAAATTCAAAGTGAACAAGAAATGTGGGATTGGTTGAACATTAATTACAAAAATTTATGATTGTCCAGATTCAAAACTGATGGAAAGAAAAAGAAGTGTTGCCAGCCCAAAAATAAATGAACATAGATTCAGTTATGGAAAACCTAGGAATACGAAACTTCTTTAAGTTATAAGTTCTTCCACCTTGCACCAGAGTGCATGATCAGAGTTTTTGGTAGTGTCATCTGTGGAAAAATGCCCAAACTTCTTGATATATAGTAAAACCAAACAAGGAGAAATTCAATCAGTTTAGAAAACTTCACAATAACAAAATTACTTGAAATTTCAGTAGTAACATCTTCCGTTGAAAGTTCCAAGTTCATGTAGTATCAGTTTCACCTTTTGATAGATAGAGGAGTTTATTAAGGTACTTATTTTGAATGAGCGGAGTTGAGGTGTACCTCCCGGTACAATAATAATAATAATAATAATAATAATAATAATAATAATAATAATAATAATAATAATAATAATGATAATAATAATAATTGTACCGGAGGTACACCTTTCCGTGCATTTGAACTGAGTGCCTTTTAGAAGACCATCTGTGTTATCAATCTGAAACTATGTATTGGAGGAAGTTTTGAACTTTAATATTCAGATGCCTCTACAGTCGACTTACGTGCTCCCGCTGGTGGGAGGACGGACAATTAATTTTCAAAGGAATTTTATGTTTTCTAAGTTGGTTAAACTGAAGTGTTTGTAGACTGTTTTTTGTGTGCTAAGGTTGCTAGCATTTCTATCACTTCCTTCTTCCTGAAATATTTAGCCAATCAGAAATGTTGGTAGAAACATTTTGTACCCAATCAAAATTGGGGGTGTGTACAGGCCATCGGCCTAGAGAGTTCTGAAACCTTCCCCCTGCTATATAATCTGGGAGCTTTTGGACCATGTTGTCTTCTTCTTTGCTCCAGTCTAGAGTGCATACTTTAGTGGAGGCAGGAAAAAGCCTTGCCCGCCGTCGGAAGGCCCACCAGCTCAAGGTAATGACAGACATCTTTTAAATATGTGACAGCTCCAGAAAGCTGACTTGAGAGAAAGGTTTCAAAATTCATTCTTAATGTAAATTTCTAAAGAGTATAATCACCGTTTAAATGTAACTTCCAAGCAAGTCTAAGGACTCTATTCAAATCCCTGCTGGGAAATATGTAACTTAGGCAATAAAGAGTGTTCACCCTCTTTTAATTCCCATTCAACTTGGTATGGGGGTGACTATGATTTTCTGAAACTTTAAATTTTGGAACTTCATGTTGTCGCCATTTAATCACCCTCTGTATTATAGGCTTAGCCTCTGTAACTTCGGGCCATAAGCCCATGTAGGATTTTAAGTGTTCTCAAGCGTATTTCAAAAGGAGTGCAAGTGTTTCACCTCCTAACATTTTGTTTACGGCCAATATCTTAAACCTTTTCTTTTAACCAGTAAGGCTATTTAGAATGGGCGCTTGCTGCCTCTGTGTAAATTGTCATTCATTAATGGATGAGTGTATAATAGACTGTCGAACTGAAATGACAGTGAACTCTGTTTTCAAGGTTTATCAAGTGTTTGTATAAGAGAATTGTGCCTTGGAGAGGCTAGATGTCGTAAGTTTTGGAGCTCAGTCTCCTAGAGTGTAAACTGAGTGGAGCAAAAGTGCTCTTTGAAAATAGTGTAACTTTGGAGCCACGAGCTCTAAATTTTGTCTTTAAGTCAAAATTGTGATCAGAGCTGACGAGCTCGCCACTTCTCTACTCAACTGTTATTTGTTGCTGTTCATTAAAATTTAAAGTCAGAAAGAAAGAAAGGAAAGAAAGAAATAACATTTCAAATTGTAGTGTTTTAAATTACGCTCTCATCTTTCTCTGTCCGCCCATTCAAGCCCGCACGTTCTTACACATATTATAACCTTCCAATGTATGTCAGGATGAAATTGGTGAGCACATTGGAAGTTTATGTTGAGAAATAACGTCAATGAAATCTTATGTTCGGTTATTACATCTCCGGGTGAATTTGAGTTCAGTTGACTTGTCTAATTACGTGAACGGCATCGCTGAATTGAAGATATCGGCGGATTGATAACAAGCTCTAAACCCCGTGGTGCCTTGGAAATATTGGTAGACAATTAAACATCGTGGAACATAGGGCAGGATTAAATGAATAATACACATTTCTCAAGTAAAGTTTCTGAAATGCATGAACGACAGAATATCAATGGCAGAATGTTACTGAGGGCCATGAAATGTGCGAATAATAAGTTTACATGAGAGGGCCATACCTTGTACATCTAGTCTCGCACGATTCGACGATCGAGATGAATAAATGAAACTGTCGATTACTAACCTAAATACAAGGCGGCAATTATTAAATAAGTTCCTTTGCTAGTACAGCTAATTTATACGAGATCATTACGCATTATGTGTCAAATGTTTCCAATTGTCAAGAACATATGGGAGCTGGAAGCAGAGAAGAATTCTAAAAGCAAACCGTCTGCGATTATTATGTTGTGGTAGAATTTGTTTTGTCTCTGAGGAAATTGACTTTTCATTCTGTATCTCAGAAGGATCGGAAGCAAAAATTCGTAGGGAAAAGATTGTATTGAAGAGATATATTAGCGTGATATTGGCATATTATAAACACTTATTATATTGTAAAACAAGATATCTTGTTATTGAAAGTGCAAAAGGCAAGTGTATCAATCGAACTGTAAAATTGTATCAAGGTGTATAACTCTGTCCTAATTGATATTTCTGAGTTTCAGGTAACATGGAACCGTCAGTTATTGGTTATACATATGAGATGACTGCACGTATTAACATGAACAACTAAAATAGAGGGACCTCGAAGGATCTGGCCAGGAATGTGATGGACATTAATGAATAATATTTATGGTTGAGAGCTGAACACGGAAGGTGACACTGTCGTGGAGCAACAACCCAGGATGAGTACTTGAATATCATCTATATATTCCGCCACTTAGTTGCTTATTTTAGATGTAGAGTAGTATTTATTTTGAATGTCGATTTAAGACATGTTCAATTTTCAACTTGAAGGCGACCGTTATTTGTTAATCATTGCGTTATATTAATTATGATCGTTGCGTCTAGTGCAGTGAGTCAATCTACGTTGTGATAATATGCGATGGGTCGTTTAAGTTTTCTTTTAATATCTGCTAGCAAGGTTTTACGGAATGGTTTTTCGGCATCGATGTTATTGGTACCGTAATGGTGTTATGGTGATGAGCATTATCCTAACTCATGGCTCAAAATATCCCAGAGGAGCTTAGTATTTGCGACGTGCGATTCTGTGGTCTTCAAATATTATGTGCTTGTGCAGAAATGCGGTGTTTGATAATGGAAGTGTGATATTCTTGTGGTGATATGGTGTTAATGCGGCAACGTATTTAGTAGTTTTTGACGTAATTGCCTGAATAGATTATTCCTAAGTATTGTGAATTCATTGTGCATGACGATTTGTGCGACGTGATAAGGTGTTTGATACGGTAGGATCTTTGAAAATATGTACGTGGATAATGAGATGTGGATGGTTATAGACGTGTCATTAGGATTGCGTATTTTATGATGATGTTATGTGAAGGTCCTGATGATGGCATTGGTGTTAGGAATTGTGTTGGTCATGCGTGAATTTTGATGTTGTTGTGATGAATGATTTATTTAGGCACGAGGCCGTATTTTAGAATAATGTTATAGGGTTTTGCACTCACGAACACTAATAGATGGTCGTCACATTTATCCTATTTAAATACAAGATTGACCAGAGCGCACGGTATTATAGGGGATGTTTAGGATCTTCACAAAATAAACGATAACGTATAGATATTCGGTCATGTCGCAAAGGGAATATGATCTCCTATGGTAAGTAAATCATTTCTTTGCTAGTTGGATATTTTGTAGATCATTTGAGTTGACGCCTAGTGCTGATGTAGTTATTTCAGGCCAAACGTCGCAGCGGAATACGGAGGCGCAGAATCAACGTAGTTAGAGAAGGTTATCGTAGATATTGCAATGTCTATTGATGTTCTTTATCTAGGTGCAGTCTTCGATGAATGTTCGAGAGGATCGAGTCTGTCTTTTAAATGCATGATTTTGGTGGATGACATATTATGTTACGATCCTGTCTTTCAAACATTTCTCTTGCATTTATGATGATTTATGAATTTAGAATAACGGTGTTTTCAAGTTGCTAGGTAGACAGTTTACCGATAAATAGTGCGATGATTTAAATGAGAATGACGGAATATTATGAGATATTTGAGTAGGAACAGCATCCTAAAATGGACGATTCAATAACTCCCAATTATTTACTTCGAAATGCGCGATGGATAATAGATCTTTCACTGTAAGCCTTCAGCAGTGGGACACTTTGTCTCTTTTGTTTTTCGATTTTCTCTTGATTGACGATGTTATAATTTCTTTGTAACAAGAGCAAGAAGTTAGGTGTTTATTTCAATTTTAACGTAACATTTATTCTTTCTATTTCCGTTTGTGTTGCTAATAATTTGATCATTATGTAACTGACATTCGAAGTTATTTTGAATCATTAAACGGAAAATCCTTCCATAAATGAAACATTTCACAGAGTTCTCATTTGATGTAGCGTAGGAATACTAGGATAGTTATTTAATTTAGGATAAAATGAAATGATGGTCAATGTATCTTGATGAATATGCCAATATCCTAGATCTTTTAGCATTCTGTTGCGGAATATTCACGTAATTTTTGGGCAGGAAATGATGATTACTTTCTACGTTTAAACCACACTGATAACAGTCCACTATATGAACCTGTGACCCGACTCGTCGGACTTGCACGTCCCTAGAGTGGAGGCTTCATGGATCTCCGACTGCTTTGCTTTGCCGCGGCGCTACCCAACACTGAGATACTGAATTAAGATGTACAAAAAGGTCACAGGGATGCTGTCAGGGCTCATAAGGGTTAAAATATTACTTGTCACCCAACTGTGGGGCTAGAGTTGAATTATTTTATCACCCAACGGCTAGAGTCGAATTATTTACCGCCTGGCAGTGGACTTGAGCTGTATACATCATCGTTTAATGCTTATTAGTGGAATCCAAGATGAAGAGAACAGAGTAGAGATTATTTCATTAAGGAAAAAAGAAAACTCGAGACGACATTGGTAATCAGAGAGAACATTGAATTTATGACGTCGTTGGTGAAGGATGTTTGAAATATTTATTTAATCGTATATTTTATGAATAATATTGGAAGGATTTATCCGTTGAACAGTACTGCGATTTTACTTAATTTTATTTTATGACATTATGGAAGGATATTCCGTAAAACTTCAGCTCTTGTTAATCGGGATAGTGAATCATTTAACTTGAATAGCACGATATGTTGTTCCGTGTCACTTATTGTTGGATGTCCGTCATATTTCGGGTCAGATCCGGAGAGACCCATACGTTCGATTTCATTGAATTTAATTCGTGAGGTGTTAGGCAGGCATAGGTGTTGTGGAAACACTGGATAAGGACTGTATAGAGAGATTGAGAGTTATACATTCTTAATAAGGAAACGATATAGGAAATTAGGATGGCGTCTCTTGCACAAGTAAAGTTATTATTGGAGGAGCTCGCTGGGAAAATGAATAAAATGCAAGAATCGCAAGAAAGTACAGAAAAGAGAATTCAAGAAGTACGAGAATCGCAAGAAAGTACAGAAAAGAGAATTCAAGAAGTACGAGAATCGCAAGAAAGTACTGAGAAAAGCATTCAGGAAGTACGTGAATCGCAAGAAAATACTGAGAAAAAGATTCAGGAAGCACAAGAAAGTACAGAAAAGAGAATACTGGAAGTACGCGAGTCGCAAGAAAATACCGAGAAGAAAATCCGGGAATCACAGGATATTACTAGGGCAGAAATCCACGAATCACACGAGAAAATGCAAGGAACTTTTGACAGAATCACTGATATGGTACAAGAAAACATGAAGGTAATGCAAGAAGAAATTGTATCGTTAGGATCGAAAGTCGCTGAAGTACAAGGAGAAGTATTAAATTTAAAAGAAGTGAATGCGGCAATGAATGAGAATAAGAGAAATTTTCAAGAAAAATTTGAAGAATTGAAGGATGATTTTAAGTCGAGCATCCAAGAGTTGCAAGTCCAAGTTGACCATGACCTTAAAGAGCTCAAAGAAGAAGTAGATGTGATGCAAGAGAAGATGAAAGAGTCTGATAATAGTTGGGACGGAAGATTCAAGAAGGTAACGGATGAAGTCAATATCACCAATGAGAATATACGGAAGGAGATAGCCCAAGCAAGAGAACAAATCAATGACAGATTCAATTTGATAACGGAAGAATCCGACGAGAATAAAGCTTCGATGAATCAGCAAATAAAAGGATTAAAAGACGATTTGAACGCTATTCAAAAGGACGTACAGAACTTGAGGATTGAAAATGAAACAAATAGAAATTTGGTATCAACTTTGACCGACCGACAGACAATAATTGAGGATGGAAGGAAGACTGAAGTAAACAGTCAATTTGAGATACCGCAGCTTAGCGTTGATATTAACGACAACGGGACAGTTCATACAGGAAGCGGAACCCAGATTGTTAACATTATACGTACTTATGAGGATAGGCCTAAGAAATTTAACGGGAATATAGGATCCAGTATGACTCCTCGTGGTTTTCTCAGAGAGATAGAAGAGTATTTTAGGGAAGCGAAGGTATCCACGGAGCGTCAGTTAAAGACAGTGGAGAAACACCTAGAAGGTGCACCACTCATTTGGTTTAAGGCTTTCCGCTACGTTTTTGAGGACTATGCAGGCTTCAAACAAGCTTTCTTGGACAAATTCTGGGGGGTCGACGTTCAACAAGGAATCAGACTCGAATTATACTCAAAGAAATATTCTCTATCGGGGCCGAGTAGATTTGCAGAGTACTTCACGATGCAATTTCATCGGTTGAAAGAGCTTGATTCTCCACCCACAGAGACAGAAATGGTACGGGCAATAGTCAAACAATTCCCCGCGGATATACAGAGATTACTGACGGCGGCGAACATTCAATCGGCTGTGCAAGCGGAGTCAATACTACGACAAATTGACAGCACAACAACGCATACTAATAGCCGCATAGTAAGACACGTCGATCCGACGGTAAATGTTGTAACACCAGCAGGAGATGAAGGTGTAGAAAGGAACGAGAGATACAACAGTCATGGCCAAGGAAATAGACCTGTGGCGAATGAAGGCTACAGAAGAATGGAACATAGGGATGAGAAGAGTGATAAGACACGCCAGAAGTGGACACCGTTTCGAAACGAAGAACGAAGATATCCTAGGTACTACAGAAATACAAAGTGGAATCGGAACAGAGACAAATGGCCGTATCGCAGAAACAGGTATCGAGAAAATTCGAGACAGTCAGATATTCGACAGGACGAGGAGATAAATAAAGAAAGAGAAAGGTACCTTAGCGAATTAAGAAAACAGCAGGAAGGCAAACAATGGGAACGAGCAATATTAAATCAAGATATGAACGCTGATTGCGTGGGCGCGACTAGTCTGTTGTATCAGCAGGAGCAAAGAAAAGAAAGCGCCGATAAAACGTTGAATCCCGCAGCCGCACCATTTGACAAGAATAATCAAGGCAATGACGGGGTGAAAAAAAACTTCATTTTGGAATCAGTAATAGATGATAGAATTAGTAAATTAAATCCAAATTATAAGCAACACGAATGGGTTATAGCTGGAATCGAATCGTGGGAATTTAAACCGGAGGAATTGCTGCACGAAGACGGTCAACCTGAAGGAACGAAATTAAAGAGAGGACTACCCGTTATTTATGTCACAATACTGGGTATTCGAGTATTGTCATTATTGGACACTGGAGCGAGTATTAGTATCATCTCCAAGCTATTATTCTCAGAGTTACAAGACAAAACACACTTGCCTGTAATTCCGATAGCCAATATGAAAATCAAGGGCATAATCCCAGACAAGGTTACGAAATGCAAGATACAAACTTATTTGCCAATAGAGATTGGAGGAAATTTAATGGAACACCCATTTGTAGTCATGGATAAAATCCAATACAACTTAATTATTGGATCCGATTTCATCAGGGAAAACAACATAATAATTGATTTAAATAGAGAAGAAATAAGGATCAGATGTGACGGTGAAGGAGGACAGGATATTACAGCTAGAATAGAGAACAAGGAAACGAGTGAGCTACAGAAAACCATGAGCATTTCAATAAATGAAGCTGCACACGTTGCCGAGAAGATAATGGAAAGATATGACACAGAAGATGCTGTAAGTGGACGCACAATCGACAGTGGAATAGGAGGAAGTCCTGAGCAGCAAGGGATAATTGAGAATCTGCTGAAAAGGTATAGCAATGCTTTTAAGAACCAGCCTGGAGCAATAAAGAACTTTGAGTACAAGTTATTAGTGAAGGATTGAAGGCCGTTTAAGATCAAACCGTACCCGATACCAGATAAATTCATGCCCGAGGCTAGGAAGGTAATACAGGAGATGATCGATAATGGCATAATATCTAAAGCACATTCACCATTCGTTAGCCCTCTGGTAGTGGTAAGAAAAAGCAACGGGTCCATCCGTGTGTGTATTGATGCAAGACAGGTCAACGCCAAGTTAATTCCTGAGTATGATAAAGCTCCAGTAATAAAGGAGATAATAAGAAGATTTCGGAACAAGAGGTTTTTCACGATATTAGATTTGACTTCCTCATACTTCCACATAGTCTTGGAGAGTAAATCCAGACTATTTACTGGATTCATGTTTGATAATCAAACGTATATCTTTGAAAGACTCCCATTTGGCATTTCTAACTCCGCGGCCGCGCTTGTACGAGCTCTAGACAGGAACTTGAAGCCGGAAGTAAAAGAATTTATAACCATTTATGTTGATGACATCGTACTGGCGACAGCAACTTTCGAGGAGCATGTAGTCAAGTTGGAACAGTTGCTAAGTAATTTGGATGAGGCTGGATTCAAAATCAATCGGTCCAAGTCGAAATTTTGCCAATCCGAAATCTTGGTTGTTGGGCATGTAATTGACGGAACTGGAATAAGACCAAACCCAGTTAAGATACAGGCCATATGTAACTTTCCGAAGCCCAGAAGGATTAAGCATATCCGGCAGTTCTTGGGAATGACGAGATTTTTCGCTAGCCATTGTCCAAGATATACAGAGATATTAGCTCCCCTGCAAGATTTACTGAAGACCAATAATCGCTGGCGATGGAATGAGAGTCATGATCGAGCTTTTGTTAACGCGAAGGAATTACTAGCTAACAGTATAAAACTTGGATATCCGGAATTTGATCGTGAGTTTATTATTCAATCCGATGCTTCAGCAGTTGGAGTTGGAGCTGTACTGTATCAGGAGAATAATGGAGAGAATAACATAAACTATTTAGCCTTCGTTAGTAGAAAATTGAGGAACCATGAGCTTAAGTATACGACCACTGAACTTGAGATGTCGACCATTGTTTACGCATTACAACAGTGGAGGAAAATAGTGTATGGGTATCAGGTAGTCATTAGGACGGACCATAAGGCACTAACGTTTGTGTTAAAAACTACATTATCCAGCGAGAGAGTATCACGATGGGCACTTTATGCACAGCAGTTTAATTTAAGAATCGAGTTCTGCCCGGGTAAAAGTAATGTGTTGGCAGACAGTCTAAGCCGAAATCCAACAGAAGAGCCTCTGGAAGTTAATATGATCGAAGTAACTCAAGAGGATGAGGAATGTTTGGAGAGCTTAAAACGATTGCCAGAGTTGCAACTTGAGGATTCATCTCTGAAAGAGATTATTGAGTATTGTCAGAGGAGATCAGCGAACGATGGGCCCGAAGATCAAATAAATGATTATATACTGGCGAATAATATCTTGTATAAATACATAGATAAAGATCGGAAGAAATTAAGAGTGGTGGTACCACGCAAATTAAGATGTAAGCTCATATGGTACATCCATAGGATGATTGGTCACGGTGGACTAGATAAATTAGCAGCTACAATAGGAGAGACATTCACATGGACTGGGTTCCGGAGAACCATAGGTAGAATAGTAAAAACCTGTGATATATGTCAGAGGGTGAAATATAACTCCGTATTATTATATCAACCACCGATAGCTGTAATACCAGACCGTCCTAGGGAAGTATACGCCATGGACTTGTATGGGAGTTTACCCGTAGGTAAACGTGGAAACCGTTTTGTTTTGGTAGTCCTTGACGTAATGTCAAAATTCGTATCACTTCAGCCCATTAGGAAGGCCAACTCTAAGTCCATTATTAGGAGTTTAGAAAGAGTAACGATACCAAAAATGGGTAAACCGAAATGCATAATAACGGACCATGGAACGCAGTTTACGTCAAACGAATTTGCGGAAGCTTTAAGGAAAATGAACATTCAACACCGGTTTAGTTCTATAAGACACCCTGAATCCAATGCGGCTGAGAGGGTCATGAAAGAAATTGCGAAATATTGTAGAATTTTCTGCCATGAACGTCATTGGACATGGACTTCATGTTTACCGACAATAGCCGATTGTATAAATTTTACATGGCACGAGTCTATCGGCAATATTCCAAGCATTCTTCACATGAACGAACAACCAAGACGCCCCTGGAACGAGATCATTGCTAGACCAGTCGAAGAAAGTCCTAGCATCGAAGAGAACATAAAGCAAGCTCAGGCCTGTATGAAAAGGCAGGCCGAAAAACGTCTCAAGAAGCTAAGGCATAAGAAATTTCGAGAACCTTTGGAGGTTGGAACCTATGTTCTCGCAAGAAAACCAGCCGTATCTTGTCCTGCGGAAAAATTCTATTCCAAATTTGCACATTTGTACATCGGGCCATTCAAGGTTATTGAAGCGTTGGGTAATAATGCATATAAAATACAGAGTTTGGGTTCCAACAACATTTCTATTTTCAATGCTTCGAGTCTTAAGCAGTACAGTTTCCCTATCGTTGATGAGGAAGAAGTTAATGTCATCGTGGAAGACGAAGGAAACGGAGATGCCTTGGACGTCTATTCGCTGACCGACGGATCAGATGACGAATGATGAAGTTCAAACAAGACTAGAAGGCAGGATATTGTATAACAGTATATCAAGACCAGAGTTATTTTCGATCGTTTCAGACTTGATAAAAGACGATTTCATTGAAGAAGAGAATTATGAATAGACCTTGCATAAACATGAAATTTCTCCTTTCATACGAAATTTCATTTTTGAGTAGGGGGGGAATATAACCTTCCAATGTATGTCAGGATGAAATTGGTGAGCACATTGGAAGTTTATGTTGAGAAATAACGTCAATGAAATCTTATGTTCGGTTATTACATCTCCGGGTGAATTTGAGTTCAGTTGACTTGTCTAATTACGTGAACGGCATCGCTGAATTGAAGATATCGGCGGATTGATAACAAGCTCTAAACCCCGTGGTGCCTTGGAAATATTGGTAGACAATTAAACATCGTGGAACATAGGGCAGGATTAAATGAATAATACACATTTCTCAAGTAAAGTTTCTGAAATGCATGAACGACAGAATATCAATGGCAGAATGTTACTGAGGGCCATGAAATGTGCGAATAATAAGTTTACATGAGAGGGCCATACCTTGTACATCTAGTCTCGCACGATTCGACGATCGAGATGAATAAATGAAACTGTCGATTACTAACCTAAATACAAGGCGGCAATTATTAAATAAGTTCCTTTGCTAGTACAGCTAATTTATACGAGATCATTACGCATTATGTGTCAAATGTTTCCAATTGTCAAGAACATATGGGAGCTGGAAGCAGAGAAGAATTCTAAAAGCAAACCGTCTGCGATTATTATGTTGTGGTAGAATTTGTTTTGTCTCTGAGGAAATTGACTTTTCATTCTGTATCTCAGAAGGATCGGAAGCAAAAATTCGTAGGGAAAAGATTGTATTGAAGAGATATATTAGCGTGATATTGGCATATTATAAACACTTATTATATTGTAAAACAAGATATCTTGTTATTGAAAGTGCAAAAGGCAAGTGTATCAATCGAACTGTAAAATTGTATCAAGGTGTATAACTCTGTCCTAATTGATATTTCTGAGTTTCAGGTAACATGGAACCGTCAGTTATTGGTTATACATATGAGATGACTGCACGTATTAACATGAACAACTAAAATAGAGGGACCTCGAAGGATCTGGCCAGGAATGTGATGGACATTAATGAATAATATTTATGGTTGAGAGCTGAACACGGAAGGTGACACTGTCGTGGAGCAACAACCCAGGATGAGTACTTGAATATCATCTATATATTCCGCCACTTAGTTGCTTATTTTAGATGTAGAGTAGTATTTATTTTGAATGTCGATTTAAGACATGTTCAATTTTCAACTTGAAGGCGACCGTTATTTGTTAATCATTGCGTTATATTAATTATGATCGTTGCGTCTAGTGCAGTGAGTCAATCTACGTTGTGATAATATGCGATGGGTCGTTTAAGTTTTCTTTTAATATCTGCTAGCAAGGTTTTACGGAATGGTTTTTCGGCATCGATGTTATTGGTACCGTAATGGTGTTATGGTGATGAGCATTATCCTAACTCATGGCTCAAAATATCCCAGAGGAGCTTAGTATTTGCGACGTGCGATTCTGTGGTCTTCAAATATTATGTGCTTGTGCAGAAATGCGGTGTTTGATAATGGAAGTGTGATATTCTTGTGGTGATATGGTGTTAATGCGGCAACGTATTTAGTAGTTTTTGACGTAATTGCCTGAATAGATTATTCCTAAGTATTGTGAATTCATTGTGCATGACGATTTGTGCGACGTGATAAGGTGTTTGATACGGTAGGATCTTTGAAAATATGTACGTGGATAATGAGATGTGGATGGTTATAGACGTGTCATTAGGATTGCGTATTTTATGATGATGTTATGTGAAGGTCCTGATGATGGCATTGGTGTTAGGAATTGTGTTGGTCATGCGTGAATTTTGATGTTGTTGTGATGAATGATTTATTTAGGCACGAGGCCGTATTTTAGAATAATGTTATAGGGTTTTGCACTCACGAACACTAATAGATGGTCGTCACATTTATCCTATTTAAATACAAGATTGACCAGAGCGCACGGTATTATAGGGGATGTTTAGGATCTTCACAAAATAAACGATAACGTATAGATATTCGGTCATGTCGCAAAGGGAATATGATCTCCTATGGTAAGTAAATCATTTCTTTGCTAGTTGGATATTTTGTAGATCATTTGAGTTGACGCCTAGTGCTGATGTAGTTATTTCAGGCCAAACGTCGCAGCGGAATACGGAGGCGCAGAATCAACGTAGTTAGAGAAGGTTATCGTAGATATTGCAATGTCTATTGATGTTCTTTATCTAGGTGCAGTCTTCGATGAATGTTCGAGAGGATCGAGTCTGTCTTTTAAATGCATGATTTTGGTGGATGACATATTATGTTACGATCCTGTCTTTCAAACATTTCTCTTGCATTTATGATGATTTATGAATTTAGAATAACGGTGTTTTCAAGTTGCTAGGTAGACAGTTTACCGATAAATAGTGCGATGATTTAAATGAGAATGACGGAATATTATGAGATATTTGAGTAGGAACAGCATCCTAAAATGGACGATTCAATAACTCCCAATTATTTACTTCGAAATGCGCGATGGATAATAGATCTTTCACTGTAAGCCTTCAGCAGTGGGACACTTTGTCTCTTTTGTTTTTCGATTTTCTCTTGATTGACGATGTTATAATTTCTTTGTAACAAGAGCAAGAAGTTAGGTGTTTATTTCAATTTTAACGTAACATTTATTCTTTCTATTTCCGTTTGTGTTGCTAATAATTTGATCATTATGTAACTGACATTCGAAGTTATTTTGAATCATTAAACGGAAAATCCTTCCATAAATGAAACATTTCACAGAGTTCTCATTTGATGTAGCGTAGGAATACTAGGATAGTTATTTAATTTAGGATAAAATGAAATGATGGTCAATGTATCTTGATGAATATGCCAATATCCTAGATCTTTTAGCATTCTGTTGCGGAATATTCACGTAATTTTTGGGCAGGAAATGATGATTACTTTCTACGTTTAAACCACACTGATAACAGTCCACTATATGAACCTGTGACCCGACTCGTCGGACTTGCACGTCCCTAGAGTGGAGGCTTCATGGATCTCCGACTGCTTTGCTTTGCCGCGGCGCTACCCAACACTGAGATACTGAATTAAGATGTACAAAAAGGTCACAGGGATGCTGTCAGGGCTCAATATGCAATCCACGGTATTCCCGTAAATAATAATAATAATAATAATAATAATAATAATAATAATAATAATAATAATAATAATAATAATAATCTTCTTTATCTCTTTACCCTCCAGGGTCGGCTTTTCCCTCGGACTCAGCGAGGGATCCCACCTCTACCGCCTCAAAGACAGTGTCCTGGAGCTTCAGACTCTTGGTCGTGGGATACAACTGGGGAGGATGACCAGTACCTCGCCCAGGCGGCCTCACCTGCTATGTTGAACAGGGGCCTTGCTGGGGAATGAGAAGATTGGAAGGGATAAACAAGGAAGAGGGAAGGAAGCGACCGTGGCCTTAAGTTAGGTATCATGCCGGCATTAGCCTGGAGGAGAAGTGGGAAACCACGGGAAACCACTTCCAGGATAGCTGGGGTGGGAATAGTTCCAGCACTCGTACCACTTTTGAAATTTCGTGGCAGAGCCGGGAATCGAACCCGGGCCTCCGAGGTGGCAGCTAATCACACTAACCACTACACTACAGACACGCACCTAATAGGCTAATAATAATAATAATAATAATAATAATAATAATAATAATAATAATGTCGAAAAGCCTCAGCTGCTGAAATCAAGTTCTCTGAATTAAATATACCCAGGAGACTTGTGTTTCAGTTTCGACGTTTTGTACTTCAAACTAGCAAGTCATAGATTATCACCGCACCTCCCAATTGAGCCAGAACTCGACATATACGGATTAGAACGCTTTAGCTGGATATTTACCTAATATGTTCACAATAATGACACGGCGTGCAATGTACTGTATTTCTCGTTGTAAAGAAACACCACTAACCTGAACCAGAATCGGATGCCCTTCCCGACTCCAACTCTACGTGGACGGATGTATTCACTATTGCATGTTTCTATGGTTGTTGGCAGTGTGAAATGTTGTGTGTATTTGAGGAAAAGTGTGTTGGGACAAACACCCAGATGCATAGTCAGAGGAATTAACTAGACGCAATTAGAATCCCCTACACAACCACGAATCGAAGCCGGGTCCCACTGTACCGGGAAGGAGAACTTAAAACACAAGATTGAAATTGTTACGCTTACAGCTCGATTCAGTGTGTGATCCTTGCGGAACCACAATGGAGAGGTAGATGTGCGTGGCAGGGTTTCAGTCTATTGTATGTGAAACGTTTTTAAAGCTCATCTCCTGTCCGGCTCCATGGCTAAATGGTTAGCGTGCTGGCCTTCAGGGGTCCCGGGTTTGCTTCCCGGCAGGGTCGGGAATTTTAACCATCATTGGTTAATTTCTCTGACACGAGGATGGGTTTATGTGTCGTCTTCATCCTCATCATGACGCGCTGGTCGCCTAAGGGAGTCAAATCGAAAGACCTGCACCTGGCAAGCCGAACATGTCCTCGGACACTCCCGGCACTAAAAGCCATACGCTATTTCATTTCATTTCAAAGTTCATCTCATGTTATGAGAGTGGCTGTGTGTAAAGTGTTCAGCGTGCAACAAATACGATTGCGCTTCCAAGGAATGAGTTGAAAAAGGTGTTCATCCAAGGACTGGCGGACATCGCGTGGCATGTACCGCCATGCTGTTTTCCTTTTGTAAATAATCCAGTCACCAAATCATTGATCGGTATGATTAGGTGACTAAAACAAATATAATATAACACACATTTACGAGAGAATTTATTCTCTTCCTTATAGTAAATGGTGACACAATTTTTAATAAAATTAAATGATTTACTTTAAGTGTCACCAATCTTGTTGCAATGTAGAATTGTGTATATTCGTCAGTTGTTAAATATCAGCATTCGTACGACGTCTTTCTTCTTGCATACGAACCTCAAGTTACATAAAGTGAACAGCTAACATTATCCTACAGCCAGCGTTCCTTAAACATTTTGCTGCCTCTAGACAATGTCATTATGCACAGACCTCATTCCCTAGGTATCATACAAGAGTCCTCATGTGGTAAGAAACCACAGTTCAATTCTAGAGTAACTGCTACTGATTTTAATCCAGTTTTCTCAATTGGAAATTGTTGTGTGAGTTTATAGCAATTAGAGAATAAGAGAACACCTCAACACCCACCAAAAATGGGATTGTAAATACAGGGATACAGATCTCTGCACATGGTTATGAGGGTATTTAGGGGGTGTAGTATGGATGTAAAGGAGAGGGCAAATAAGTCTCTGGTAAGACGCCAACTAGAGTATGGTTCCAGTGTATGGGACTCTTACGAAAATTGCTTGATTCAAGAACTGGAGAAATTCCAAAGAAAAGCAGCTCGATTTGTTCTGGGTGATTTCCGACAAAAGAGTAGCACTAAAAATATGTTCCAGAGTTTGGACTGCGAAGACTTGAGAGAAAGGAGACGAGCTGCTCGACTAAGTGGCATGTTCCGAGCCGTCAGTGGAGAGATGGCGTGGAATGACGTTAGTAGACGAATAAGTATGAGTGGTGTCTATAAAAGTACGAAAGATAACAATATGAAGATGAAGTTGGAATTCAAGAGGCCAACCTGGGACAAACATGCGTTTAAAGGCAGGGGAGTTCGAGTTTAGAATAACTTACCAAGGGAGATGTTCAATAAATTTCCATTTTCTTTGCAATCATTTAAGAAAAAGCTAGGAAAACAACAGATAGGGAATCGGCCATTTGGGCGACTGCCCTACATGGAGATCAGTAGTCATTGATTGATTGATTGATTGATTGATTGATTGATTGATTGATTGATTGATTGATTGATTGATTGATTGATTGATTGATTGATTGATTGATTGATTGATTGATTGATTGATTGATTGATTGATTGATTGATTGATTGATTGATTGATTGATTGATTGATTGATTGATTGATTGATTGATTGATTGATTGATTGATTGATTGATTGATTGATTGATTGATTGTAGTTTCCCTCTATGTACTGATGTTCATGAACGATGCTAGGCCTATTCGCCTCAAGGACTGGCGGCAACCGCTGACATTGTTCATCATTTAAAAAAAAAATGGAAGTTGGGACATAAGCCATGGCAGCTACTTTTCTCATCACATTTGCAGGGAGTTACCGTGCAATGGTCGTACGTTCTGGAAAGCGTGACTGGCACTCGTACTACATGGACACAGCACGAGATACCGGTGTGTTTGACGGCGATGGGACTGCAGTAGTGAGCCAGGTTCCGTGCAGAATGTTTGTGACGAGTCAAGAGCAGCGTGCGTACATCAAACTGACCAATCGCCGGGATTGAAATGCCAAAAAGTATCATAGAGGGCTTGTTAAAGCTGTGGGAAATAATGCCCTTCTGTACCGAACATGGACGTGAAACCAGCAGTGACGTGCAACGGTGTCCGGACTGATGTGTCACGTGCAGTCATTACTCAGTGCATGGACGTGGACACAAGATGGATACTACTTGAGTTACAAGCCGAAACAGGCATTGAAAAACGAAATTTGCCGGATAAAACGTGTTGCTTGATAGGTGTTGTTGAAATAGGGTATATACAGAATGACCCAGAAGTGCGTTAACATTTGATGAGGCAATAGTTCACGGAATATTTGAGACAGAGAGGTAATAATTGACACACATGATTGGCATGACATGGGATTTTATTGACACCAAAATAAAATAGACAAAATGACCAACAGATGGCGGTAGACAACAATACGTCAGGTACAAATGGCCACACATGCTCGACATGACACGGAGTTTTATTGACACCAACAACGAGTGAATAAACAGGCCAACAGGTGGCGCTGGACAGCAACACGTCAGTGATGCGGCATGAGACCCATATACGGTGTGAAAGGAGCTGTCGTGAGAGAGGGCGTCAGATGCGCCTGCAATCGCGACATGTTGCTTGCCAACTGATGGCACTGTTCGACATTTCTTTGGTGGTGGACTGCCCCTACGCTTCCCTTGCATCGATTGTTGTTTCGTTTGTGGCTCATGGTACTGGAACCATGTCTCATCACCAGTGACAAACCTGGCCATGAAGTCGGCTGGATCTTGATCATGCCGTTGCAAACGTTCTCTGCACACGTCCACACGCCTCTGCTTTTCGTCTGCAGACAAGAGTCTAGGCACCCACGTGGATGACACCTTCCCCAACTGTAAGTGGCCGTGCACGATCCGCTGCAGGGTGTTTCAGCTAATTCTTGGTGCTGACTCCATTTCCGTAAATGTGATGCATTTGTTTCCTTGCATGGCCTGTTCGACCCGGGCAATGTTTACTGGTGTTGACACTGTCACATTCCTTCCAGAACTGGTTCCCTTGTCCACCGATGTCAACCTTCCTTCCAGCTGTAAACTGTTTTCCGTGACGGCGCATGTTCTCCACAGAATGCCACCAAGCGCCGATGAATTTCTGCAGTGGTCACGCCTTCTTTCCATAGAAGCCAAGTCGTATAGCGCTGTCCCTGACGGTTGCTTTCCATGTTGTCTGCTCCTACGCTGACAGTGCTCTTATGAAATGGCTATGACGAGTACATTCGTTGGCCCCTATGCGTGTGCTGCTGCCAAACGGTGGAACAAGACATTAGTTATACGCCACCACCTTCAAAAGTGAAATGTGAACCATACCCGGACGTACAAAAAATAAAGTGTAAAACAATATAGTACGCCCCTCGTAAATTTGTTTGGAATAAAGACATATATGTCAACAATAAATTTAAAACTCGTACTAAATATAAAGGTTGACCCAAAAGTCCGTTAATATTTGACGAGGCAATACTTCATGGAATATTGGAGGTAGAGAGGTAATAATTGACACATATGATTGGCGTGACATGGTGTTTCATTGACACCAAAATAAAGTAAATAAAGCTTCACTGACAGTGCCTTTTCTGGTGCCTTTTCTTTTCTTTCATGGTATTGCCACACCCACCATACTCTCCCGACGTGGCACCAAGTGATTATCACCTGTTCAGGAACATGAATAAACCTCCGCGTGGTCGCCGTTTTTCGGATTTTGCACAACTGGACACAGCGGTCAAGGCATGGTTACGCAGCACTCCGAAAAATGGTTTCAGGAAGGTCTGGAGAAACTGACACATCGATGGCAAAAGTGCATACAATTACAAGTAGATTATGTTGAGAAGGTGGATGTAACAACTGATGTGTAATGCACTTCATTTGGGCAGGAAAAAATAAAGCGTAAAACAATATAGTACGCCCTTCGTACATACCTTCAAGACAAAGCCGATCAGATCCTATTGCACCAGTGGGCAGTAGCGCAGAACTCACCTTAATTTTGAGACTCTCCTGATAAGTCTTCTGACGTTCGGCATTGATTTGGTCTAAAATTAATTAAATCTTAGGCATAGATCACCCAAGAGAGATCCAGTTTATTCGTCAACACTTAAGAGTAAAATGGAATGTCGAATTTTTCAAGAGGCAGCCTGGATGGCGTCAGATGAAAACGTCTGCACACACCAGCTGAGGCCATGCTTATTATTATTATTATTATTATTATTATTATTATTATTATTATTATTATTATTATTATTAAAAACAAATTTCCACATGATCAGACCATGGTGATCACTATCCACATCCATGAATTCCAAATCATATTTTTGGACTTTTTGGAATGCTGATAACTCGCTTCTCTCGAATGCGATCATTTTGAAGTCATTTGTTGACCTCATATCGCGACCATTACGCGAAAGAAGGAATTTGTTCGCATTTCTTCGTACTGCCTTTTTCTCGAATGTCAACTATTTGATTTTTTGCTGTATACTTGTAGAACTCAGTAAAATCAATCAAACGACGTTAGCCGAAGTGCTATCACGCCAGAGTCCAGACCTACACTAATATTGTTAGCCGCGCGGCGCGGTGACTTTAGAACATAAAGATGGTGGCGCTATTCATGATGATGCTTGATGTTTAGAGGGGCCTAACATCGACGTCATCGGCGCGGTGGCGCTATTGTACCTCTCGATGACGTCATATTGACTAGGTCAGACTGTTGTTTCTGGTCCTTTCTCTATACATAGCACTGTCGTCGCACGTGTTTTTCTAGGAATTATTTCTATTTTAACACTTATATTTTTGTAACGCTCACCATCTGAGGTACGGTTCCGAAACTATAGACGAAACAATTTATTTGGCGGCCATGAGCGATATTTTAACTCCTTTTTCTCTTGGGTTGAATTTTATACTTTGAATGTGTAGACGTTAGAGATTTTGTGATTTAGCTGCTCGAAATAGGAGGGAAAATGTTTGGAAACAAGCGCAGTGTTATCTACAATAGAGTAGCGGCTCATGCTGAATTTTGTTGATAGTTCTGCACTGTGATCAGGGAGTAAAGAACACAGGAACGGCCCGCTATGCTACTCTGTGGCTATCGCTTGAAGCCAATGGCCACGCCCCCCATGGCAGTTTATACAAACTAAGCCATTTCCTCGGGAGTAGGGAGAATCGCACAAGTATGCATAATCGTTTTAAAAATTACACGGCCATTAACTGTAACAACATTATCTGGCCAACAGACCTATTAATGAGTTATTACTAACCTCTACAAAAGCGTTTTTCACGTCTTGCAGGCTTACACTCACTCTCTCGCAACTTGACTATCGGTACTATAAATTTAGTATCTTGAAAAAAGGAGACGTAGAATACACCTTCGCCAGATATCAGTAAAGGCAAAGAATAGACCACAACCTGAATGCCTCAGGGAAATGTGGAATAAATCATCAAACTGGGGTTAGCAAAAGTGTTTCCTACATATTTTCGAGTGGTGGTGTTAATTGTTTTAATAGGAAGTACAACCATCAAGTAAACCATCCTCTATTAAAAATAGAAGGGGTCCAACACTTCGATAAATGAAGGTATTTGCCAAAGAAAGACAAGGTCCACACAGGACGTGAAAATGAGACTCCCTAGCCCCCACACGTAATACCGTTGGGGTCGAAAAAGAACAAGAGTTCACCCAAGGGAGTTTAGAGAGTATAGGTGAAAGTGAGGAGCCTGACACAACTGGAAGCAATTCAGGACTGAGCTAAGGACCCCGTAGTCGCCCAACCTACACTCTCAACTTAGAAACGACCACGCCCCTCATGTAGAGCACTGGGCTTCACTCTCAGAGCTCTAAGGTACCTTCCTGTATTCTTTACTCCCTGACAGTAATGCCCAGTCCATTGTAGTAGGTGTAATAGATATAACTAAATTCGTATTGTATTCGTGAAGTGCAAAATGATCTCGTGTGCATCCGCCACACACTCCGCGGAAACGCCTTACGTATCCCCCTCTCTTCATGTCTTATCGGCTTTGAGGCTCCAAAACTTTGTAGAAAAATACAGGTAAACATACTCCTTACAGGTTTCCTGATTTCGAGTGACTTGGACTATATAAAAACTGTCTTGTACAAAGAACAACGATTAAGACGTTCTGTTTCCTTATTTATTCCTTGACAAAGAGATTACAATAGGAGATACGCTGCTCGTTTCCTCATTTCTCAGAAGATAATAATCGAAGTATCCACCTTTGTAGGTCCTTTATTTCTTGCTTTGATGAATACTACCTTCTCTCAAAATACTGGATTATTTAAATAAAACAGCTTGTGTGTGCGTGTATAAAATATTTATTGATCATTTATATTTACGATATGTACGATAGAAATGTCTTGCTATTCCTTATGAATATTGTTAGGTGATGTTTAGACATCAGTGAAGTCATACATATGGTATACCAACCTTTAATTGAGGTATATTATTCCATATCAGCTCTACTTTTTCAATACTCTCAAGTTTATTGAACAGTTCCTCTCAGTTTACTCAACTTAAGCCCTAAAGAACTTCACGGTTCACAATCGCCTCATAATTATGGGCTGTGAACGCACAAATTATTATTATTATTATTATTATTATTATTATTATTATTTTCCCGGACTTTGTTCTGTTTCATTTGTGGTTGGTTCATCTAATTTGAATTCGCCAGTTCCTCAAATCCCGGGTTATTGTTGGATTTAGTTCGTCTTACCAATAATTGTCCTTACAACGGACATCCAAGGTTGACTAGGTGTCGTCCCTCACTTTGTCCAATAATATGACTGGATTGGCCCTGTCCAATAATATGACTGCATTGGTCCATCTCAGAATTTTCATCTTGGTAGCAGAAAACTTATCCATATGTTGCTTCTTTACAGGCCAACACTCCGCACCATACAATATGACTGGACTTATTGCTGTTTTCCAGACTTTATGTTTTGTTATCTCATGAATTCTCCTGCAGCATAGAACTTCAGATAGGTCTCTTTACTTGATCCACGCACCGTATGACGTACTTGTCAACATTATTATAATTTTATTTTTATTTATTTATTTACTCAAAATGGGCACCTGAGCCGAGGCTCTTACGGTGCAATATAAGAATTAAATATTGGCAGAGTTTAAAAAACATTTACAATAGAATAGTACCTTACTTGTAAATACGTTACAGTCTTAGAGAAGAGAAAACCCTTACAAATATATAATACCACTGTACATTATTTGGTTTTTAAGATTTACTGCTCATTTCCTTTTGTCCATTGATTATTTATTTTTTGTTTAAATTTGGAAATTGTTGTTGCCTGTTGTATATGTTTAGGGAGAGCACTGTACACCTTCACAGAGTAGTGTCATAAGGAGTTACAGCCATAGTTACTAGTTTTTAGAAATTCGGTATGGACTCGTTTTGCTCCTCGAGTGTTATATGAGTGTACGTCAGAACTTATGATACAGATAGTGTTTATATGAACCAAATTATGCTTAATTTTATATACCATCATAGCTGAAGCTCTATCACGTAACATGTGGAGTAATAGAAGTCTGCATTTCTTATACAAATAATCCGTAGGTGTTAAGGGCAGTAAATTATAAAGTATATTAGTTTGTTTTTTTATGGCAACTTTCTCAAAGAGTTCCTTATTGCAACATCCCCAAACATGATTATTATTATTATTATTATTATTATTATTATTATTATTATTAGTAGTAGTAGTAGTAGTAGTAGTAGTAGTAGTAGTAGTAGTAGTAGTATTGGGAGCCTCCGTGACTCAGGCGGCAGTGCGCCGGCCTCTCACCACTGGGTTCCGTAGTTCGAATCCCGGTCACTCCATGGGAGATTTGTGCTGGACGAAGTGGAGGCGGGACAGGTTTTTCTCCCGGTACTCCGGTCTTCCCCGTTATCTTTCATTACAGTAACATTCTCCAATACAATTTCATTTCATCTGTCATTCATTAATCATTGCCCGAGAGGAGTGCGACAGGCTTCGGCAGCCGGCACAATTCCTATCTTCGCCGCTAGATGGGACTTCATTCATTCCATTCCTTACCCGGTCGAATGGCTGGAAACAGGCTGTGGATGTATTATTATTATTAGTAGTAGTAGCAGCAAATTTTCACAATATTGGAAGACGTCAAGCAAATAACTCAAACAATTCTACTGTGGGTTCTCTTTTGTTGTTCCAATAGGCTTTCATTCTTTGCGAGAAGGCTTGTGTATTTTCTTTGGTCTCTACTGTTTTTGTTGTGGCTGCTCTGATGTAGCTTCCCCATTGCTTACTTTGTGTCTAAAGATGTCTCTTTCTAGCATGTCTGTTGAACTTATGTTTGCGTTTTTGAGGTCCTTTCGTTAAGCCAAGATGTTGAGTTCTTAAGTGAGGTTACATAATCTATTCTCCTTTTTGTCAATCGATTTTCTGGTAATCTAGTGAGATGACCAAATAATTTCAATCGTCTTTTCCTAATGCCAATTTTGATATTTGAGAACTGTTCTATTGTTTTGACTAATTGTAACCGTGTAACCACCTTGGGTGTATCTTGCTCCTAAGATTTTCCTAATGATCCTCCTTTTCTTTTTTGATTTCTTCAAGTTCTCATTTTCTGTTGAGTGCCAATGTTTCACTAGCGTACAGGACTGTTGGTTTCATGACTCTGTTGTAATGTCGAATTTTTGTATGTCTTGACATGGATTATTCGTTGTAGATGTTTTGGACTAACCCTGAAGCTTTTTTTTTTAATTTTTTGCGGACGAGTTTGTTATGAGATCTTTTCAAGTGCTATCGGCTCGATACATTCTGCGAGGTATTTAGTAAGGGACCCAGTCAAGTGTACCATATTTTGTTCTCAGGCTCTTCATATCTGTCTTTGAACATAAGAATTTAGTTTTCACGAACGATATCTCTAGTCCCATTTTTTGCAATTTCTTTAAGTATCGTGAGCTGTTTAACGGCAGTTTCTTCATTGCCAAATCGTCTTGAAAAGCGAGGTATGGTATGTAGAGATTACCTTTGGGAAAGACCAGTCGTATTTACTCACAAAACTCACATTTCTTGAGTTCTTTCTCCCATTCTTCCATAACCTTGTCTAGGGCAATGTTGAAAAGAATAGGAGAGAGTGCATCACCTTGTCTCACGCCTGTTTGAATGTCGAAGGGTTCTTAGAAATTCACCCATAAGTTTCACTTTAGATTTCGTAACAGTTGTCGAGTTTTGGGATCTAGTCCACTCTCTTCCAGAATTTGGCACAGTGAGGGCCTGTCGATCGAATTGTAAGCCTTTTTGAAATCTACAAATGTGTATACGAGGGTTTTCTGTCTGAGAGCTCGCATTTTTAGTATAGTTTTGAAGTTAAAAATTTGTTCGGGGAATGACCTATTTGGTCTGAATTCTCCTTGATATTCAACTAATTTGGGTTCTAATTTTTTTGGTGTTCTGTTCAAGATACGTGCTGATAAAATTTTGTAGATGATAGGTACAAGAGAGATCCCTCTATAATTATTCACATCTGATTTGTCACCTTTTTTATGTAGTGGATGGATTAAATCAAACTTCCAATCATCCGGGAGCTTTTCAGTTTGCCAAATGTTTTGAATTATTTGTGTAATTTCTTTGAGTGAATTTGGGCTACATTTTTCAAAAATTCAGCCACAGTTCCCGTCCTCTCCTGATACTTTGTTGCGTTTAAGTTTTCGGATGTGTGAATACATTTCTTTTTGTGTTGGTGGTGACGAATTTTCTAGTGAGATTTCTAGCTGTATTTTCAGGATGTACCAGCAAATGCTGGGGACGTACCTTAATTAAGGCCACGGTCGCTTCCTTCTCACTCTTAGCCCTTTCTTTCTCATCGTCGCCATAAGACCTATACGTGTCAGTGCGACGTAAAGCAAATCGTAAATTAAAAAATAAAAAGAAGGAAATGTTAATTAATCTATGATGGGTGACTCCATCCTAAGGCCGAGTCATTCCAGAAGTAATATATATTTAATCCGTGTGAAAATATGGATTCAGTTTACAGATAGTTACACAGGTACAATACATTGTACATACACACATACAGTTGATTGTTTCTTTCATTCCCTGTTGCTAATCACTAGATCTCATGCTGAGAAGACGTCTATGGAGAAAAGAACTCGTACCTGGGAACTTCCTCACAAAGCGAGCAAGTCGTTGCGCGGTTTGGGTCACGTAGATCACAGTTTGCATATCGGGATATAGTGGGTTCGAACCCAATTGTCGACAGCCCTGAAGAGGGTTTTCCATGGTTTCTCATTTTAACGCCAGGCAAATGCTGGGGTTGTACCTTAATTAAGGTCACGGTCGCTTTCTTCCCATTCCAAGCTCTTTCCTATCCCATCGTCACCATAATCCGTGTGGAAATACGGATTCGTCGGTTGCGACGTAAAGCAAATTTTTAAAAAATCCTTCCTCACAAAGTGGCAGGTATTCAATGGACCAAACAACTTTTTGAAACTCTGTATAAGTGGATAGATATACCTTGAGTGTGGTTAATGAATTGTGCAGAATCATGGGAGTGACACCAATACATGATAAAACTATTGGATGGCTGGTTAAAAGTGAAGTTTCCACATGCGTTGTATTTCTATTGTCAGTTCCACGTCCTCTGATATTTTTGTTCCTATTGTTGTCTGCAGATTACGAGTTAGGGCAGGGAATCTCTACGAATCTCCCTAGCCTTATCAACAGAGATGGTATCTGGTCTGCAATAATAATAATAATAATAATAATAATAATAATAATAATAATAATAATAATAATAATAATAATAATAATAATAATAATAATAAATCTATGATGGGTGACTCCATCTTAAGGCCGAGTCATTCCAGAAACAATATATATTTAATCCGTGTGAAAATATGGATTCAATTTACAGATAGTTACACAGGTACAATACATTGTACATACACACATACAGTTGATTGTTTCTTTCATTCCCTGTTGCTAATCACTAGATCTCATGCTGAGAAGACGTCTATGGAGAAGAGAACTCGTACCTGGGAACTTCCTCACAAAGCGAGCAAGTCGTCGCGCGGCTTATTATTATTATTATTATTATTATTATTGTTGTTGTTGTTATTATTATTATTATTATTATTATTATTAATGAGCCAGCTGTTTAACGTTGTACTTATAGAGATATGGGATAGGAAAGGCAAGGACTGGGAAGGTAGCCATGGCCTTAATGAGGCTCCGAAAGTAGACCACGGAAAATCATCTTCAGGGCTACCGAAGATTTCTTCCAAATCCACCATTTCCAGAAGTCAAGCTTTACCGTCCAGACATCTCACAAGATTAACGTAAGCAAATGTTGTAGTTCTTCGAGTACACAGACATGTGATCGCTTTAAAATTGCACCTTGTAGATAGATTGACGAGTTAGAAACCGACCGGTAAGGTAGAGAGAGCGCTCTTGGGAAGTTTGTTCCAAGTGATTACTCTTGACAGGCAACAGCACTGAAGAATAGTACGCCTGTAGCTGAAGACTGTGGAGGGCGAGACAGGAGCTCCCAGAGAGCAGAAGAGATGCACTTCACTTGTTGGAGTGTGCGAGGCTCCACAACCAGTGTATGTCAGTTCTTTGTGGCCTCTGCCCTTGCAAACTGTTCGAGAGTGCTGTATGGCCCCTTGCCGGATTCCTGTTGTGGTTTAGCACGCTGTAGTATGAGAGTGGGGCCTTGGGCTGGCGGTGCACTCGCCTTACTGGGTGCTACTCGTTGACCCCGCAGTCCACACGCGAGCACTGCCACAAGTTTGATGATGTAGTAGAAGACCTCCACACAACTCAGCAGACTCACTCCCAGGAACAAGCTCACGATGCCTCCCAGCGCAACTGAGAACAGAGACAATTTACAGTATTAAACTTCCATACAGCATTACAGACCTAGGTGCCAAGGCTGCGTGATCTGCGTCCAGACGCTCTCCCCTATTTTTAAAACGCATTAACTGCTGGCACAGGTAACTTATCTCTAAGTGATCTACACTAGTATATGCCTTGTACGACATTGCCGTAACTCGCACTTACAAATGTCTGCGTTGCACTGAATGCTTCCGTATTTTGTGCTGTAAATGTTTGTTTTTGTTAGGCATTAACATGGATGGGAAAGATTTCCTAAGTAGTGAAAATTTTGTTAAGAAACGTAGAGGAATAGCAGAAAGTGAAACTAGATTAAAAGGAATTATATATACATAACTTTGAAGCACAAGAAGGTAATAGGGAAGAAGAAGATCTTTGATTTCTTTAGCAGGTCACCGAAATATATTGACAAACCAAACTTTAAATTAGTAAGGTTTCATGTTACAAGTCAACAAAGAAAATATTTGTGTATTTTTTCAACAATAAAAATTGTACTGAGTTGTACCTTGGGAAAAAGCGTAGTGTATTTAAACCAGGCACACCATCTTTCTTGTGGACAGAGCAGAAATATTATTTTTAACAGACATTGTGCCGGGAAATTGACATTTGCGCTATGCTCAAAGTTTTCAATGAACAAAATGAGATGTTTGCAAGAAATTATCTTTGTTCAACAGTAACTAAGCAATTTATTTAGAATATAATATTATACAACAAGTTGGACTTGGATGTTTCCTTCAAGGACTCCTGGGACTTGCATCATTTCTAAACGAATGTGATTATAAAATCTTAATTCTTTTTTTTACACATAATGGCTTTTGTTAGTTGATATTTTCAATTTAAATAGTTTAGAAAGTAACATTTTTTTGGACCTCTTTCTCTAATGTTCGTCTGGCACGTGCTGGGGAAGCTGTACTGTACCTATGTGTTGCGTGTGGTAACCTAGTCTACGTGTATGAGGGTATAGAATTGACCATGCCACTAGGTGTGAGCTGTTTCTGACTGAAGAACTGGTTCATCGATAACCTGGACGTCAATATTCCCTTAAAAATATCAAAAGCAAACGAGGTTGTATTTTATTACAACTTACTGCATGGCTCTTAAGGGCTTGCTGCAAGTCGGCATGCACACGCTTCGGTTAACATTGTCGGACTAAGGTCAACCTACTTACTATTGTGCTACTCAACAAGCTCACTAATCTGCTGTTAATCGCACGGTCAAGCGCACACAACACCTCCCATCTGTTGAAAATGAAAACCTACAACCTGTTTTCCAGTCATTGACCGGGTCAGGGATGTAATGAATGAATCATATATAGGCTATTATTACGATGGGGTCGCCACTCCCAAAGTGATGGATATTAATGACTGATAGATGTTCTAAATTTTGGATCCCTGACTCCTTCCTTGTAATTGATTGGAGCAGTGATGCTCTTTGTAATAGTGTAACGTTTGAGCTACCTAACTCACCTCCTTATTGTACCTGATTATGTGTTATTGCTTTACAAAGCTTAAAATCTGAAAAGAGAGGAAAAAGGAAAGAAATAACATTTCAAATTGTAGAGTTTTAAATTAAAATTTGATCTTTTCTCTATCCTCCCATTCATGTCCGCATCTTCTTACATCTCTGCGTTCCACATAATCCCTTGGACAATAATAATAATTGTAGACTGTTATGCCTTTCAGCGTTCAGTCTGCAGGCTTCTGTGAATCAACTAACCATCCTCTATTTCTAACTAGCTCTGTGGCCTAGTTTTGTTCCACTTCTCACCATCAATTCATTGCAAACTTATTCTAATCATCACAGCCGTGGTCTCCCTCTGCTTCTCTTATTCACCTTGCTCAAGTCCATTAGCCTCCAAGGTAAGCTACCCTTCTCCATTCACCTCACTTGACCCCACTTCCGTTGACGAATTATGCGTACAGCTTTATTTATTAACTTTATTCTTTACTTAACCTTTATCTCCTCATTCCGACTACCCTCCTGCCATTGTTCCCACTATATTTTACCGGCAATCATTCTCGCTACTTTCATGTCCACTACTTCTAGCATATTTATAAGATATTCTGAGTCCACCATGTTTTTACTCCCATACAGTAAACCGGTGTAATGATAATTGTGTCCAAGCGCTTACTTCTTTCTTACAGAACATCACTGATCGTAACAGTGAGCTCACTGCATTGTCTTTCCAGGACCCTCATTGAATTTCATTTACTGGGAGAATGCACATCCGTAAGTACTTGAAATAATTCACCTGTTTCAGTTTTGTACTTCCGACCCGACATTCAGCCACCTTAGGTTTCTTCCCTGTGGACATCAACTTAGTCATGGAGATATTAGTTTTTCATATTATACTCGCAGGATCTCATTTTAAGTTCCAGGATATTAGAATGCAGGTTTTTAGCTCAGTCTGACACCAAGACTAGGTCGTCAGTAGAGACAAAACTGATTCCTCTATTTCTAATTAACTGAATCCTCCCCTGCTATTTTGTATATGTCGAACCTCCCTTCTGCGGACACCGTCGGTTCCGAGGAAAAATGTCCGTTACGAGAGGTGTCCGCTAAAACAAGTTTGTAAAAATAATCGAACATTTTTAACGGCAAAGAATATCCACCACAAATATAAGCATACATATCTTTATTTTAATTATTCTAAGTAATTTCTGTGTTAGTATTTTATAGAGAGTTATTATAAGTGATTTTACATCATTTACAAACGTTACAGCTTCGTGAAGTAATCGTGAAGCTTCGTCTGTGTAAATTTAGCACATGTTTTCTTTTCTTTTCCTTCTCAATTTGACTACCTGAGCTCGACCTTATCAGAGACAATCCGAGTTATGAATAGAATGATGCAAGAAGGGAAGAAAATCCCAAGATAACTTGTGAGTCAACAGACTCTGGCAGCATTTCTGGGCAATTAGAATTCTCGGAATAGGCCTATACACCACTAGGTAGAACTGAATTCCGATGTACCTTTTCTCCCCTTGCACTCGAAATAGTACAAACATTCAAAAAGGATTTTCTTATGTCTGAAGAATGGTTTTAAAAGAAAGGATGACACGTGGTCCGGCGTAATACATTGTCCTGCAACGTGTAAAGTGTCCGCTTAAGTCAAGTGGACGGGACAAATAGCGATGTCCGCTGTCCAAAGTTCGAGGTGTCCGCTTAAATGAGGCCAATTTAACATTTGTGTTATGCAAAATAAAATCGGTTCCGAGGAAAATTGTCCGTATAGTGAGGTGTCCGCTGAATAAGGGTGTCCGTTAGGGGAGGTTCGACTGTATCAGTGAAGGATCCACGTATACTATGAACAACAAAGGTGAAATATTACGGCCTTGTCTAACCCCTATAACTACTATGAAATTAAAATTCATTCTACCATTACAGTCGAACCTCGATATCTCGAACTTCCATTACTCGAATGTTCAGTATCTCGAAGTAACTTAAATTTCCCAGCCGTTTGTCCTATTCTTCACGCGTACTTATTTCTCTATTGCTCGAATACACGAATTTCTCGATTTCTCGAAGCAAACATTTCCTCCCTTGAAGGAAAAAATTATCTGTAACTCGAATTGTGTGCAATATTAACTGTGCAATACGGCATTTGTAGTTTGTGAGGAACAGGTAAAAAGTAAAGAAAGGTTTACAGTGATGCTGGGAGCTAATATGACGGGAAACGAAAAACTAAAGCTTCTAGTGATCGGAAAATTGGCGAAGCTTTGCTGTTTCTCGAGTGTGAATTAATTACCGGTCACGTACGAAAGCAACTCCTGAAGCCGTGGATGGCAAGCTCCATTTACGAATCTCGGTTGCGTGATATTGACAAGAAGTTTCAACATTAAGGGAGGAAAGGTTAACAGTAACAAACAGAAGAGACTAGCGGAGTTTTCCCAAAGGTGTTAACCGAGGTATGTTTCTTGTTTCACTACTGTATGTACTATACCCTGACTTCTAAAAAGTTACTATAATATGGGTTATACTTAAAGTGATGCCGTCAAATAGAGTTTGTATGTATATTTTTATATACAAATAATGTATTCAGAATAAACCCGTTGATACATATGATTCAGTTATGTGCTATACATGATCGAAAACTGTATTCTTTATATCTCGAAGAAATAAAATTTAGCTCACGCGGTGATTCGAAATATATAGGCTCCACTGTAATTCTCTTTGTACCTACAATAACCTACTACCAATCCCAAAATCCCTCGTGGGGCTAACATTTTTTCTCTTGATGCTCTGTAATAGCATAATAGGTTATAATGAAGAGATATGATTAATAATAATAATAATAATAATAATAATAATAATAATAATAATAATAATAATGCGTATACTCACCCAGAAGCTCCGTTTGCCCAAAGGATAGGTCTCGGCTGTATTTCACTGCTCCTAGATCCTTGTAGAAAATATCCAGGTAAGTCACGTTGGTGAGGGGAAATTTAAAATTTCTAGTGATGGATGTTTCTGTATCGTACTTGCTGTCGTGGCAGGCTGGTAGACAGTCTGAACAGTTCAGTCCAAATGACCTTTGGTTCTCCACCTTTTTGAAGCCGCGGGCACCCGGCGGAGGTCTGAAGAAACGCAGGTTCGCTGTCACAGGTAAAAACATGAGCGAATATCAGGTAAGAGACCAAAGAAGGAACAGTGTTATGTCTTGGAGTTTGTCTAAGAGCTGAGAAGTTTTGACATTCAATTTTTTTTTTTTTTTTTTTTTTTTTTTTGCTAGGGGCTTTACGTCGCACCGACACAGATAGGTCTTATGGCGACGATGGGATAGGAAAGGCCTAGGAGTTGGAAGGAAGCGGCCGTGGCCTTAATTAAGGTACAGCCCCAGCATTTGCCTGGTGTGAAAATGGGAAACCACGGAAAACCATCTTCAGAGCTGCCGATAGTGGGATTCGAACCTACTATCTCCCGGATGCAAGCTCACAGCCGCGCGCCTCTACGCGCACGGCCAACTCGCCCGGTTGGCATTCAATAGTTTACCACCTAACGACTTACGTAGCTAGAATTAGTATAAAAGGTTACTAAGGAGAGAACTGAATCAGAGAGAACGGAGAAACTACGTAATATTACCAGAAAAATGTGAGAAAGGAAACTCTGAGAAAGTGGAGTAAGGACATGAATCAGAAGGTATCCTAAAGTTAGTTAAAGCCTAGGAAATAATCATCTCAAAGTCCAAATTGGACTATTCAAGATACAACCAAGATGATTTAAGAGATATACATAGAGTGGATCGGGGGGAGATGCCTATCGGGGGGAGATGCCTATAGCTTCGTAGTTCCGTCGGGAACGACCAATGTCAGGTTTTACATGTAGGCTCTTTCTTCTTTCTGCCTATGTGGTTTTTCCCTGACCCTTCAATACCATACCTTAACACTATCCAACCAACACAAACTTTGCCGTGGTAGCGAGTCTGACTCGGAAACCGGCAGATACTCCTTGTATCACCTCCCACTCCTCCCTGCTATCTCTTTCTTCTTCTTAGAAATAATAGCATGTCGGAGGCCATGTAGATTGAGTCGATGGTCACGCGGGGGGAGCGGGCTTCGGGGGCCCCCCCGATAAAAAAAAATAAAAAAAAAGGGAACGACCAGATCGCAACACCAACTTGTCTCGCGCTTGTTGGCGTCAGTTAGCCGTTGAATCCAATACGTATGACTCTGTGTGAACTGTTTTCCCGCTCTGTTATCAAGAAATTCAAGGTAAGAACTTAAGGCGGTGCCTTGTTAATAACGCACAGTTGTTTTAAAGTGCTTATCAGCCTATATAATAAGGAGGATTTGCAAATATTAGTATATGTTGGGCAAGGTACATACTTTGCAGTGTACGTTTTTAAATTCACTAGCTCCGAAGCTGCCATACTGTGCACGATGCGGGAAGTGGCATCTCACCCCGACTCTCGGTAGAGATGCCACTTTTTCTTCGGGGTAAGATGCCGAAGTTGATTCTTCAGATATAACAGTTTCTTTTCGTAGGAACATGCCAAGAACGTATATCAGGACATCAAACAGGGGTCAGTGGTCCGAAGAGAGCCTGCAAATGGCCATGGAACACGTCCGAACCGGGGGGATGAATTGTTTTAGAGCTTCCCAAGATTATGGAATCCCATACAGAACACTTAAACGACGTCTGGAGAAGAACGACGAAAAGAAGCATGCCATGGGCCCACAAAGTAAGTAGTTACAGAACAACATCGAATTGAAGATGCAAGAGCTCGACGAGGGAAAAGTAAGACAAAGAAATTCACTACGAGTCAATCTGTTAGACTAAGCAGGTCAGAGAATGACAGTGACTTTTGTGCTGAGTGTGCCCTCAATTATTATGACAAAAATGGACCACAGGTAGACTGGATTCGGTGCATCGTTTGTGATAAATGGTTACATGAAACCTGTACAGATTCAGAAAACATGTGCAATAACTGTGCTAAAGAACTCTGATACAAGAGTCATCCTTACAGCTGATTTAATGTGGTTACACTATAATTTTGTGTGTTTATTTTTTGATAATCATAATAAATATGCTTTAAGAATTGAATTTAGACGATTTTTCTCCAGAATGACATAAAACTAGTAGTCGAAACTCATCCAGATTTAATTGCCATCTTACCCCGATGCTCGGGGTGAGATGACTAAATACATGCCTTCATAAATAAATGTTTAACACGTACAATTACTAATGATTGGCATAGCTAACTGGCCTATATATAGAAAAAACTCGGCAAAATATTACTGTTTTATGTCTAATTCGAACTCTCAATTTTTATGTACATTTTTGTCCTCAAAACACTAAGTATGGCATCTTCCCCCGATCTACTCTAAGTAAACAATAATTGTATCATCTTGTTGTTTGGAAGCCCTTTATATTATAGTATTAGTAATGATTACAACCAATGAATATTCTATCCGTCTTTTTTTTTTTAGTTGTCCGTGATCGGGGAGAATATTCTACTGATTCATCATTTGTCTATTTAAGACTCGCTTTTGCTCATTGGTGCTCCGCCCGTATATCCCCAGTAAGATGTCTCTGCAAGTGGATGTAAACTAGTGTCATTCCAGCGTTGATTTGAACGTAATAACTTAGAATTAACGGAAATGTATTGCGTAAGCCCGTTAGTTCAGTCTTGCCATGGGAATGCCGGCAAAGGTTAAGACCATATATTCACAGATATACGTATTCATATAGAGATGAAATAGTTTTTTTTAATATCAGTAGTGAAAGTTACAAAGCTACCAGCCTGCAGCTGATTTGATTTTAATTTGTTAACTAATGCAATTTCATTGTTGAATAATGGCTTTTCTTTCTTCCTTAATCTGTTTACCCTTCAGGGTTGGCTTTTCCCTCGCGCTCGGTTAGGGTTCCCACCTCTACCGGCTAAAGGGCAGTGTCCTAGAGCGTGAAACTATGGGTCGGGTGATACAAACGGGAATGAGGACCAGTACCTCGCGGCCTCACCTGTTATGCTGAAAATGGGCCTTGTGGGGGTGGGGAGATTGGAAGGGATAGACAACGAAGAGGGAAGGAAGCAGTGTGAAAATGGGAAACCACGGAAAACCACGGAAAACCATCTTCAGGGCTGCCGAACATCCAGTCCCAGAGCCAGAGTTAGATACCATCCCGGCATTAGCCTGGAGGAGAAGTGGGAAACCACGGAAAACCACTTCGAGGATGGCTGAGGAGGGAACCGAACTCCCCTCTGCTCAGCTGACCTCCCGAGGCTGAGCGTACCCCATTCGAGCCCTTGTACCACATTTCAAATTTCGTAGCAGAGTCGGGAACCGAACCCGGGCCTCCGGGGATAGCGGCTAATCACACAAACCACTACGCCACAGAGGCGGGCAGAATACGGTAATGGTTTGAACGCATTAAATTACAGATTTTGTATTGTATATTAAAACAGGGAGTTTTGTTAAGCAGTTCCCTTAATGTACGGCTGTATCAATCACGAGGGGCAGTTTTGTTGAGTAGATCTCCATAATAATGAAGTAAAATGTTACTTGATTTGCCCCAGTGCTAACAGATTTGGTTTAGTTTTCATTTTATTTACGTTTTTGCTGTTTTATTAATAAGACGTTTTCATTTTTGTAATATCAAGAATAAGACGCTTTTTAGCTGCTTATGGCATAAGATGGCAACCTTGTACGAGGAAATACATTCACTATTACGTGTTTCTTTTTACAATTTGCTTTACGTCGCACCGACACAGAATGGTCTTGTGGCGACGATGGGATAGGAAAGGCCTAGGAGCGGCAAGGAAGCGACCGTGGCCTTAATTAGGGTACAGCCCCGGAATTTACCTAGTGTGAAAATGGGAAACCACGGAAAACCACGGAAAACCATCTTCAGGGCTGCCGAACATCCAGTCCCAGAGCCAGAGGAATTAACGATACAAAGCCAAAATCCTCGATAATATCAGGAAATTCCTTGAGCACGGATAACACACAGCAAAGCACTCTGAGGACTTACGATGACCCTGTATGTACACTATAAGGCTATAAGATGAGTAGAACTGGCTTGGAAAATTTAACCACTTATCAGCTTTCGCATCAGTTTCGAAGACCTCTCCCTGATTTCCTCCATTGTTTCCCTTCTCATACTGCTAGAGATGAATTGACGTGCCAGCGTGGGGCAGGGTTCATTATTGTGATACCCAACGAGGAGGAATCTGTCTTCACTATCCGTATAGAAATGAAATTGCATTTCTTACTAACATATTCGCTATTTCTGACCTCGCTTGACGATCTTAGCTTTACGAAGTTTAAAATTATATTCCACCCACAACCCGTAACCTTTTCCTCTGAACATCGAATAATCTTATTGGAAACACATAAATCGAGCAAATGGACAGCTACACCGAGTGTGAGTCATGAGCAAAACTCTCTACAGTGCACAGTTGCGAGTCGAGAGATGAAATGCTGCGATAGCGAACCATCAGCCCCGTTGTACCCATTGTTGACGAGACAATCACTTAGTATGTGCATGGATGGTCATGGAGTCATCAACCTCAGTGACTTAGATTAGAGCCATATGACATTATAGCTTCATTTTCCTTGCGGTCATCATCCACAATGACTTTAACGTATATTACACGGTCCATGACATAGTCGCAGGTCATATCGATTCAATTAAAGGTCCATGCCGTACAACCACTGTGTGGCACATACAGATTGGACTGCCTTGATTATACCAAGAGTCCAGAGCTCGTGCTACGGGGGGTTGGATCATCACGAATCATTACGATGGCACATGCAATCTCACATGAAAGCCGATATTAGGGATCTCCAGACTTTATTTCACTCTTAAGACAGAGGTTTCTAGTAAGGCTGCCCTCAGGCATTTGAGTTAAGGTCTCCAAAGTCAGTATCTCTCATCAACGTTATGATTGTTATTATTTTTTTATTACGGACAAGACTGAGTTCGTTGTTAAAATGCCATGTGTCTCTCCGACCTCATTTAAAACTATTTAAATAACATTTTTACTCGATTCCTCTCACTTAGTAGATAGATTAAGCTACTGAAACCCACCTCTTACCTAAGCAAGTGACGAAGAACCCTAGACAACCCAAGAGAAAGATCTCATGCTGATTTTCTAATAGGTAACGAAAGTTAGTATCCTGCGTAGGACCTTAAAAGGTTCAATATATATGTAAAAAGCCCTTTAAAAATTTGCAGGATCATCTCCTTAGTTACTCTCCAAACTGCTTGTTATCGGCTCGTAAACCTTCATATGACTCACACTGGTATTTACATGAATGAAGCACGGTTACAATTTCGGCGAGCGGCTAAGAAACAAAAGATGAGATGAGCAGCTGGTGTACCGCCTTGCGATTGCCGAGGTCATCATGTTATGTGATTGATCGAATGTCATATTCGTCAACGAGAGCACGTTTTCCACGGCGAACAATGGACCGGTACGCGTTTTTCGCCCTTTCGACACCCGACAAAATCCAGCATACGTGGCCGAGCATCGGCCCTCTAGGCATGTATCTGTTGCGTGTTGTGGTAGGATGAGCTCTCGCGGGTTAAGAATGTTGCATTTCCTATGATCACACTGTACGTATAACGGGCAACCATACCTTCCAGTGGACACTCATTTTCTTTGTCGGCAAGCGTACATATTCCATAAGTTATCAGTACATAAAAGTCCGGACTCTCGTCATTACGGGCAATAAAATGATAATAATAATAATAATAATAATAATAATAATAATAATAATAATAATAATAATAATATTATTTGCTTTACGTCCCACTAACTATTTTACGCCTTTCCGAGACGCCAATGTGCCGGATTTTAGTTCTGCAGGAGTACTTTTATGTGCCAGTAAATCTACCGACACGTGGCTGACGTGTTTGAGCACCTTCAAATACCACCGGACTAAGCCAGGATCGAACCTGCCAAGTTGGAGGTCAGAAGGCCAGCACTTCAACCATCTGAGCCACTCAGGTGGGCAGACCATCAAAGATATTTACTTTAATAATTGGGCCACAGAGAAAATAATTTATAGTAGAATGAGTTCTTGGATCAAGTAATTACAATAGTTAGACAAAGCTGTAGTATTTCATTCTTATTGCTAGTAGTTTACAAGGACCATTTACCAGGAGGTATAAATTAACAGGGAGGGTTTCAGTTGGGTGAAAGTGTAGTAAGTAGTCTGACCTATGTCGACAACTTGGTCTTAATTCTGAAAGCCTGTAATTATTCTTTTCTTAACAATGTGCTTTTCGTCATCCGACATAAATAGGTCTTATGGCGACGATGGGATAGGAAAGGCCTAGGAGTGGTAAGGAAATGGCTGTGGCCTTAATTAAGGTACAGCCCCAGCTTTTGATTGATGTGAAAATGGGAAACAACGGAAAACCATTTCAGGGCAGCCGACAGTGAATGGTTCAGAATGCAAGCTCACCTGTAATTTAATACTTTGGAGCTAGAAATGAGATGCGGCGAGTATGATATCAAAATCAGCATTACCCAGACTAAAGTATGCCAGTAGGGAAGAAACCGAAGAGAACTGAACATCAGGTACTAAATACAAAATTGCGACAGTTGAATCAGTTCAAGTACTTCCGATGTGTATTCTCCCAGGATTGAAGTCTAGTAAGTGAAATCGAATCAAGATGTAGCCATGACGAATATAATACCTATTGTCGCGGCCACCAAATTAGGCGGGTGAGGAAAACTGCGCTGTCGTCAGATATGGGAACGACAAAGCGACAGATGGTCGAGAGTCGCTTACCTCCGAGCACGGATTGGCAACGCTGATCGTGCAGTGCTGTCTAGTTGAAGCCCATCCGCTCCAGGCCACCCTGTCATGCAGCTGTTCAGCTCGCATCGTAAGGGCAGTTAAAATGGATAGTGAATGTGAATTGATTTGGGCTCAAGTCAAGAGAGAAGTGGCAGAGAGGACCAAGACATTCAAAATAAAGGACGTAGAAAAATTCACCGTCAGAAGCCATCGACCGTGTAACTGCTGCAGATTGGGAAAACTGCTTCAATCGCGCGGAAAATCTTCAAACAGACGATTGGGCCAAGGAAATAGTAAGGGACGAAAGAATGGAGCCATTCATCATCAGTGTAAATGACGACTCGACAGATAGTGAGATGTGTGATGACAGTGACTAAGAAATCTTAGACTGGCTTGAAGCTAGAAACCGATTCTTAATTCATTGTAAATTAATGTTGACCTATTTTTTAAAGTAGTTCTTTTTCCATATTACTCAGTACAATATACAGTATTCAAATATTTAAAGTTATAATGTAATAAAACTGATACGGATTAATATGTAATCAGAAAGTACAGTATTTACGGCGTCCTGCAGCCTGTGCTGGTGCGCGCGCCCCGAACTGCCTCAGCCAGCGACATTTACATGATCGCTTTCCAGGCCATTTTCCAGGAAAACTACAAAACTCACGGAAATATGTTTGAGATAAAAAATATGTCAGGCAGGTTTTTTTTTTTTACATTTTTCCCGCAGACAAAATTTTATTGGCTGAAGAAATAAAAACTTGGCCGCTTACTGAAATTTTCAATACATGATTCTACGGATTTTAATTTACTCGTTCACGATTTTATTTTTAATAGTTATTTGAAGTGGTTTATATGGAAAATAGTTATACCACTGAAATCAGCAGTCTTTTCTGAAGCTTGTAGTATAATTTGTTTTGAAACATTAAATGAAGTAACATCAGGAGCTTGAGAGAGAACAACTTGCCTCGCGCTCCGAAATGATGTGTTCAGTTAGACATTTCTGCGCCAGTTGCTACATAACCTTGGCAACAGCGTAATTCCTTTGACCCGCCTAATTTGGTGGCCGCGACAATAGTGAGATCACTCACCCAGTTCAAGCGCGCTCCCGCAGGGCGGCACTAGTGGAGCCAGTCGCCAGCGCTAGACGGTCAAATGATTTAACGGAGGTTACAGATACGAAAATAACCAAATATAACACATAATTGCTTAGACTTTAATAAGGGAACACACGAGATAAAATCGAACATTATAAAAAGCGAAAGCAATATTGTGCTTTACATATCATACTTAAAAAAATATTTTTAACGGTGCACATAAAACGTTAAACATACACCAGATTGCAAGATAACACTGACGTCTTTCTCAAATAAAGTAAATTACGTGAATTACTCATCAAAACTAGTTTGAGGCCACTTATGATAGTTTACGAGTAGACTTAGAAGATTCCCAAACTACCGAGCTCGATAGCTGCAGTCGCTTAAGTGCGGCCAGTATCTAGTAATCGGAAGATAGTGAGTGGGCCCCGCTGTCGGCAGCCCTGAAGATGGTTTTCCGTGGTTTCCCATTTTCACACCAGGCAAATACCGGGGCTGTACCTTAATTAAGGCCACGGCCGCTTCCTTCCACTTCCTAGGCCTTTCCTATCCCATCGTCGCCATAAGGCATATCTGTGTCGGTGCGACGTAAAGCAAGTAGCAGATTGCCAAACTTGAAAATCTCTGCAGATTTCTCTCACTCTGAAGAATAATCGGCACATTAATTAGTGGTAGACCAGTTTAGGAATAATGTCCAAAGTATGCTCAATACAACAGCCAGCTCCTGATGGCACAACTGAAATCGCCTCAATCGAATCAAAATATCGTAAAAATATCGCCCCAAATCGACCTAGCCGAGCTTAGTTTTTCATTAATTTTCCTTTCAGTCTAGAAAGGAATGTCACACACACACACACACACACACACACACACACACACACACACACACACACACACACACACACACACACACACACACACACACACACACACACTTTTAGATGGACCTCGTGCCATTGGTAGATCTGTATTCTTTAATTTCCGTAAGAAAGGAAAAACGACTTTCACCATTCGTTACCGAGAGAGCGGACATAGGCTATACACTTGATAAATGTTGAGGATTGATTAACAACATACCCGACCGCATGATAAAATAAACACTTTTCTATCGTACGATCGGGGATGGGGCTCAACTCCGGCACAGCACTTTCCCAATTTTCAATATTTAGACAGTCTTGAATAACAAGGAAGTTCAACGTTTTCACCGTTCACACAACAGTCCGCCTTTATAATTAAATCTGCCGAAAAATGCAAGCTACATATTCTGATTTGGGCCGACAGTTGCTTATATTTACGCGGAATAGTTGTCGCCTAATTCACAAACAGATTATTTTCTTTTTCCGGTGTAAAAAATCGTGTGACATCACGCTTCCTTCCGTAACCCGATTTACAACCAGGAACGAAACAGCACGACATTTTCTCGAAATAATAGAAAACTAGTTGATTGCACACGCAAAAAGCACTGCACAGATACTAACACAGACTTCGGGAAAATATTAAAACAAACAAATTACCTCCATAGGCGTTACAATTAACATCATGACTTCACGCACGCAGGCACGCTATTACCTTCGACGACAATTTGGCGCACTGGTGCGTTGCGACTGCAGCGCCACACTCCGGCGGGGCCACCAATGACAGTGCTGAGAGAGCGGAGTGACCACACTAGGTATTCTATTCGTGATGATGTAGCTAAGCTAATGTGGCGAGCTCGCAGTTACGGTATTTTGTAAGAAAGGAGGAAGGAGGTTCTCGGGCAGAATTATCTTCGATCTGTTTTCAGACCACTTTCGCTGTACGAGAGTAAATGTTGAATAGGCTCAGGATGTATTTTTCATAAGTTGGAAGTAACAGACAATATAATGAGATTGATTGCTCGTGCAAATAAGTGGGAACAATGGCAGGCGGGTATTGTTAATGATGAGGTAAAGGCCAAATTAGGAATAAACTCGATGGACAAAGTTGTGCATATACATCAGCTTTGGTGCTGGGGTCATATGAGGTGAACATTGGAGCATGGGTTACCAAGAAGAATTGTATACTCAGGCATGGAGAGTAAGGGAAGCAGAGGGAGATCAAGAAGGCGATAGTACCGGGCGAGTTGGCCGTGCGGTAGAGGCGCGCGGCTGTGAGCTTGCATCCGGGAGATAGTGGGTTCGAATCCCACTGTCGGCAGCCCTGAAGATGGTTTTCCATGGTTTCCCATTTTCATACCAGGCAAATGCTGGCTGGGGCTGTACCTTAATTAAAGCCACGGCCACTTCCTTCCAACTCCTGGCCCTTTCTTATCCCATCGTCGCCATAAGATCTATCTGTGTCGGTGCGACGTAAAGCCCCTAGCAAAAAAATAAAAAAGAAAAGAAGGCAATAGTAAGACTACACCAGCAATAACATACACAGCGACACTTGTGTCTTCGCTGAAACTTGGGCTTTTCAATTATTAAACTTGTGATAAATTTTCAAGTAAATGTTCGGTGAATGCTCAGTTGAACAGAAACAATACGCTACAAATAATTAAGAATATCCTCTTGCGTTGGTAATTGAAAAGAAACTAAAACAAAAGAGAAGTCAAATAAAATGCATAAAATTAACAAGTACCTTGGAAAGTAACTCTTGTGTTAGATTACGTATGTTGTAATCATACGTTAAGAGGGAGAGTTTCAGAGATATACCAAGGCTTCGTCACCATCAAGCATTGCACCTTGCACCGCCCTAACGAGGATGCTGAAAGCATTAACGCAAAAGAGGCTGTGGGTTGTCATTACATTAACGCAAAATTTGTGGCCATATAAATGCAAGCTTTGTGATCACAGTACCGCAATAAATAACGAACATATGGTAACATCGCAACGATGATGATAATAATAATATTGATATTTAATTCACGTCCCAGTAAATACTTTTACTTCGGAGACGCCGAGGAGCCGGAATGTTGTCCCATAGGAGTTCTTTACGTGGCAGTAAACGTATTTGAGCACTTTGAAATACAAACGGACTGATCTAGGATCGAACCTGCCAAATTGGGATCAGAAAGCCAGCGCCTCAATCGTCTGAGCCACACAGCCCGGCACATGTCGGTGATTTCAAATAGATGTCACTATCGGCGCTGTACGAAACAGGCGTGGCAGCGCTGCCGGACAATTGCCGGTCTCAGTGTTTCAGTACTAGGAGGTTGTAAAAACGGTGACTAACCGTGGAGTGCAATGTGTCCTTTAGGATAATTATAGATACCGTAGACAAGTCGTGGAAATAATCGTGGCGGTGCACTGTTAAGACTTGTGTAGCTGCTATATAGACTAATGTACTGTATCTGCTAATGAAGTAGCGCTTACAAAATGTGAATATAGGCATGACAGTGTATCGAAAATCACGTAATAAGCAATAGTTGTTAATGCAGAGCTGCGGAAAACAGGGCTATACAACCAGGTGAGATTATTCATAAGGAACTGTCAAAGTCAAATTTCAAATTTATGATGCTTGTTGTTTTAAGGGGCCTAATATCGCAGGTCATCGGCCCAATTTCAATTTTATTCATCATCATCATCATCATCTGTTTACCCTCCAGGTTCGGCTTTTCCCTCGGACTCAGCGAGGGATCCCACCTCTACCGCCTCAAGGGCAGTGTCCCGGAGCTTCAGACTCTTGGACGGGGGATACAACTGGGGAGAATGACCAGTACCTCGCCCAGGCGGCCTCACCTGCTATGCTGAACAGGGGCCTTGTGAAGGGATGGGAAGATTGGAAGGGATAAGCAAGGAATAGGGAAGGAAGCGGCCGTGGCCTTAAGTTAGGTACCATCCTGGCATTCGCCTGGAGGAGAAGTGGGAAACCACGGAAAACCACTTCCAGGATGGCTGAGGTGGGAATCGAACCCACCTCTACTCAGTTGACCTCCCGAGGCTGAGTGGACCCCGTTCCAGCCCTCGTACCACTTTTCAAATTTCGTGGCAGAGCCGGGAATCGAACCCGGACCTCCGGGGGTGGCAGCTAATCACGCTAACCACTACACCACAGAGGCGGACCTCAATTTTATTAATAAAGGAAAATAATATTCATATATCAATATACAAAGAGCGACGGTAATAATTACAATTTATACCTTGTTCTGGAGACGAAGCACTGCTAAAATTACGTACGTTACATACTTTCAGCTAATAGAGTAAAGAGGTTTCGTCACGTAAATTTTAACAACAAAATATTGTTGCTTTCCTTAGTGTAAAACGAATGTTCAGTTTTTATGCAGAAATCCTATTACCATATTAGCTAACAACACTTTTCATGTGAGCCCGAAGTTCTTTCGTCTGATGTTATACAATTCATTCATATATACAAAAGCTGGGTACATTCAACTAATATTTTGTTCATTTTAGTCTAAAACTGTTGATACGTATGAAAGCATGTGAAACGGTATCTATCAGTTATGAAAAACAATTTTAATCCTGAGTATAATTTTAAACTTTGAACGATCAGTTAATTACTGTAAAATTGTGATCCCGAACGCGCATATAAAAGTTTGTAGCTTTCACTTGGGAAAGGCCCGGCTCCGGAATATTGTAAATATTGGACATAAATGCGGATACATGAATAAAAACTCAGATTCAGGCAAACTTCTGAAATATTTATTTGGATTGAAGTATTTACCTCCAAACATTGTGGGTGAGGGGTTTGTTGAATTACACAGTATAGTATATGTGTCCTGATAATCCTCAAATTAATGTTTTCGTTGAATTCATTTTCAAAATCTATATCAATGATGACTCCAACTTTCCAGCAGTGCTATGGGCTAGTTGTCCTTCAAGCGATCCCGGATCGACAAATGGGGCACAATCGGTCCACAGATATTTTAAAAACAATTTCAGGAACCACATCCTCCTATTCATGAATGTTACGGATAGAAAAATACAAAAACACGAATATAGCGAGGATTTTTGCAAAATCTATTCTGTTGGTGCAATATCCTTTTATAATACATCAAAACGTCGGAACACCATTATCAACCAAGAAAAGGACAATCCTTTCTGCTAAGACGAATCCTTCAGAGATTGCCTTGGACGAGATGATCAACATCCACATGGAGACGCATTTGCAGATTTAAAGCTAAGCCTTAATATTCATTCGCGTTAATGTAATGATCATTTTTGTGGTAAAGTAAACCTAAGCAGTTGCGTAAAAGACGCCCACTTTGCGTGAGGGCTGCACCACCTTACCACAGTCCTTAGTACAGCACTGAACTGGAAATTAACCTTAGCACCGCGCCCGAAAATTGATCTTCCATTTGCTTATTCTAGCACCAACATCTAATTCTGTTGTGAGCTTGGCGACAATCTTGTTCAAATGTTGAATAACAATATAAGGATAAAAAACAAAAACCTCATGGATGTTGATTATATTCTCCAAATAAATAAAATCGTAACGACCGTGTGTCTATACATTGACTATTTTGGTGAAATTTCCGTACAGTTATCCGTTTCAGGTGTAATAATGATCATCGGAATGTTTTTAGCGTTGGTGTCTGTCTGTTTGTTTGTTTCTTTGACTTCTTATAACTTGAAAACTACTGGATATATTCCTACCAAACTTCATATTTAAAATCCACCTGTCCTGCGGTAGGTTTTCGGGTCAATATTGTTTCTAAATCCCTGAACTGACTGGGGGTTTATACGAGACAGAAACCGTGATTTTTCACTCCCACAAAATATACACAACCAAACTTAATGGAAATCTACCTACCTTAATGCAAATCAATTTCTAAACCTTTTTTCTCACATGTAACACTTCGATACTAGGATTAATAAGGGAGATATCATTAACGGAGCGTTTTTCAGTGCAAGTCCCAACAGACTTAACTCAAGAGCGGGTGCGTGGAAATGTATTTCTTATAACCTGTCCAAAGGTAAGTTTTTGGGTCAATACCATGTTAAATTCCCGGGATCGACTGCGTGTTTATAGGGAAACGAAAGAGTGAGTTTACTCTCCCACAATACGTACAAGACCAGCCTGACTGGAAATCGACCAACCATGATGGAAATCCATTTCTAAAACTTTCTTCTCAAGTGCATTTTCCCGCTAGGAAGATTAATAAGGGAGATATCATGAACGGTCAGTTTTGCAGGCTAAGTCCAGCGGACATAGCCCAAAAGGTGTTGTACGTAGAGCAGATTCCTTACCTATATAAATAAAATCGTAACGACCGTGTGTCTGTACATTGACTATTTTGGCGAAATTTCCGTACAGTTATCCGTTTCAAGTGTAATAATGACCATCTGCATATTTGTTAGCTTTAGTTTCTTGAAAGTCCTCATTCCCCCCACCCCCACAGGAAGACTGAGGCATAATCATCCAGACGAGCTAGAAAATTGAAATTTGGCAAAATTATATGTCTTAGCCTGTAATCGACGGAAAGCTTCCAATATCTTTAAATGTTTCATTTTTTACCCCCGAAAAATAAAACAAAATGAAAACAGTCTAAGACACTTATTGCAAGGGCATATAAATTGTATATTTTACAGGCGCAGAATAATATAAAAAGGATCCGAAAACGTTTTGGGGTTTCATAAAAAGTAAACGAAATAATGGTTTGTTCAAAGAGTATATGACATACGGTGGAAACCATTTGGTAACTGCGCAAGGAATAGCCAATGCGTTTGCATGTTATTTTCAAATTGTTTATGCATCCCAGCCTTCTTTATATATAGCCTCTGAGTCAGTATCAATGATTACTGCTCACAGTTTACAGATGTGTCCTATACGCGAAGATGAGTACAAAGACGCCGTAACAAAACTTAAGGCAACCAAATCAGCGGGATTTGAACACATACCTCCTTAAATATTATTAAAGAATGTGCATAGGTGCTAATGGTTCCACTATGTGCCATATATAATTTAATTTTAAAGACGAAAATATTTCCTGAAATTTGGAAAACAAGGAAAATAACTCAGATCCTTAAATCTGGTGATAGTTCGAAAATTGATAACTACATAGCTATCTTAATAATATGAGTTCCAGCGAAGCTCTTTGAACAAACACCCTATGTTAGAGTTCCTTTGAGAACTATATTAATCATATCAAACCATACGTATCAGAATTTCCCCATGGGTTTTATCCCAAGCGTTCTACTACGACTAATCTTATGTACTTTATTCAGAATGTTTCTGATTCAATGAATGAAGGGCTTCCTATCGATGCAGTTTATACTTATTTTGCAAAAGCTTTTGATAAAATTTATCAGGGTATATTTTAAGTAAATTATTATTATTTGGTTTATCTTCTGAGTTTTGAAATTAATTTCGTCATATCTCTCAGACAGAAAAGAGTTTGTATCTCACGCACAAAATACTTTATTCCTGTTCAAAGTTAATTATAGAGTCCCTCAGGGCTCAAACCTTGGTCCATTGTTCCTTTTATTATTTATAAATGACTTACCGAAAGTAATAAAATATTCAAAATGCTCACACTTTGCCGACGACCTGAAGCAAATTACTGGGTATAATGATACAATGGAATTGCAAACCGATCGGAACAACTGTTACAAATGATGTGTTACAAACAGGCTTTTTTTTTTCAATATTAAAAAGTGTTCTGTGGACACATTTTCGCGTAATAAGAATGTGTCTGTGCATAACTATAGTATAAATGGTGAGATCTTGCAGAGGTGTAATTTAGTAAAAGATTTGGGTGTTATGCTTCATTCAAAAGTTTCATTCAACAGTCATATTCATAAAATTACAAATGATGGATTTAAACAATTAGGGTATATTACTAGAAATACTCAGGAAATTAGGGTTGAATAAACTTTAAAAGTCTTATTCAGTTACATTGTTAGAAGTAAACTTGAATATGCATGTGTACAATTAACGAAACAGAAAAAATACAAATCAAATGTTTGCGATATTTATATTTTAAAAACATATAACCGATCATCACATCATCATAGAGTTCCTTTGCGAACTATATTAAATGAATTTGGCATAATGCAGCTCAGTACACGTAGAATATTAGCTCAACAGATATTTCTGTACAAGTTAGTTAATGGAATATTAGATAGTCAACAGTTTCTTAAAGAATCAACTTCAGTACCAAGAGGGTAACTCCACGTTTGAGACAAACATTTTACTGCCGCTTCTCAAGCACCTCACATCATAAAAATTCACCTCTTGTAAAAATGTGTGGAGTATATAACAGAATGTCTTCAGACATCAGACAAATAGATTTGGCTCTATCACTTCCTTTATTTTCAAAAATGTTAAAACAATATGTACATCAAAATGAATAATTTATTGGAGGAAATTCATTCGGTACTGAAATATGACGTATGTAATGCCACAATTATTTTTCCAATGTATACGTGTTTGTATGTTTACTATTATTATGAATATTTTGTTCTTTTTTCTCTGCTAATTTGTTTTCTTCTCCTTTAATTTTGATATTTTATATGTTTGTAGGTTTTATTGAAAATATTTTTAAATTATTCTTAATTCAGTCATGGCAATCTTGATTTTTAAATTGTTATATATTATTTTGTATATATAGGTACCATTTATATACTCAATGTATTTTGTACCATCCATTGTAATTGTGGATATACCCTGTTATGAATGTATTATTAAATAAAAAATAAAATATCGGAATATTGAGGCAATTTTAATGTTGGTGCAGACCTTCGTTTGGAGGTATTTTGTGGCTAAACGGTAAGTCACATCACAAAACAGATGGTACAGTCTCAGTTCAATTTGGAGTGATCTACAACTTTCGCCCTATGACGTTTCGTCGTATCTCTATTCCTAACATGTTACATTTGTCTCTATTTCTCGATTATACCTACATTTTGGTCTTTGTACACGTATAATTCGTAGTTCGAATCACTTATGCGAAAGGTAGAATAATCTAATTCTACACGAACATCCACCCACCCAGTATCAATACGTGAGCCAAATTGTATGTTTGTAACTGTCATATTAGTACCCAAAAGTAATGCACTGTGAGAACACCTTACCCAAATTTCACCGTATTCAACGTTCCTAACTCAATTTTACCCACAAATAGATGAGACAGGAGAAAATATCTTAAGACCAGCCATTTAGACCGCTAAATGAGTAGTCATATGGTAAAATCCGATTGTCGATATGATGTATCGTGTAGCAGCAGTTAATCTGTAAATGAAAGTTTGCAATATTGTAAACATGCATATACGGTACTTCGTATGTCGATCTATATATATTCATTGAAGTCGATTTGTAGCGATGTAGAAAGGGCGTGCTTGCCATTATAATTAATATTTTACATCGATAGTGACTCTCAGCAGGAGAGCGTCTCTTAATGTAATCATTACTCTCTCGTCGACTTTGACTGGCACTAGGAATGCAATCCTTCTCCAACCCCTTTGTAACTAGCATTAGTAAGGAATAACTACCATTGTAATTAATAATTTCCTTCTCGAATTGACTGGCAGAAGTCAAGGGAGCATGCAATTTTGTTCAAAACTCTCCTAACCGATTGTGCTTGGGAGTAGACAAGTGTGCCCGCCATTATAAACAAATTTACCCATCTAAAATGTGACTGGCATTAGGCATAGTGGGCTTGCTATTATAATGGAAATTCACCAACTCGGTGTGACTGTCATTAAGAAGATGGACCTGCGTTATAACGATAACAGCGTAACTAAATTTTGACTGGCAGTGGAGAAGGTGCCTGCTATTATAATAGAAACTCCTCAACTGCAATCTATCTGGAAGTAAGAAAGGGCGTCTGGCATTGTAACGAAAACTCCCCAAAATCGATTGTGACCACGTAGTAGGTAATGGGGCTTCCCATTATAATGAAAAATTTACCTACTCGATTGTGAATGGGTAGGCAAGTGAGCCTGCCGTTATCATCACAACTCCGCAACTCGCACTTTACATTGGAAACAAGGTATGGGAATCTCCCCCTACTGTTTCTTGATAACGCTAAGAGACATGCAATTTAAAAATATCTTCTTCACTGCATGTACAGTAATTTACTTCGATATCCGTATAAAATGTAGAATACCGTAGCGAAGCACGGGTACATTTGGTAGTTACAGAAGTGATCAAATTTTCCGCATTGCCGTCGTTTCCGTAATCTTCAATAGCTAAAGTCCACGTAACGATACTTGGCTACGTAAACAACTGATATGGGATCTGCCACCTAGGCAACAGCCATAAATGTATATCGGTGATTGATTGATTGATTGATTGATTCATTCATTCATTCATTCATTCGTTCATTCATTGATTGATTGATTGATTGATTGATTGATTGATTGATTGATTGATTGATTGATTGATTGATTGATTGATTGATTGATTGATTGATTGATTGAACTGGAGTTAAGTAACGGAAATTTTTCGTCAGACAATGATGAAGTGTACATTTTGGCCGCTGAAGCTCAACTGAGACAACACAGGACCACACTGGTGTAAAAGACAAGGGTGCCTGCTTCGATAGTAAGGACTGTGTTGGTGGAGAGTGCGGCACATAGCAAAGGATGAAACCTTAAAATAACAATCGAACGTTTTATTTATTTATTTATTTATTTATTTATTTATTTATTTATTTATTTATTTTGGCTTCTTTCTAGTGGCGAAGGTAGGGTGCGTGGCTCTCTCTTACACTTAACCACATTTTCAACACATTTTGGAGATACATTAACATATACTGTAATTTAGCAAAGTTGCATTTTGCTAACACTTGTACGTGTATAAAATAATTAAAATAATCTTGGTGTAGCATATACGCAATAGACTATATTTTGAGAATTTTCTGGCACGATTTCTTTCATTAATTTCCCCTTCCTATTAACCGTCTAGAGAATCTAAAAGTAATTATCAGGTAACAAAATAGAAACAACATGCATACTTACGGCTGTGAAAGATCACACAGTCCAGTCTTGTTATGTTGCATTCGGGAACTTTGACTGCAACAAGAAATAAATTCGTTAATTTGAAATTGCTTTAGTTCCTGAGAGGGCATTTTATTGATTAATTTAAGTTTAACATCTTGGTTATTACTGAAAATGGAAGATGATATAAATAATTTGACCCTACACAGATCAGGTTGTAATACAAGAGCCATGAATTGAGAGCGGTGTGTTAATGTTGTTAATAATAATACAAATAATAATAATTGTACCGGGCGGTACACCTCCACGCCGCGAATTCAAATATGCGCCAGTTGAAACCTCTCTACACGAGAAAGCCTGAACTTTAACAAACTGTATTAAATCAACGGTTTCTCGGAAGATGTCACTACTGTAAATTTGGTAACCTTGAAGTGTTCTGAACTGTGTCTATTTTGATTTGTGTTTGTTTGCTCCGTATCAAGAAGTTTGAACATTCTCTAACAGATGTCGCTATCCAAAACTATGGTAACACACTCTGGTGCAATGGAATGAACTTTCTTGAAGAAATATTGTATTCCTAAGTTTTATTTTTACTAAATTTTGTTCTGTGGTTTGTGGGTTGGCAATATAAATCCTTTCCTTCCGCCAGTTTTGAAATTAGCCAATCATAAATTTCTGTAATTAATTTCCCACCAATAAGGTGTTTCTTCATCGTCTTGTGTATTAGTTTTTGCTGATAGCCAATAAAAGTTTGTGGGCGGGTTGTTATCATTCATGAAAGGTCTCGAATGTTCCACGAGGGTATATAAACTGCTGATTTTCTTGTCCCTGCCACTTCAGTAACATCTTTCTCAGTGTGTGAATATATAGCAGGGGGCGGGAAGTGCCCCTTTCTTCAAGCAGCAGCTCATCTACAAGGTAATGGCCTGTTAACATCTTCATTTCTTGCTAGCTCAGCAGTCTACTCTCGGGGAGGGTTCGAAACCTTTAATATGTAACCAATTCCTTTAAAATGTAAATTAACTTTTCTGTGTATGTAAAAACTTCATATCTCTTTTACTGTAAAGCGGGGATAGAGAGTGCTTCACCCTCTCGAACTCCCCTTCATTTTGAAATTGAGGTGACTACGTTTTCATAACCGTTTCTTCTCTTCCTTATGCATTAAAGTTTTCTCATACGTGTCACCTCCCTAGCTTGGGATTAGCCCCTGTATATCGGCCTAGAGCCACTTAGGTTTTAAAAGGTGTATTAGGAGTGCAAACTACGCCTCCAGTCAATTTGGTATTTTGGGCCATGTAATTAACCTGTTTCTTTTCTGAGTAGGCCCAGTAGGTTGGGTAAATGATACCCCTGTGTAAATTTGTAAGTTGTGCCTGCAGGCAAGCGATTGTAAAAGTCGAGGATGCCTTAAATAGGCTCGAGTAACTGGGAGCCGGTTCGCTTGTTTCAAATTAGGTTTTGAGTGCCTCTTGAAGGCCGGAATGTATTTGGTGAGAGCAAGTGCTCTTTGATTCCAGGGGAATTCTGCCCCAGGTGGTCTGGTTGAATATTGGTAAAGTGGAGCTTGGAGCTCATTAATTATTCACCCGGGGCTTGAACCCCAGCAAATGTAATTTATTAACTTGTTTTCCTGCTACTTGGTACCTGTTTCTCTGTTGTTGTTATTTGTTGATTTTGAAAAGAAAATATAACCTTTGTTAAAGTTTTAAATTAACTTTAATTTGGTAGTTGAGACCTATTCCAGCCCGCACCTTCTTTCACCTCTGCTGTTCCACAGATACCTCGGAACAATAATAATAATAATAATAATAATAATAATAATAATAATAATAATAATAATAATAATAATATTTCTACGTCCCACTAGCTAATCTGGGCGGTTTTCGGAGACGCCGAGGCGCTGGAATTTTGTCTCGCAGGAGTTCTTTTACATGCCAGTAAATTAACTGAAAGGAGCCCCTTGAAATACCGTCGGACTGAGCCAGGATCGAACCTGCCAAGTTGAAGTCAGGAGGCCAGCGCCTCAACCGTCTGAACTACTCAGTCCGGCGTTATTGATTTTATGTTCCACTAACTACTTTTATGTTTTCTGGAGACACCGAGGTGCTGGAATCTTACCCCACAGGAGATATTTTACGTGCCAGTAAATCTATCGACACGAGGCTTTCGTATTTGAGTACCTTGAAGTACCACTGGAATGAGGTCACTTCTACCATCTGAACCAGTGGTGTATGCTGGTATCAAGATTTGGGTTATCCCTTTTTGATGGTTGGTTTAGTGAATGTCAAGCCTTCCGTGTTTTGAGCTGCAGCCATTAGCCAACGGAGAAGCCTGCTGTGTTGTCAAGACTGCTTCACAAGCTACTGCTCTGGCCTCTGCCACTGCCAATACTCAAGATGGTAGCTGGAGACGGTAGCTTAAGGTTTAGAAAATTGAAGTCCGGCTTTGTGACTAAATGGATAGAATACTTGCCTTTAGTCCGATGGCCCCTGTTCAATTTTCAGAATCAACCCCCTCGTACTGTTAATTCCCCTGGCTTGGGAACTGGTTATTTATGACGTCTTCGCCATTCATTTTATCCTCATTAGGTCACCACCAAGCCTATACAGATGCCATGCACCATTATTATTATTATTATTATTATTATTATTATTATTATTATTATTATTATTATTAAATAAAAAAATGAATTTCACAGCGGTCGTACCCATCGTTCACTGGTCAATTAGCTTCCGAGGGAGATCAGTGGTGGTGTCTAACCAATGATCATGGGTTCGATTCCAACCAACAAAAGAGAACAGTAAACCTGAAAGATTGCATTTCATTTTAGCAGATCTACCTACAAGAAGAAAACTATATTGCTCCTATAACACCAGGCATAGCAGTGTCTTCCTACAAAAATGTAGAAGTAAACGGGAGTGAAATACTAGCACTCTGTTATCTATATCAGAAGTATGAGATAAGGAAGTATATACGATGAGTAACGAATGGTTGATAGTTAGCAGTGGCGATCTGACGGAACGAAGCCTAGCACACCTATCTCCCGGGCCTCCGCGCCTATCAGGCATACAGCAGTAAGCTGCTTGAGGTGTGTCGAAAGGGACGCGAGTCTGGGCTGCAATATCTGTTTATGATGCCTTGCTCTCAGAAATACATGCGATGTTTTTTTCTCATTGCTTTCAAGTTTTGTAAATGGAACAATGTGTCAGATGCCTACATTATAGCATGTTTTAGATTTCCATCGTTCGCATTTGAAGTTTGGGCTTCACTGATATCCTTGGTCCTCAGTTTACGCCACTAATCTGAACCATTCTTCATCTTCTACCGCTTTTCCCACACCTGTGGGGTTGTGGGAGCGGACTGCGTAACACATGTGGATCTGGCCCTGTTTTATGGCCGGATGTCATTCCTGACGCCAACCCTTTACGGAGGAATGAAATCACAACAGCGTGCTTCTGTGCTGGTTGGTACGTGGTGTGTTGCTTGAGTGTTAGGACAAACACAAACACCCAGTCCCCAGAATAATTAATCAGAAGTGATTAAAATCTCCGACCCTAACGGGAATCGAACCCGGGATCCTCTGAACTGTTAGTCCGACAAAAACTTGAGATATCCTGTATGAGTAGTTCCAGAAGAGAGCATACTTATTATAATAATAATACTAATACTAATACTAATAATAATAATAATAATAATAATCATCATCATCATCATCATCATTTATATATGCGTAGATAATGTGAACTTTCAGGATAAGAAAATAATATTCCAAGTTACGGAACCAAACATGGCAGAACGTTATTTGGAAGACTATAGTGTTTAAGGAAAATAGCTTAACACTGTTGTAAACAGAGTAAAATTGATCATGACCCATGCGGTCGACTTCTTCCGGCAGTTTGGATAAACTCAACAATTATTTCGTTATTTCATAAAAGAGCATGTCATTTTATGAAATATTAAGATTTAAATTTTAAATTTTGAAACATATCAGGCTTGCATAAATTTCGCCGTAAGGATGGTCATCAACACATTCAGGATGGAAAATTACTCACGTGGAATCTTTAAATGAATGAAGAAGATAACGTATACTTTGGAACAGGACTTGAAAGGAGTCGAGACTTTTGGCAAATATTGGAATTACAGCAGTGATTACTAAATGTACTTAAAATTATGTGAACTTTGAACCATAATATGCAGGTCTCGCAAGGCTTCATCAAAGTGTGCTACATTGTTGCAAGAGTGCCAGCAGCTCTTGTATTATATAAGGTTTGGATTGCAGCACCTTTTGTCTTTTATTTTCCTCTATTTTCGTCGAGTCCTTGTCTATTGTCTGCAATTCAAGATAGTGTACACCTTCTACCTGCAGCGTCTACACGCTATTACCATCTCCATTTTTGCTTAAGTTACCGGCATAACTTGATTACATATTCGTTCAGTATGGAAGCGAAGTGAAATTGCATTCGAGGATCAAGAAGCATAATTTGAAGTGCGTCCCCTGCGAACCACGTCACCTTGTCGCAGTGGAGAAGCTTGCGTGTCCCAGTGAAGCAGATAGCCAAGCCGCAGGTGCAACCATATTGGATGAGTAGGCCTATCTGTCGAGAGACCAGACTAATGAATGGTTCATCGAAAGGGGGATAGCAGCCTTTCGGAAGTTGCAAGGGTGGCAGTCTTGATGATTGACTGATATAGCCATGTAATAATACTCAACATGGCTTAGCTGTGTTGATACCGCTATATGGCTGAAAGCAACGGGAAACTACAGCCGTAACTAACTACCGAGGACATGCAGCTCTCTCTGTATGAATGATGTCCCGATGATGGTTTCCTCCCGGGTAAAATATTCCGGAGGTAAAATAGTCCCCCATTCGGATTTCCGGGTGGGGATTACACGAGAGGGCTCAATCATCAGAAAGATGGATACTGACATTCTGCGAGTCGGAGCGTGGAATGTTAGAAGTTTGAATCGTTGTGGTTGATTAGAGAATCTGAAAAGGGAGATGGATAGACGAAAGATGTAGTTGGTATAAGTGAAGTACGTTGGCAGGAAGAACAGGATTTTTGGTCAGATTATTACAGAATTGTCAACACAAAATCAAACAGACCAGCACAGTGAAAGGATTATTGCTTTCAAGATAGACACCAAACCGATGCCCACCACAATACAGCAGTGCAGGCTTATACGCCTACTAGTTCAGCAGATGATGAAATCGAAAGAATATATGAAGAGATAAAAGATTTAAATACAATATGTAAAAGGTGAAGAGAATCTAATTGCGATGGGAGACTGGAATGCAGTGGTAGACCAAGGAAGAGAGGGTAATACAGTAGAAGAATTCGGATTGGAACAAAGGAATTAAAGAGGAAGTCGGCTGGTTGAATTCTGCACGGATCATAATTTAGTCCTTGCTAACACTTGGTTCAAACACCACAAACGACGGCTGTATACGTAAACGAAACCCGGAGACACTAGAAAGTATCAAATAGACTTAATTATGATTAGGCAGAGATTCAGAAACCAGGTGCTGGATTGAAAAACTTTCCCAGGAACAGACGTGGACTCTGACCACAACTTGTTGGTCATGAAATGCCATTTGAAGTTGAAGAAAATGGAGAAAGGAAGGAATGCAAGGAGATGGGATCTGAACATATTAAAAGAAAAGAGTGTGAGGGATTGTTTCAAGGAACATGTTGCACAAGGACTAAATGAAAAGGCTGAAGTTAACACAGTAGAGGAATAATGGACACTCGTGAAGAATGAGGTATCTAGGGCTGCTGAAGAAATGTTAAGAAGAAAGGAAATATCAACTAAGAATCAGTGGATAACTCAGGAGATACAAGTCCTGATTAATGAACGACGAAAGTACAAGAATGCAAAAAATGAAGAGGGCAGAATGGAATACAGACGATTAAAGAATGAAGTAGATAGGAAATGCAGGACAGCTAAGGAAGAATGGCTGAAGAAGAAGTGGATGTTGAAAGCTTAATGGTCCCAGCAATGGTAGATGCTGCATACAGGAAAATCAAGGAAATCTTTGGAGAAAGGGAAACTAGGTGTATTAATATTAAGAGCTCAGATCGGAAACCACTTGCAGGGAAAGAAGACAAGGCAGAAAGATGGCAGGATTATATCCAACAGTTGTATCAAGGTAAAGACGTAGATGATATTGTTCTGGAACAAGAAGAGACTGTTGATGCTCATGAAATGGGAAACCCAATTTTGGGGTCATAATTTGACAGAGCTTTGAAAGATCTGAATAGAAACAAGGCACCTGGAATCGATGGCATTACCTCTGAATTACTTACTGCCTTAGGAAAAACCAGCATGGCGAGGTTATTCTATTTAGTGTGTAGGATGTATGAGACAGAAGTGCCATCCGATTTTCGGCAGAATGTTGTTATACGTATTTCCAAAAAAGCCGGTGCTGACTAGCGTGAAATATACCACACCATTAGTTTAGTATCTCACGCCTGCAAAATTTTAACAGAAGAATGGAAAGACAAGTTGAAACTGAGTTGAGAGAAGATCAATTTGGCTTCAGAAGAAATGTAGGAACATGTAAAGCAATGCTGATTTCGCCTGATCTTAGAGGATCGAATTAAGAAGGACAGGCCCACATACTTGGCGTTCGTAGATCTTGAAAAGGCATTTGATAATGTCGATTGGACCGAGCTATTTGAGATTCTGAAGGTGATCGGAATCAGGTATCGAGAACGAAGAATTATCTACAATCTGTATAAAAATCAGTCTGCAGTGATAAGAATCGAGGGCGTTAAAAACGAAGCAGCAATCCAGAAAGGAGTGAGGCAAGGTTGCGATTTTCTTGCCCCCCTTTTCTATGTTTATATATAATAGCCGGTAAGGAAATCAAAGAGGAATTTGGGAAGGGAATCACAATCCAAGGGGAAGAAATCAAAACCCTGAGATTTGCTGATGATATTGTTATTTTATCTGGAACTGCAGAAGATCTGGAGAAATTGTTGAAAGCTATGGACAGAGTTTTGGGTAAGAGTACAAGATAATAAATGAAATGAAATGCCGTATGGCTTTTAGTGCCGGGATATCGCAGGACGGGTTCGGCTCGCCAGGTGCAGGTCTTTCTATTTGATTCCCGTAGGCGACCTGCGCGTCGTGATGAGGATCAAATGATGATGAAGAAAATACATACACCCAGCCCCCGTGCCATTGGAATTAATCAATTAAGGTTAAAATCCCCGACCCGGCCGGGAATCGAACCCGGGATCCTCTGAACCGAAGGCCAGTAAGCTGACCGTTCAGCCAACGAGTCGGACAGAGTACAAGATGAAAATAAATGTCCAAAACAAAAGTAATGGAGTGCAGTCGAACGAAATCAGGTGATGCAGGAAATATTAGATTAGAAAATGAAGTCTTGAAGTAGATGAATATTGTTACTTGGGTAGTAAAATAACTAACGATGGCATAAGTAAGGACTACATAACATGCAGACTAGCACAAGTAAGGATGGCCTTCCTTCGGAGAAGAAATTTGCTCACTTCGAACACTGATACAGGAATTAGAAAGATGCTTTTGAAGACTTTCGTCTGGAGCGTGGCATTGTATGGAAGTGAAACATGGACGATAACTAGCTCAGAAAGAAAAAGGATAGAAGCTTTTGAAATGTGATGTTATAGAAGAATGCTGAAGGTGAGATGGATAAATCGAATCACGAATGAAGAGATACTGAATCGAATTGGTGAGAGGAGATCGATTTGGCTAAATTTGACGAGAAGAAGAGATAGAATGATAGGACACATCTTAAGACACCCAGGACTTGTTCAGTTGGTTTTTGAAGGAAGTATAGGTGGTAAGAATGGTAGGGGTAGACCAAGGTATGAATATGACACGCAGGTTAGAGCAGATGTAGGATGCAGCAGTTACGTAGAAATGAAAAAGTTAGCACAGGACAGGGTTGCGAGGAGAGCTGCATCAAATCAGTCTATGGACTGATGACTCAAACAACAACAATTTGAAGTGGAGGAATTCCATATGAGAACCCAATATTAATTCGTGTTAAGTATAAAAGTGCACGTGTGTTGAATCGTCACGTTTATAACAATGCGGGTGTACATTTTGGAGCTTGTGAATTATTTAAAATGTTTAGATTTAGCGTAATATTTCACTCCGAATTTCAGAAATACTGGATGGAATTGGATAATGTTAATGCCAAAGTCCAGTTGATGTACATAAAAATGTCCACCTAAATGAATCGGAGGACACCCGAAATGTAGAAGACGGACTAGGGCCCCTGAACCATCAGCACGAGGTCGAAATGAAGCCACCGCCAGCTATGTGATATATTAACCTCTCGTTTATCCTCTATATTTGTTTACCTAGTTAATGTTTACTTGTATGATTAATTGACTGAGAAACACAGACAATATATTTATAATTAAAACAATAATTGATAAATACGTAAAAAGAAATGGTGGTAGATTATATATCACAGCTATATATCTGAAGAAAATAAAAGCAGTTTTGTAGGATTATATCATTCAGTTATCCACCCACATTGTATTATTCTTCAATAATGTATTTTTCAAGTAAATCAGGGGCATCCCTCCATGAAAATTTAAACATATGTTATCATTTATAGACTGCCCAGTTGTGTAGGAGTAGCGTGCCTGCCTTTTACTCGGAGGCTCCGGGTTCTGTTCCCGACCAGATCAGGGAATTTACCTGGATCTGAGGGCTGGTTCCAGGTATACTCAGCCTACGTGATTACGATTGAGAAGCTATCTGACGATGATATAGTGACCCCGGTCTAGAAAGCCGAGAATAATGGGCGAGAGGATTCGTCGTTCCGACCATACGACACCTCGTAATCTGCAGGCCTTCGGGATGAATAGCGATCGCTTGCTAGGCAGAGGCCCATCGGGGCTGTTGTACCATGGGGTTTGGTTTGGTTTGGTTATCATTCGCAGCTAGTGATATTCCCTTATCCTGTCCCATACCTGACACTTTTGACACCTCATCGTGTAGTTGAAACAATTTCAGGATGGAAATATCCGGCAACCTGTCTGCTACCTGAACGCCCGTGAGATAGGTTTCTAGTCCTGAGGCCACAGAAGAACAGTAGAGAAGAAGAAGAAGAAGAATACGTAGTAGAATAATAATAAGAAGAAGAAGAAGAAGAAGAAGAAGAAGAAGTACGCCGGATATGAATTTATTTAATGATCGCCCTAATGGGTATAATAAATAGGCTACATAGCATTATAAACTTTTATACCTTTCAGCCTCTGAGAATTAACTATGCGTATCCATAATCCTCTAAATGCAACTAGCCTTTACCCTACATATTCGAGTTCATTGTTGTAGCCCCGTGGCTCAGGCACAGCGCGCCGGCCTCTCACCACTGGGTTTCGTACTTCAAATCCCGGTCACTCCGTGTGGGACTTGTCCTGGACAACGTTTTTACTCCGGGTACTCCGGCTTACCCTGTCATCTTTCATTCCAGCAACACTCTTCAATATCGACATGATACTGTATAGGCTTTTAAACAATGTTTAAGAAGCCTTTCTTGTGGACAACCGAGATTTTCTTCTGATGACGCAGAGCACAGTTCTCTGCGAAACGTAAAGAATTTTACCTTATTTTCTCGACACGGCATAAGCCAAAAAGTATATACGGTATCATGTCTATAAGTATGGGCCGTGAAAGCATCAATGTCATTTCCTTGCATCTGTCGGTCTTTAATTATTGGCCCAGAGGAGTGCGACAGGCTTCGGCAGTCGGCACAATTCCTATCCTCGCCGCTAGATGTGGGTTTCATTCATTCCATTCCTGACCTAGTCGAATGACTGGAAACAGGCTGTGGATTTTCATTCGAGTTCACTATTCTTCTAGGTTACCTATCCTCTTCCATTCACCTAACATGACGCCACCACGGAAGCAAATTTATCCATCGAGTTCATTCCTAACTTGGCCTTTAAGTTCTCACTCCGCGTACCCTCCTGTTATTGTTCCCACCTGTATGTACCAGCAATCGTTCTCACTTCATTGTCTTTTACTTCCACCTTATGAATATCCTGAGTCCACCCAGCTTTTTCTCTCATACAATAAAAGTCGGTCTGAGTTATTGAACTGTTCAACACAAACTGTAGTGTTCACGTTCAGTAAATAACTAGCTCCAGTGTATACAGGGCAGGGCCGTGGTTCGGGGCGTGGGGTGGAGGAGGACTGTGCCACTGCCTAGGGCGACAGGATTTAGGGGGTGGCAAAATCGTAATATATGAACAATGAATACATGGTTAACAATGGATGAATTAACCTTGACGAAGGAAGATTTGTATTGTTGAACATATGCCAGGTGCGATCGAGCGGTTTGGAGAAGGTGTCGATAGGACACAAGCTTGTTGAATATTTGGGTTTCAACCAAGTCCTGAAAGAGATGGTTGATGACAAAGCAAAAAATAAAAAAATAAAACTTTCATTTAATGTATGTAGGTAATCTTATTTCATTCATTTTTGTTATAGTTCGTTTAAATATTCTACGACTTTCCGTTCGTTTATGTAATATCAAGATTAAGTGCAGGCTACATTTAAACCACTTCTCACTCCTTATGGTGTAGATTCTGTATGACCGTACATTGACAGAAATGAGTTCAATTCCTCCTCACCGTCGCCGTTATTGTTGTTGTTGTTGTTGTTGTTGCAACTGATGTTCTTGCTCTTGCTGCTGCAGAAAAATGTCTAGTTCGTAAGGGCTCGAAATAATGTTTCAACGTATTAGGTAATGTTTCGTACACAAACAGGATCACCCTTCTTTACGTAACACCACTTCCATATGTAGCTCTACTACAGTATATGTACGGAACATGAGCTAATACACTGAAAGTTTATTTCGAGTAAATAATAAATAATTATTTTTATGTCCCACTAACTACTTTTACAGTTTTTGGAGACGCCAAGGTGCCGGAATTTAGTCCCGCAGGAATTATTTTACGTGCCAATAAATCTGCCGACACGAAAATGACGTATTTGAGCACCTTCAAATACCACCGGACTGATCCAGGATCGAACTTAACAAGTTGGGGTCAGGAGGCCAGCACCTCAACTGTCTGAGTCACTCAGTCCGGCATTTCGAGTAAAATGCAGTGACGAAAATCAAACATTCATTAAATTACGTTGTGATTAAACAGTGTGAGAGTGAAAAGTAGTCGCAGAGAATTGACATTGGAGATAAAATATGTACCAGGCATATGTGTGAAGTGTGAAGTGGGGTGGGGAGATAGCACTCACAATTTTCGCACGTAGCAGGTAATTCTGAGAATTTCTGTCTGAAAATATTTCTATTTTGAATCTCTGTGGGCGTGATACCTCCTTCGTTGAGATCTTTATGAACTTCGTTCAACCAGCGAAGATGAGTTTTCTATTTTTCTTGAAAAATAATGAATTTATATGCCAGTCTGTCTGGGCTCATTATCTTCAAACGTCCATAAAATGTCAATCAACTCCTCTTCATTTTGTTGGTTATCTTCTCAGTCCTCTCATACACTTCCTTGTTGGATCTCAGACGGAAAATAAATTCTCCAGCGACTTTCTTTGGTCTTAAGATGTTCCTGAGGAACTTTGTTTCTTTTTTCTCGGTTAAGGGATCTTCTTAGAAAGTGTCTCCGCTGCATAGAGACATGCTGGTGTAACTACTGTGCTGTAGTGTCTCAGCTTTGCCTCGAAAGAGAGGGATTTGGATTTGTAAGTATCCTGACTCGGTTTAAAAACCAATTCCATCTTTCTAGCTCTTTCCTTCAGTGCTTCATTCTCATTACCATTGTGGGTTAGAAGTTCATCAAGGTACTTAAATTTCGTAGTTCTCTCGACATCTCCATATGATGTCACTATCTTACGGGTAGGATCAATCTTCTCGGAGTCCATGTATTTAGTTTCCTCGAACGCGATCTTTAGACCAGTCTTAGCAGCTACTTCTTGAAGTACTTCAATCTGCTTTGCTGCCGTTTGAAGATCGTCTGCAAAGAGCACAACATCATCAGCAAAAGCCAGGTAATCAACTGTAATACCGGTAGTTTTACAACCAATTCTCACTCCGTTTTGATAGTTTCTCTTAGCCAATTCCTTCCTCCATTCTCGGACGACTTTCTCCAGCACGCAGTTGAAAAGTAGTGGGGAGAGGCCATCCCTCTGTCTGAGCCCTGTTTTGATCTCAAACGTTTCTGACAAGGAAACATCGGCAATGGGTTAGTCGCCGATCGCGATGAAACTTGGAAAACACATTAAGGTACACGTAAAAATGATGTCGGCATCAATTTTGGGTGCCAGCATTCATTAGAGCGTTAACTACGGGGCCTAAAAGTTGCGACATTTCAAATTCCGCGCGATCAGCGATGAATACTGGCTGGCCAATGCCCTAATGAATGTTGGCACCCAAAATTGATGCCTACATCGTTTTTACGTGTACTTCCATGTGTTTTCCACGTTTCATCGCGATAGGCGACTTACCCATTGCCGATGTTCCCTTGTGAGAGCTCCCCTATACATTTTACTGTGTCCGTGAGTCTGTTGTATCAGAGCTACGGATTTATCATCTAATCCGAATTCCTTGAGAATACCTGATAAGTGCTGTACGGTCTACAGAGTCGTATGCTTTCTTGACATCTACAAAGGTCATGATCAACCTCTTTCGTCTCATCGCCCTTACTTTTTTTATCAGTGATTTCAAGATGAAAATTGGTTCTGCACACGAGCGTCCTTTTCGAAATCCTGCTTGGTATTCACCTAGCTGCTTGTCCAGATGAGCCTCCACTCTGTGCTTGAGTGCTTTTGAAAATATCTTATATGTGACGGATAGAAGTGAGATTACTCTGTAATTATTAACGTTTTCTGTCCCATTCACTGTGTAGAGGGTGAATGAGCGAATTCTTCCACTCTTTTGGAATCAGTTCTGTTTCCCAAATATGCCTAAAGAGTCTTTCCAACTGTTTCACCATGTTTTCACCAGCATATTTAAATAATTCTGACATGATGAAGTCTTCCCCAGGTGCCTTGTTGTTTTTCAGTCCCTTAATTATAGTTCTTATTTCCTTTCTACCAGGGGGACAGGAGTTCTGGACAATTTCTGTAGGTGTTTCAAAGCAGAGCCCTTCCTCAGGGTGATAAGAGTTCAAAAGTTTTTGGAAGTACTGAGCCAAATGTTCACAGTTTTTCTTGTTGTTCATGACGAGTTTTCCCTAGTAATTCGTGAAATACAGATTTCTATGGTTGAAACCTTTAATTTTGTTCTTGAAAACTCAATAGAATTCTCTGGTGTTATTCTTCTGAAAATTCTCCTATTATTATTATTATTATTATTATTATTATTATTATTATTATTATTATTATTATTATTATTATTATTATTATTATTATTATTATTATTATTATTATTATTATTATTATTATTATTCGCCTTTGCTGGTGAGATATAGTGTTTACAGTGCAACTGTGTCTTCTGGTATGGGATAGAATAAATTTGTTACTTTCATTGACCTGTCTCAGTCTCGTCCTTGGCTTTGACAATATGAAAGTGACTGAGGTATGAGCGATGCTAGTAATGCCATTTCGTATGCAGCCAGTCCCTGATATGAATGGTATGGGAATATTGCTCATAAGGTCAGTTGGTTTATGCATTTCAGTGGGCCTGGCAGACTGATATGTAATAGCAACTTCTGACTCAGTGAAGAAAGCAACAGGAAACTACCTTACTCCTCATTTCCCTAGTACTCCTCTTCAGCGACGCCTAGGCTATCTACGAGAGCTGTTGGCGGAGCTGGTGAGGATCAAACCAGCCTTCGGGCTTAATAACCAATACATACATACATACATACATACATACATACATATTATTATTATTATTATTATTATTATTATTATTATTATTATTATTATTATTATTATTATTATTATTGACGTATCTCTGGTCATTTTTATATGATCTCATTATGTTGGTAATATCTTGTATTCTGTGTTACGTTCCCCTTGATATTTTGCCGTCAGTTTCAAGCGTTCACTAATCGTCTTCTTGTTTGTTCATTCACGCTCTATATGTATTTCATGTTCTTGTGATAAGACGTTTCCCCCTGCAGGTACGGACGGTGGAATACATACATGCTGTACCCTGACTGGCACAAGTGGCAACTTGAAGGGGTAGCCACTAAGGCAAGGGGTCCCTCTCTACTTGAGAGGATGGGCTGGCAACCACGGGCCCCTAGCTGAGTCGTATTATTTTTCACTTACTTGTGCTAGGCTCCTCACTTTCATATTTTTCATTCGATATTTGGTTCTCTTCTAACCCTGAAGTTATTAGGTTTGCGAGGTCTAAGGAGTTTTCATTTCCACGCTCTTCGTGGCACTTTTCTTTGTTTTTCCAATATCCTCTTTTTCGAAGTATAAGAACTCTTTATTTCCTCTAAAAAGTTCAGATTATCCCAATAATTTCTGGGGTCACTGGAGATACACAGACTCATTTTGGTTTGGCCGGGGTTCCAGGCCGGATGCCCTTCCTGACGCTACGTGATTTATTTATTTATTTATTTATTTATTTATTTATTTATTTATTTATTTATTTATTTATTTATTTATTTATTTATTTTAGATGAAAATCTCAACCCAGGATCGACTGGGATTCGAACCTCTGCCTTCCGAGTAAGAAGCCATCAGCTAAGTCACTGGGATAATCACCCACCGCCCAGAAATCTTATTTCCTCTGACTGTTGTTAAGAGAGCTGTGTTGTCCAGTTGTATTTCCTCTTAAGTGAAGCTAGAATGTCCCACTTCACAAACGTTAGCATTGCCAAATTCATGCTCCAATATGTTTTAAATCTCCTCAGTAAAACGTATGATCAGTTTTTGGCATCTATTGCAAGTGCACTTAATCAGAACGAGGTGACCTTCCTGATATTAATAGGGTACATACAAGCATTTTAATTATAGACTGTTATGGCTTTCAGCGTTCAGTCTGCAAGCCTCTGTGATTTAACAAAGCACCTCCGTAATACTCTATTTGCTCTGTGGCCTCGTTTATTTCCACACTTATTTTTATTATTCTCCTAGGTAATTTATCCTCCTCCACAAACCTCACATGACCCCATCACCCAAGCCAGATTATGCGCTCAACTTCATCCATCGAATTTATTCCTAACTTAGCCCTTATTCCCCCCCCCCCCATTCAAGTACCCTCTTACCATTGTTCCCACCCCACTACTTCCTTGACTGTTACTTCTAACTTATGAATTAGATATACTGAGTCCACGTAGCTTACACTTCCGTACAGCAAAACCGGTTTCAACATAGACTGATGGAAGGATAGTTTCTTCCGAAAGCTCACGTCCTTGTAATAAAATAGTGCTGACTGCAATCGTAATTTCACTGCATTAGCTTTGCTTTACTTCGATACAGTAAAATTTCACTATGCTACCATCCTAGGAGAATACACATAACGAGTACATGAAATGATTCACACCGAGCAAGTTGGCCGTGCGGTTAAGATCGCGCAGCTGTGAGCTCTCATTCGGGAGATAGTGGGTTCAAGCCCAATTGTCGGCAGCTCTGAAGATGGTTTTATTTCGTTTCCTATTTTCAGCCGGGGAAGTATAAAGAATTACCTAAACCCGGCCACGCTTCACTGTGGCTCAGTCTGATATGAAATGAATGGGTAAATAAATAATTGTATTCAAGCGAACATACATTCACCGAGAAAACACATCATTCAATTCAATACCCTGCCTTGCGTTGCTGTGGCTATGCTGTGGAGTGAAAGGAAGGGAATAAATAAGATGTTTTTCAGAGAAAATAATTGTTCATTGTAAATCTAGTTGATTGACTACTTTTTTGTTTGTCCGTTTTTGCATAAACATAAAGATCAGACAGTTTACCGATTCAGGAGCATGCGATGTATAATTGTCCAGGAGAAAAGCAATCGCTTTCTAAATTTAAACCACACAATTGAAAAGATTGTCCTTGAGCTTTATTGATAATCATAACGAATATAAGAAATAAATTGACCTTTTTCAAAACAATATATCAAGTAAATAATATTACATCAGTCTTGGGACTAATTTCAGCCACTTAGTGGCTATCTTCATCCAAATAAAAATTAAACAGATTATGTGATAACTAAAACATATGTATACCAAACAAAGACAAAGTTGCAGGAATAATTATAACATTAAAATACATTTATAATAACAATAATTATGTTTATGACCTTCTTGTCATAATATGATGTCTTGAAGTTGACTTAGGACCTCAGGCAAAGAAGTAAATCTCTATAGTGAAATATACTGCTGCCTGCTTTCTACAACAAGTCAGTGCTTGTTCTACATCAGACATTAGATAATTTATTTCTTATAATTGCACTTCAGTATGAAACAAAAATGAAATTTATAGCTTACAATCATAGCGAACGCAAGGCGTGTTGGAAATTAAAATCGTTTGAACTCGAATACCATTTCGGTCTAAATGAGTGGTAATCGTGGAAGTAGTACGTCTTCACCTTTATGAGTTCCAATCAGAATTATTACTTCAATTAGATTGTTCATCAATTTTTTTACTACTAACCGTGTGCCATCACATAACTTTGGCTAACTGATGTTTCGGAGTAATATAATCGGCACTCCAATTTTCAAATTCAGAATGTGTGGCGGTAACCCGGGAACGACGAGAGAATTAAGAAATTCCGTTGGAAAATTCACTGCTTCACCTTGCTTCATCACGGAGTGAATAGATTTGTATGTCGCTTTTTCACCTGCGATTCTGTTTAGAATGATGTCGTTCATATTGTGTACGCCGACATTTTTAGCCGCTAGAATGGCTCTTCCGATCAACCATGCGTGACTTCGATAATTTGTTTCGATGCTTTGGAAAACCGTGTCTACTAATTCTTCTTTTGACTTCACGATGTTGCAGAAATTAGATGGGAATATGATTTTTCATGTTTCTGGATTTTTAGGTACAGTGCTGCTACCGACGTCAAGTAATTGTCTTAAAAATATGTTAGCTGTTGGATCGGTTTGAAGCTGAACTCTCTGTTGTCAAAGTTGAATATTTCAGTCAGGCATGCAATTCATCAGCTGGTGTTGAGCGAGGTATAACTGGAATCGTCTGCATGAAGTAACCGGATAATAACACCAATGCTTCACCAAATGAAACCTGATTATTTCGCTAGTCTTTCAATGTATGGTCTAATGCTTCTAATGACTTCTTGTGAGCCATTGTACACTCATCCTATATAATGATTTTGCACGCCTGAAGAATCTTTCCCATTCCTGATATTTTTAAATGTTACATGTTGGGTCTTCTGTGATTTGCATGTTTAGAGACAGTTTGAGAGCTGAATGCACTGTTCTCCCTCCTTCCATCAACGTGGCAGCAATGCCTGAAGAAGTAAGAGCTAACGCAATATGGCCGTTTGGTCAAGGAAATTAAAAACGTTTCTCCAATTCCACCTGGAGCGTCCAAAAAGTACAATCCACCGGATTGGTTGGCCACAGCTTGTATGATGTTATTGAATGCTATATTTTGTTCTGGAAGTAATTTATGTTGTATGATTGCTCTCTGTCGAATGTTGCATTGATGGACCTATTTGGTGTTGCCATTCCCAATTGTGCCAACAATTTGCCGCACATTGCAAGGCAAAGATCCTCAATGAAGATTAGCGCTTCATTGTATATTTCTTCTGTGAAATCAAAGTCACGATTTTGTGTTTCTTGGTGCATTCTGTACAGAATATCTTCGGTCATGTAGCCTTTGTATTTCTCCCACAACTCTACTGGTTGTGACGGGAAATATATAGATAAAATAATTGCGAACAGCGTTCGTGCGTGAAATGGATTAGAGGTGGCGCATGAATCTTCAATTGACTTGTCCCAATGGTCGTCGTTTTCCAGCAAATGAAATGCCTCGCACGCACTCCGATACGTATTATGTACTATTCCATTCACTGTTCGTAAATGTATAAGTAATGTTGGACCACGAACGGTAATCATAAACAACCGTAAATAAAAGCATTCGGCGTTGTTCGGATGTACAGTGTATATTCTTCCTAAAGCATTTTATTAAAATATTCCAGATTGTCCAACTACTGCTTTACCTTTCTTCCTTCTTTTAATATTATTTCGTATTGCGTTCCAAGAGTAATAAGTCGGAATGTCTGCATACATCACGTTCTGCAAAATTATATGTTTGAAAAAAAATAGAGAAAAACGCTGTTAATGTTGTGTAAGGTGGATTTGTTGCACTGTTCTGTATGATTTTCTCCGTGAAATACACTATTTTTCCGTTTTCAAGATGAATGACTGTTAGATCCCTCTCGTGGATTGGAAATCCTAAAATGCGCCACATAGCTTCATTGCTGCTGATGTACTGTATCTTCCGACCTGATATTGAGAGATTTCATCTAAATTACTTCTTGTTGAAACTCCAAACACGCCCAAATCACTGCCTTTGTTAACCTACAGTATTTACAAATCTATTTTATGTATTTCACAGAATTGCAATATTCAATGTTGATATGTGCTTTGAGGGCCGATGACCTTCGATGTTAGGCCACTTAAAACAACAAGCATCATCATCATCAATATGTGCTTTGAAAGTTTTCGATAAAAGTGGTGATATGGAACAACCCAACGATTGTCGACTTCTATGCCATTTCCTCCAACTCTCAAAGTAATTGCGTTTCCATTGTCTTCTGTACTTCTTCGTCGGTATAGGAGATAACCGTCATTGTCAGTAATTGTGTCTTTTAACAACTCTCGAGGATACCGTTGAGAGCATTTCCTATCGATCACCTACCGTAAATTTGTACTGATTGCTCCGCATCGTCCGTATATCATGTTCTTGGTACAACTTCAAACAACTCATTATCAATTGTGGGATCTTGTATTTCGGCAGATATTACTTTATCGATTTCATTTGGCATTATCTTCACAGTAAGCGATATTACAATGTGCCGGTGTGTCAATACTATTTTAAGCCATTCCATAGAGTACATACAATATTTTATTTCGCAGAATACATGCAGTGAAGTGATGAAATCGATTTATTTCACTATTCTCGTTTGAAAATGTATGCTGTTATACCATGGCGATCAATAAGACTTTGTTCTGGAAGTAGTAACTCTTTTGGATTACTTGTAAATGTAATGAAAAGATCAGGACGACCATGTTTCTGCACATACATGATAGCGGCCTGCACATATTCGTGACTATGTCGCAGACTACCAGTATATATTGCTGGCAATATGGTGATCTTCCCTATATTGTTTATATCATCAGCATTACTTATCGCATCTCCCAAATGTACATATTCTTCTGATCTGTTTAGTTTGATTGAGCCTAATGAATAGTAGTCGTTCTGATTCAGTTTTCGCATACATATCGACGAGGTACGGATGGGAGAGCTGACGGCATTTAAGGATATGGTTATCTTCATTTTCACGTACCATAATCCAAAGGACAAATTCATTGAACTAACTTTTTTGCCTGTGTGTTCATCTGTGATTGTGTTTATCATTTTGATTTAGAAATGACAACCATCTTGACTGTCTGAAAATATAATTGGATATTCCAATGAATCGTAGCATCTATGAGTGTCAAAATTTCTTTGTAGTTTCTCATTTCTGCATTGCAAAACGATATCGCGAGGGTAAAACTCGTATTCAACCATGACAATTGCTACCTCATCAATTGTTGGCGCGTTACGTAGTCTGACATGCTCACTGGCTGGTGTTTGATCAATACGAATAACAATTCTATGGCTGTGATGGCATGAGATCAATCTCACTTTTGAACATCCGAATTAAATTATCGTTGTCATGTTACCGTTTTGCAACGGCTCAACAATATTCCTTCTGATTCCAGTAGAGATTTTGCAGCATGCATTCTATTGGCCATTATCATCTCTGATGAAATAGATTTGGAGAAATTTGTGGTTATTTCCTGGGAAAAGGAAGCATAGAGCTCTGTGGTAAATTTGTCCGTGAATGTTAAATGTCGGCATAAAATGATCCACTATAAAGTTAGCGCCGAATGAAGTCATCTGAAAACAGGAATTGTAATTTCTTATGTTTTTGAGGAAATGTTTTGAATCATCAGTAATTCCATTTAACAAACTTTTCAGTAGTTCTTTTGGCTGCCGAAGTTCTGGTAGCTTCACTTTCCCGCTCACGCAGCACATTTTCATGGTTTCTCCTTTAAATTTCGTTGCTGTGCAGTGCGGACAATCTTTGTACATTTTTATTCCGATTTGAACGAATTTACATGAGGTATTATATATACTGTATATCTATATATTAAAACAATTTATGAAAACTAAAGTCAGTCAGTCCGGCCATTCTGTCCGGTCGATTCCCTTCATTCTTCTTTTAAATGAAAGGTATTCATGCACAGATTTGTCATCAGGTACTATAAATCACTTAACTTCCGCCTTCCTCAAATTATTTGATTTTTCAATTTTTTTGTCTCCTTGAAGCAATCATATCTTTGGTTCTAATTAAGGTACGCAGTCGTTTTGGTCTAAAAACATTCAGTGGATCAAGATCTTTCTTTTAAGGTAATAACTACTTAAACTGGTAGATTCTGAGAAAATTTATGAGTGCATTTGTCTCTATGACGAAGATCTTTGAAGGACTTTTTAACAGTTCGGCGCGTAGTGTTGTTCCAAGAAACGTATAATTCAATTTCTGCTAGTTTTGACATAATATTACATTCTATTACTACAGAAGATCATGTGCTTTATTTCATTAAGTCGAAACTTTGTAAATACATCCGTGAGGATAGTAACGAACAACACCATGCTTTGTTCATTGCGGGCGGAGCCCGCGGGAAACTGCTAGTATACGGTATATATTCAATTTTTAATGAAAAATAAAGTAAGTCAGTCCGGCCATTCTATCCGGTCGATTTCCTTCATTTTTTCTTCAACTGAAAGGTATTCGTGTACAGATTTGTCATTAGGTACTATAAATCACTTCCGCCTTCCTCAAATTATTTTATTTTTTCAATGTTTTGTCTCCTTGAAGCAATCATATCTTTGATTCTAATTGAGGTACGCAGTTTATTTTGATCTAAAAACACTCAGTGGATCCAGCTCTTTCATTTCGGCTCTTAACTATTCAAATTGATTGATTCTGAGGAAAGTCATGAGTGCACATTCAATTTGACGTCTCATTTCTTCAACATTTTTTGTCACTGAAGCAATCATATCTTTCGTTCTAATTGACGCACGCAGTTAGTTTTGGTCCAAAACACTCAGTGTATCAAGCGCTTTCTTTTGAGGTAATAACTACCTAAGTTGGTGGATTCTGAGAAAAGTTATGAGTACATTTGTCTCCATGACGAAGATCTTTGAAGGACTTTTTAACAGTTCGGCGCGTAGTGTTGTTCCAAGGAACGTATAATTCAATTTCTTTGTGTGATGTATTTTCAAGTGTTTTGTTGACATTCTATTACCACAGCAGATCATGTGCTATATTTCATTAACTCGAAACTTTGCAAATACATCCGTGAGGATAGTAACGAACAACACCATACTTTGTACCGTTGCCTACGCTATAATACAAGGCCTTGAAATGCACTCGTGGAAACGGGTTGCTTCCTAGTTCACCATTCAGCCGCTAGGATCGCGGTCTTGCCCCCTTGTATTCGCATGGCCGTATATGCCAATAAGTAAAGTATATCCTAAATAAAAAGAACTGAATGTTTTTGCGGGTATTGACAGTACTTTATTTATAGAGCGGTGCTGCATTGGATTGGATATGTCATTGAAGTTTCAAAACTTTCCTCCTGAAGGGCTTCTTATCAAGTTTCAAAACTTTCTCTCTTCTACTTGAGTGGCTCGAAGCAATGTTGTCTAACAGAGGTCTCAGAAATTTTCATAGTAGAAAAAGAGGTGGTTTGTCGCCTTTACACTTTCCACAATTTCACTGTTCAACATGTCTTTCGAAAAAATAAACGTACACCTTTTAGTAACTCTCTTCGGGACAAGTACTGCGTAGTGGAAGTGACAGATTCCGTCGTTCACTGCAGAAGTGCCACGGACGATTTTCGGTATCTGAGGACTCCTCGATCTTGAAAACGAATAAGATACAATGTTGAACTTTGAGTAGCTCGAGAACAGATATGTTCTAAACAGCCTTTACAGTCTGTTTTTTCTTTTGTCACACGAACCATACTATCATTGTATTCCGCTTGGAGTCTTAGGTAGCTGAAGAAGAGCTCGATGTCATAGCTCGTTAGGTTCCTCATCAATGCATAATGCAAATGTATACTTATGAGGTATTTTACGCAGGCCACAGTAGACTGGGTAGTCAAGATCTATGCCTGATACATTTCTCTCATGATTCTTTTTTACTTTCTCTGAATGCATTTTTAAGTTTCTTAATATGTGACAGGAAATCATTAATTAACCAACTGAGGAGTTCATCTTCAGTACTAAAAGATGCTTTTTTTTTTTGCTAGTGACTTTACATCGCACCGACACAGATAGGTATTATGGCGACGATGGGATAGGAAAGGCCTAGAAGTTGGAAGGAAGCGGCCGTGGCCTTAATTAAGGCACAGCCCCAGCATTTGCCTGGTGTCAAAATGGGAAACCACGCAAAACCATCTTCAGGGTTGCCGACAGTGGGATTCGAACCCACTATCTCCCGGATGCAAGCTCACAGCCATGCGCCCCTAACCGTACGACCAACTCGCCCGGTTAAAAGATGCTCGTTTGTTCTCGTTCCTGAATATGTCCCATGTGAGGTGTTGCAGACGTTATGCGCATTAGTGTTGGCTACTGAATGAAGGATTCGAAGCAGTGTATCGATTCATTCAAGTGTCCGAGTGAATCGATTCACAGGAACGGCGAGCTCACGGCACACGATTCAGCTTACTCCCAGCGGACATTGCTGAGTGGCGCACTCACTAGACGTTGACGGGGAGCCGAGCTTCCGCTGCAGCGAGACAGTGAATCATGGCACATCGAAAGAATCGTGAACGAGCGCGGCTCAGTGAGACACATGATACACACGGCTCCTTATCGGCTCACTGGACACGCGGAGAGCCGAGCTTCCGCTGCAGCGAGACATACAGTGAGCCATGGCACACGGAAAGAATCGTGAACGAGCCGGCTCAGTGAGACACAAGATACGCACGGCTCCTTATCGGCTCACTGCAGCGAGACATACAGTAAGCCATGCTACACTGAAAGAATCATATGCTATAATGGACTCTCGAGCTCAGCTCATTTGAAAATAATACCCATTTGCATTCACTGTCCTCTTCTTACAGGGAGGTTTAAATAATAGATGCATTTATTTGCAGTGTTAAAGAAGTAGTCACAACATAATTCTGAAGTAGCTAGTAAGTAGGTAGGCTATTAGGTTATACTATTTATTAGTTTAATAAATCTTAGTATTATAACTTAGTTGACATTTGACAATTAAACTCGACTCTAGCCTACCCTATGACTATGAGTCATGCTCATGACCACTCAAAAGTACCTGTTTTATATTGGGAAGAACGGCTCAGTATTTTCTCAGTTCATATGTCACATCGTTGCACAAGACTTCAATCATATGTGGACAGACACAATAAGAGTATGTTGAATCAGAAAACCAGCGGGCTACTGTACATCTCGGGTAGCCTATACAAAATATGACGATTTAAAAAAATCCTCAGCTGATAGAAAAATACATATTTTCAAAAATGACTGAGCGAGTTGTCGTGCGGTTAATATCGCGTGGCTATGCGCTTGCATTCGGAGGATGGTGGGTTCGAATCCCACCGTCGGCAGCCGTTAAGATGGTTTTCCGTAGTTTCCCCATTTTCACACCAGGAAATGCTGGGACTGTACCTTAATTCAGGCCATGGCTGCTACATTCCTAATCCTAACCTTTCCCACCCTGCGTCGCCGGAAACCTTCGATGTATTAGAGTAACTAGCATTTTTTCTAAGAAAGGAGTTCATAGTATGAAGGCCAGATGGCAGCTGCGAGCACTGAATGCTGTTGCTGCCGTCTTACCAGCACATACTACACAGATGCAGTAGGAGTGGTGACCAATGAGCCGTGAATCAGATCACTGTATCGATTCAGTAACGTGAACGGAATCAAATGAATCGATTCAGTAAAATGAATCGAATGTCCCATCACTAACGCGCATTAAACAATTTAATAAAATACTCCATAACAAATGGCTTATTTTAAACTGTATTTTATGCTCTCGGGACAAAACCACCTCCATACTTTACAAACCGGAGATTGTTTCAGGGGAAAATACAATTTTTTAGCTCTTGCTACATTCATTTTCGTGAAATTTGTTGGGCAAATTATTTTCATCGTTGGTTTCCTAATTTAAGATTTCTGAGTTTGAAGATGCCTCTCAAATGATTACCTGTCACGGTAGCATAGTTTAAAAAAAGTCCAGTGACAAATTTTGGGATCGCCCGATTCTTATGACGTAACTCGGATCAAAACTTAGGAACAGAGGCCTACTTCGATCAGCTTGAAGTCGTATCTCATGCGTAATACTTCCTCTGTATAATGTTTCGAACATTGAACATTCACTGGAAACTTGTGAAACGAAATTCCACTACCTTTAATTTCTCGTGAATAAACCATGACCGGAACTGCGAATGCTTAACATCAGACAAATACATAATACATTCACAACCAACTCAGTTAATGAACACGTTTAAAGGCGCGAGCCTGGTAGACAGGGGGCAAGATAGCGATCCTAGCGGCCCGTCATTGAACTTCAGTGTAACCACTTCCATAGCGTTTTACGGGCTCTATTTCCAGGCCTTGTATTATAACGTAGGCAACGCTTTGTACATTGCGGGCGGAGCCAGCGGGAAACTGCTAGTTGTACTGAATATCCGGTTCGTATGAAAAAGCATTTCTATGATATGAAGGTTGATTGTTCAGGTACTGCAACTGCATAAGTCTTCATTGTTCATCTAATTGTTCTTGGCGTCGTAGAGACGATTGTGCTGCTCTTTTTCTTCTCGATTTAACTCGTAAGACTTCAAGTCTTTCTTCCCGCTGATCTGTTGATTCTTCTGCTCGCCTTTGAGAAGTTCTGACTCTAACACGTTCATTATCGTCTAAACGTTCTCGATCAGTGTGGTTTAATACCCATTGAGGTTCTGTGATTGCGTGTCTAGAAGGGCGGCCTATGTTCGAACGTGGGCGATTAATGAATGTGTTACTATGACTTAAGACTAAAGGCTGTCGTACTATGACTCTCTTGTATTATTAAGGATATGAAGCTAAATCATTCGATTATTACAATTATAGGCCTATACGTCTTAGCCGTTGATCTAATTACTTTAGGCGTTGCTGAGACGAATGTGCTGCTCTTCTTCTCCTCCTCGATTCAGCTCATAAAACTCGTTCTATGGTTGGAAAAAACACAGACGACGATAGACTACTTTTAGAGTTTTGTGAATACATGACACAATTATCCATGTTTATTCACATTTACAACAGCAAACAATGAGTTTCCTAGTTACATGAAAGTACATCTCGATCACGGCATGTTGGATTCCTATTTCCAAATAATAGGCAATGCGTTGCCTAATTACATGAACTTCCTAGCAAGAAAAGTCCTCCATAAAACATGGCAGCGTGTTCTCATCCTCCTATATACAGCCACGGTCGTGAACCTCCTCGCAAGAAAGGTACCTCATAAAGCATGGCAGCGTCTACCCAGCACTTCTTACCGGACTATAATTGTTCTATACAATAACAAATCATTTACTTTAGCACAATTTTATTAATACAATTCAACACCATCTTCAAAGCTGCAAACAAGGAAACTACATAACAGCATAGAACAAAACACTGTGTGTATATTATCCCGATGTAGGCATCGCAGGCTCAACCGAGACATCCTAACTCCAAGGAGCGCACCCATCAGTTCGAGATGAGGTAGTGTTAGTTCCTTGAGAGATGCCACTCTAAATTTAGCCATCAGAAGGCTCAGTTTGATTTCATTTTCAACTTTTGTCATCAGAAATATACAACAACCAAACGCCCTTTTGCTGGCGTCGATAAATACATGCAACGAGCTGTTGTAATTCAGTAAAATCCTTCTAGGTATCCGGCAGTCATTTAGGAATTGTAGCTGCTGGTTCCATTGATGGAATTCTTCACAAATATCTTCTGGTAAAACCTCATCCCTTCCTATCTTCCTTTGCCAGGTCTTCTGTAGAATGAGTTTGGGAACAAGGGTTACTGGGGCCGAAAATCCAACCGGATCAAATATTTTTTGCACACTGGAGAGTACCATCCTTCGGGTTACCAAACCTGTAGTTGGGCTGAAGTTGCATCCAAGTTTATCTAAGTCACAATACCATCGAAGTCCTAAGACATTTTCAGTTGTGCCAATAATAATGATACAGAGTAAGTCGTTGTAGCCTAGCGACAATCTGTCCATTAAGGTCGATTCTATCTCTTGCGGATTTGTAATTAAATTAATTCCATAAAATTACTCGTTATAAAAATTACCTGTCCGATTTCGTTCAAACCACTTCCTAAACACGCGCGTATTCGAATACAAAGTTTAGTCAACATTTCAATTTAATCGACCAAATACTTTTAGAATTTTTTGATCACAAACATACGCAGGCTGAATATATATAATGATAACCTGATTCAGAACACATTTCATGATATTCTGAAAAGCCAGCTCACTAGCTTACGTGCTCCGCATGTGCGTTAGTAGTTACGGTACCGAATCCCAACAAGGTCGGTTTGGATTTTGAAATTTGTAAGTGGATTAACAGGTATTTTAAAGAAACTCTCTTTGGAGAGATATTCCTGCTGCAGTCCATCGGCAGTTAAGGTTTGATGATAATTGAAGGTGAGTGAAGCAATTTTTTTCTTAACGCAATGTAATGTTGTTAAACGTTGTACTTACACTGATGGAATAAGGAAAGACTAGGACCAAGATGGTACCGGCCATGATCAAAATTGAGGTATAGATATAGATATTTCCCTGGTGTGAAAATGAGAAACCGCAGAAAATCATCTTCAGGGCTGATGATGTAATTCAAACTCTGATACTCCATACAATCTCATAGCTACACAACCCATACAATGCAGCCAGATCCCTCGGTGTTCTCTAAATGCCTTATCCAAACTTCGACGCTGACGACATAGTGCTTGCTCCTAACTAGGCAATGGCCCATCCAATCCTCGATGCTGACGACCTAATCAGTGCTCCTAACTAGGCAAAGGCCCATCCAAACCTCGATGCTGATGACCTAGTCCAGGGCCTCTCAAACGCCCAAAATCTTACGCGTGAAGACTGAGGCGCAGAGTTCCTGTGCACAGTGCATCGGTCCCATTCGGCTCGGCTTGGACCAACGCTTCGTCTCTGGGCTACTCGGCTAAGCTCGGCTCAACTCGGCTCGGATTTGGAGCGCTACGGAGCAAGCGAGGAAGAGGGAGACAGGCGGAACGAGCGAGACAGGCGTGGGGAAAGAGAGAGACAGCGCTATTGCTCCAAATTGAAGAGTGGGGGTTTACACTCTGGTCAACCAAGCGAAGTCGTCTTTTGCACTGTGCACAGTGCATGCACCAGGTGCATGCACCCTGAGAGGCCCTGATCTACTCTGTGCTTCTTACTAGGGAAAGGTCCATCCAAATCTGAATGCTGACGACCTGGTCATCTCTTCTAACTAGGAAAAGGCTCATCCAAACCTCGATGCTGACGGCCTAGTCAGTGCTCCTAACTAGGCAAAAGTTCATCCAAACCCGCGACCTAGTGCTTGCTCCTAACTCGGCAAAGGTCCGCCTAATACTCGATGCTGACGACCTCGTCAGTGCTCCTAAGTAGGCAAATATCCATCCCAATCTCGATGTTGACGACCCGGTGAGTTATCCTAACTAGGCAAAGGTCCATCCAAACCTTGATGCTGACGACCTGGTCAGTTCTCCTAACTAGGCAAAGGTCCATCCAAACCTCGATGCTGACGACCTAGTCAGTGCTTCTAACTAGTCAAAGGTTCAAAAATCAGATATACTGAACCGAAGTATACTTGTTGTAGGATAGCCAGGTCATTCCAATCCTCCTCTAGCAAACAGGGCGTCGCTACCCATCCAAATGCTGACAACGCCCAATGGTGCATAACTGGGGAAATCACCTAGGTCAGGTGTATTATTATTATTATTGAATACTTATGTTTTACGATCACATTATACTTGAAATACCGTATACTTATTAGGTCGTGGCGACTACAAGCCAAAAGGATGTTAAGTGCAGAACAAAGATGGCCAACTGGACAGCGATGGGAACCAAACCCACAATCTCCCATCCGACGCTCTCCCATATGAGCTACTGCCGCCAAGGTCATACTTGTTCGACTGGTAGGAATTTGAACTACAGGGCTAACAGTACGGCCAGCACCAATATAGCATCTACATGTAGACGGTAGGCAGACACTGGAATTATGCACTCATCACGATCTTATTATTGTTGTTCGTAATAATAATAATAATAATAATAATAATAATAATAATAATAATAATAATAATAATAATAATAATAACGATAAAGGAAGCTGTACAGCAATAGCCTACTTACGTAAGTGAGCGAGGAAGTACGGCACACAACCACACTGGTGCGCCAAGTGCAGCATGCGACACTGAATGAGACAGTTATCATAAGTGTAGTCACTGCTGACAAGCAAGTGGCGCTCGTCCGGGTAATAGCAAAGTCGGACATCAGGGCTAAGCTTGCGCGTTTGGTAAGAGCTCTCGGTGAACGACGGAGAGATCTTGAACACACCACCTGTAGCAGGCTCAGTTGTCTCGTCTACGAACAAACTCCGGCCATCCTCTGGAAACGTGTCCGGGGAGTGGATCATTACCTGTCACAAAACAGAGAATTGTTTGAGAGTCACTGAAGTCACCCTAGTTCGTTTTGGTTTGTCACTGAAATCACCATGGCTCGTGTTGTTTCTGAATCAATGGAATCACCCTGGATCATATTGTTTGAGAGTCACTAGAATCACCCTGGTTCATTTTTGTTTGTCACTGAAATTACCATGACTCGTATTTGTGAGTCATTGGAGTCACTCTTGATCATATTGTTTGTGAGTCAGGGGAGTCATCCAGACTCATATTGCTGTCTCTACAGTCACTTTGTCTCGTGTTGTTTGCGAATCTCTTGAGTCAACCTACCCCATGTAAATCAATCAATCAATCAATCAATCAATCATCACTGATCTACTTTTAGGGATGTCGCCCAGTTGGCAGATTGCCTATCAATTATACACCAAGTCTTTTCTTAAGTGATTTTTAATAAACTGAACTTTTATCGGATATTTCCCTCGATAAATTATTCCAATCCTAATTGATCGTCTTATAAATTAATATTTGTCCCAAATTGTCCTCTTCAGTTTTAAATTTATATTCTTTTCTACCTTTAAAAGCTCTATCCTTATTTGTCTACTACAATAATGTCATTGCACGTCATCTCTCCACTGACAGCTTGGAACATACTCCTTAGTCGAGACGCTCGTCTCCTTACTCCCAAGTCTTCACAGCCCGAAGTTTGGAATAATTTCATAACACTACTCTTTTTTCGAAAATGGCCCAAAACAAATCGCGCTGCTCTCCTTTGAATGTTATGCAGTTTCCATATCAAGTAATCCTGGTGTGGGTCCCGTACACTGGAACCATACTCTAATTGGGTGTTGCCGGAGACTTATACTCCCTCTCCTTTACATCCTTACTACTAAATACCCTCATAGCCACATGAAGAGATCTGTAAACCTTATTTACAACTTCGTTAATATGATTATCTCATCGAAGATTACCTAAATATTTACTGTCACACCATGAACACAGTAATTAAACCTTAGAGGACCTTTCCTCTTGGTAGAACTTACAACCTGACTTGTCATTCCGTTCTCCATCATATTCTTCCTACAACATTGTCGAGGTGTTTTTGTAGTCACTCATAATCCTGTAATTTATTTACTACTCTCTACAGTACTAGCAAGATACCCGTGCTTTCCGACGGTTTAAAATGAAAGCTACGATTAAAACGTCAAATGGTTTTGCAGGATTGATAATTTATTTCCTGATTTAACACTGATTTGAACCCCGTAGAAGTGAAATGTATTCAACATGTAGGACGTAGAAGCGACCAACCTGAGAAATGTTGACTTCGTACGTTGCACAGTAATGGAGGAATGAAAGTTTCATTTTAGGAGTGAAAAGTTTCAAAAATACTTCTTATTTAACATGTAGGATATAGAAGACCAACCTTTATGTTAAAATTTCAAGTTCATATATGAAACGGTTTAGGAAGAATCCCTTAGGAGGTACATATTTTGAAGTATATGATACTTGACACCTAGGAAATAAAACTACAAGATTACAACTTGGTACGTCAAATGGTTATGGAGGTATGGTTAATGTCGCTTCCAGAACTAACCCAATTTAACCCCTGAAGACTTCAAATGTAGGTATACCTCAATTTAGAATTTTGTCTTCGTACGTTAAACGGCTTCGGAGGAATTCATATTTTTATGTTCGGATCTTTAACCGCATTGAACTACCTGAACGTGTATTTTTTTCAGACCGTCTGTTATATAATTCCTAGGATATCATTTGAAATTTTAACTTCTTAAGTCAAAACGTTTAGGTGAAATCAATATTTTTGTCACCGGGTCAAATCCCTAGTCAAAATTCCTCAGGGGTTTATTGTTTTAAGACGACTTGTTATTCAAAATCTAAGATATACTCGTATTGTGACCGTAACGTCACTATGAATATTTATTACGAAATTAATATGTGGGGAGTGTATATGCTTGGAGCTTCTTTGACAGGACGGGAGCTCAGTTTCATCATATTGCGTAACATTTTCGCCAGTAGGACGCCAAACTCGCACGGATGGTAGCTGATAAAACCCCAAAAGTGAGAGCACATGATGAAGGAAGACAAGGAGGAAAAATAGATTTAGCTGACTCCGCCCCTAAAACAAATGCCGACTCACAATAGAGCCAACGTGAGAAGGCGATTTTGGATGTACTTTGGGCAAAATAACGCTTGAATTAAACATGAAGCACACGTCGGAGTAACTGTAAGAATATTTGGTCATTGACAAAATTATAAAATGAAATAATATAATATAATTTATGAAATTATACGTCAATGGAATTACGTAAGCTGCTGGAGCGTCATAACGCTAGCTATGAAGCAGACAGCCAATAGTGTACCCTTGATTTACACGGCCGAATTATTATTATACTACTGATCGTTTTACGTTGCGCATTACATCAAGTATTAGTGATATGAATGGATTTTTTGTCATTAAGTGAAATTCGACACCGTGATTTCAATAGTCCACATAGAGACACTTGTGAAGGCGCGGACTGAAAGTTCACTTAAATGACGGCGTGGAATTGGTTTCACGTTGCTTTATTGAGTGTCAAATGTATTTATATAAATTAATGAATTTAATCATTAAGGTTGTAAAGTGTTAATTATGTGTTGCAACGAGAGTGAATTAAACCTATAGAAAAATTTATGTTTGCTTATCTTTGCCGATAAGCGCATCCTTATCTCTTCCGTTCATTTTATGCCTGTAAGTTAGATTTAAGTTGGTTGTAATTTGTAGCCGCGGACGCACCATGGCCATGAGACGCTCGTGTTCATATCTTGGAACGGAAGGGTAGCGGGTGACCTCGCTATGTCATAAGGGCAGTTGTCATCTCATGTGTCCGGATTAGTCATTTCAATCCAAATGAGGAGGCATTTGTCACTAGATAGAAAAGGTCCCTTAACTGTTAATTTCTGTGTTCATGACTCGATCGGGTAAATTTCCATCGTCACATGGTCTCATGAGCTATGGGGGTTAATGGGAAAGGTCCCATTATATATATTGTATGTAGAGGGCAACATAAATTGCACTGATAATAATGGAGATGATACCTCCTTTAATATTTACTGTTTGTATTAAGGTTGTTGACTTTTGACTGCTAATTTGAGAGGTTTAAGTTTTCAAAATAAGTGTAGAGATATTCGGAGTGCATACGAACATACGTACCATTAATAGTATAGAGATTCAAAAAGATTTCCTACAGCCATATACTGAGTTTAAGATCATTACAGTTAAACCGTCCAGTAATTTTTTTGGAAATGATGAAAAATCAGAAATTTGGTCCAATATCTTGGCTTTTATGAAGTCTTGGTTAGCTTTAGAACTCCAGAAAACTCTGCATGAACAAAATTCTTATATACGTGAAATATTATGAATTATATCATATCTGATACTTGTGACATAAAACAACAACATTTTTGTAAAATTACAACTCCCTACGTCAAACACATTGAAGGAATAAATAGATGTATCATCAGTCTTCACATACCAGTCAAAACTCCTTACAGGTGTATTGCTGTAAGACCACATCTTATTTAAAATATAGGACATAGAGGATCAAGCATCATGTGGAATTTTAACTTCGTAAGCGAAACTGTTTCTGAGAAATGATTTTTTGTCATCAGGACTTATCCCCCACACCAGTCAAGCCGCTTAGAGATGTATTATTCTAATACCACGTTTCATTTAAAATCTAAAACATAGAAGATCAACCGCCGTGTGAAATGTTCTCCTCGAATGTTTTAAGAGAGATGAATATTTTTTCATCAGATCTCACCCCAGCCACAACCCCTTAGAAGTGTATTGTTTAAAGACCACTTTTGTTCAAAATCTAAGACATACTGTACAGGAGCAACAATCATCTGAAATTTCAACCTCGTATGCCAAACGGTTTCAGAGATATTAATTTTTTATGGTCACACTCTCTGTCAAAAACCCCTTAAATAGGTATTTTTAAGAGTACTTCCTATTTAAAATCGAAAACATAGAGGAGAAATTACAGTGTGAAATTTCTACCTCGTTTATTAAACAGTTTGAGAAAAATTTAAAAAAAATCAATGGGCCGCTCCCCCAGTAAAAACTCCTTAGGAGTATATTGTTTTAAGGCAACTTCGTATTTAAAATCGAAGGCGTGGTGGAGCAAGCATCATGTAAAGAATTTCACCCTTATATCAGACTTCACAACACCCCATCCCACCCCCGTCAAAACCCTTAAGTGTATAATATAGTTTTAATATAACTTCATATACAAAATCTTAAATATAATGCTATGAGCGCAACCATCATGTCTCGTTTTAACATCGTAAATCAAATGGTTTCAGAGAAATGAATATTTCTGTGATCAGGCAGCAATCCCCGGTCGAAACCCGTTAGGAGTATATTGTTTCAAGACCACTTTTCTTACAGCTCAAATTTCAACCTCGTATTTCAAATGGTTTGAGAAAAATGCCTATTTATGTCATGAGACTTCACACCCATTCAACCTCCTTAGGGGTGTACTGTTTAAAGACCACTTTTTATTTAAAATCTTAAGATATATGGGAGGAATCATTACGAGAAATTTCAAGCTCGTATGTCACACTATTTCAGAGAAATGAATAGTTATGTCGTCAGGCCTCACCGCCTCCCCCACCAGTCAAACACACTAAGGGGTGCATTTCTTTAACCTTTTCCATCCCATGCCCGAGTTAACTCGGATGTCAACATTTCTCCTGCTGTCCCAAACACGAGTTAATTCGGATTTAAAGCAATACGCTCTTGTTCACTTCCGAGTTCAGTCCAACGCTGTTGACATGCTTTGTTCAGACGACGGACGATTCATAAATCGTCTTACCGTTTTTTGACGATAATTATGTGCCTTGTGTTTTTCTTTCACAGCTGTCTTCTGAGACGGGTGCACGGGTGTGTAACGAAAACATAACGAAAGATTATATTTTAGAAATTGTAGGCAGTGATGATGAGTCTAATTTTTTATTAATATAGTGGAGATAAGTTTCAGTGAAACAAGCCGTCGACATTTATCACGCCAAGTTCTTTCAAGGTTTGGGAAAATTGTTAGGAGAAAACTATTGCTAATATTGTCGTTCCATGACTTTTCAGTAGCTGTGTAAATACAAAGTATTTATGGCCTATTACAATCACTGTCGAAACGTCCAGAAAAATCGGGTATGGGGCATGCATAAGGCTGAAAGAAACTTGGGAGTGAAAAGGTTAAGGTCATTTCTTATTTAAAATCTATTCAATATAGAAGCAACCATCATCTGAAATTTCAACCTCATATGTCAATCGGTTCCAGAGATATGAATATTTATGTTATCGGGACTTACCCCATCCTTAGAGGTATATTATTTTAAGACAACTTTTTATTTATAAATCTAAGGCAAATAGGAAAACCATCATATGAAATGTCAAGCTCGTATTTGAAGCGGTTTGGGAGACATTATTTATTTTTCGTGAATTAACCCCCATTTAAGCCCCAAAGGCTGAACAGTTTTCTAAAGCAGTCTTAGTTAACATCTAGCACATAAAGAAGCAATCATTGAATGAAATTCAAATTTGCCCGGTGAATGGATTAGGAGGAATGAACATTTTGGTTTCTAGGGTTTTACCCCCAATTCATCCCTTTCGGTAGGAATTTTTTGAAGTACTTCCTTAGTGGGGGCCTGCAATGCAATAGAAAATTACCACTAAAATTTAATTTCTTTACGTCCCGTAGTTTTGGCAGGGCGTTGACTGAAAACCAGTCAGGACATTGCCTTTTATATATTACTAGCTGATGTACCCGTGCTTCGCTAAGGAATTCTACCTGGTATATAGAAATCTAGGTTAGGTAGTGTACCCATTGTGATAAAGATTGTATTAAATTGCATAGCTCTTAACGTTGCCCTAGAAATGCGACGGGGATCTCACCAAACATCTTTTCTCATGTGAAGACTGGGTTAGGGAATTTTCATTGTAAGGGTAGGCCCGCTTGCCTACCATCAGTCACAATCAGGTTGGTGATTTCTCATTATAATGGCAGACACTCACTCACCATCTACCTTTCTACGTCCCCAGAAAGACTGTCTTAGTGGTTTTCCTAACTGAAATGAACATAGGTCATAGGAATGGCGCGATTAAAAGCAATGCTTTCATATGAAGTACTCGATCAATTAAAAGAACCACACATTTACTCGCTTTTAACGAACAGTACTACGCTGCCGATCTAATAGTCCAGAGTTACAGAGCTAAAATAACCAAGCCGCAGACAGCCGTGGGCCGTGGAATCTCTTCGTCTTTTTCCGGCTGAGCGGGTAGGACAGACAGTGGAGAGTCGCATGGCAAAAACTCTGCCCTTTTACTAATACATTTCCTAGGAGTACCCGATGACTCGGAAAATCTCAATTCACTACACTGGCGGCGGTAAGATCTATTTGATTTGGAAGCAATTTTTTTCTCCGAGCCAGAGGAGAAACCCCCTCTTCACTGCTAATTTGGAATAAAAGGAATGTAAAACTTAATAAAAGTGAGGAGGAAGAAGCTTTTCGTAAGAAACGGCTCTTTTCAGGTTGAATTTTGAGTTATTTAGTTTATTCAGGTGTTATAATTTGGAATAGGCTAAATTGTAATTCTAGACCAGGTCATACTACTACAACTAAGTGAGCCTCTACCTTAAGTGTACAGACTGCTCATTCAAAACAGTGTCAGAGTAGGGATCGAATAGCCGGAATACTATGATGAACCAGTGTGTTACGTACTTGCAGTATCAGAATATGTATGAACCAGAGGAATTACATGCTAAAGAAGGAAGTTTTCTAACTCCCCAGCTGTTTCCAGCCAATATTCAATCAGGCTGTTATACTCGGTACGCAGCAGTACTCCCATCTACTGGAGTAGATTGCCAGCATAAGGGACAAAGAACATCATAACAAACAAAGGTCAATGTAATGTTATTGTTGATCAATGTTATACGCTTTCGATATTCTAGGCCTTCACATTTAGTTTTCTTCCGACTCTGAAATGCCACTCTTATCATAGTCGGTACGTAAAACTGAATAAAATATAAATGTATTTTCTATCACGTTTGTTATGTAATACTTTTCGATAGGACAAGTAACATAGGTATTTCAAAATTAAATTTTAGGCGCCTTCCCCTAAACTCCAATTTCATCCAGGATGAATAAAATTGTTTATAGCAGTAGTATAAGCCAGGGATTCGGCGGCCACCTCAACCACCGGCTCTTGGTAGAGGTCTCCACCTCAATCAATCAATCAATCAATCAATCAATCAATCAATCAATCAATCAATCAATCAATCAATCAATCAATCAATCAATCAATCAATCAATCAACACTGATCTGCATTTCGGGCAGTCGCCCAGGTGGCAGATTCCCTATCTGTTGTTTTCCTAGACTTTTCCTAAATGATTTCAAATAAATTGGAAAATTATTGAACATCTCCCTTGGTAAGTTGTTCCAATCTCCAACTCCCTTTCCTATAAATGAATATTTACCCCAGTTTGTCCTCTTGAATTCCAACTTTATCTTCATATTGTGATCTTTTCTACTTTTATAAACGCCACTCAAACTGATTCGTCTACTAATGTTATTCCACGCCATCTCTCCGCTGACAGCTCGGAACATACCACTTAGTCGAGCAGCTCTCCTTCTTTCTCTCAATTCTCCCCAGCCCAAACTTTGCAACGTTTTTGTAACGCTACTCTTTTGTCGGAAATCACCCAGAACAAATCCAGCTGCTTTTCTTTGGATTGTTTCCAGTTGTTGAATCAGGTAATTCTGGTGAGGATCCCATACACTGGAACCATACTCTAGTTGGGGTCTTACCAGAGACGTTTATGCCCTCTCCTTTATATCCTTACGACAACCCCTAAATACCCTCATAACCATGTGCAGAGATCTGTACCCTTTATATACAATCCCATTTATGTGATTACCCCAATGAAGATCTTTCTTTATATTAACACCTAGGTACTTACAATGATCCCCAAAAGGAACTTTTACACCATCAACACAGTAATTAATACTGAGAGGACTTTTCCTATTTGTGAAACCCACAACCTGACTTTTAATCCCGTTTATCATCATACCATTGCCTGCTGTCCAAGGTCATGTTTGTAAACAAAGCCACGTGCTCTTGTTTGTAAACAAATACACGTATTTTTGACAGCCATATGCTTTTCGACAGCTGTCAAGCTGACAGCCACGTGCTTTTTTGACAGCAGGCATCTTTATTGTAAACAAAGCCGCGTGCTCTTCTGACAGCCACGTGCTCTTTTGACAACTGACAAGCTGACAGCCACGGGCTTTTTTGACAGCGGGCACCTTTAATCAACAAAGCATCGTGCTACCCTCTTTACGGTACTAAATCTCATCGTGGTGGTGGGTGATTTAAGATCCACGTGCTTTTTGACAGCTGTTATCCGCCATCTTTTACCGCTAACCTCAGTGCTGCCTGTGTACGACACTAAGGCGGGCAATTTCCACGTGCTTTCCTTGACAGGTGAGATCTTTAAACAACAAAGCATCGTGCTGCCATCTTTACGGTAATACCTTTGAAATGCGGTGGCGGCAATTTCTACGTGCTTTTTGACAGCCGCCATCTTTAATGAATCAATTCAATGTCAATCAGTCAATCACTACTGATCTGCATTTAGGGCAGTCGCCCAGGTGGCAGATTCCCTATCTGTTGTTTTCCTAGCCTTTTCTTAAATGATTGTAAAGAAATTGGAAATTTAATGAACATCCCCCTTGGTAAGTTATCCCAGTCCCTAACTCCCCTCCCTATAAACCAATATTTTCCCCAATTTGTCCTCTTGAATTCGAACTTTATCTTCATATTGTGATCTTTCTACTTTTAAAGACACCACTCAAACGTATTCGTCAACTGATGTCATTCCACGCCATCTCTCCACTGATAGCTCGGAACATACCACTTAGTCGAGCAGCTCGTCTTCTTTCTCCCAATTCTTCCCAGCCCAAACTTTGCAACATTTTTGTAACGCTACTCTTTTGTCGGAAATCACCCAGAACAAATTGAGCTGCTTTTCTTGGACTTTGTCCAGTTCCTGAATCAAATAATTCTGGTGAGGGTACCATACACTGGAACCATACTCTAGTTGGGGTCTTACCAGATACTTAAATGCCCTCTCCTTTACATCCTTACTACAACCCCAAAGTACCCTCATAACCATGTGCAGAGGTCTGTACCCTTTATTTACAATCATATTTATGTGATTACCCCAATGAAGATCTTTCCTTATATTAACACCTAGGTACTTACAATAATCCCCAAAAGGAACTTTCACCCCATCAACGCAGTAATTAAAACTGAGAGGAATTTTCCTATTCATTTCATGACTGGAATTTTGAAAAAAAAAAGCGTTATTGTATCTTATCAGCGTAAAAATGTCTGTGTCAAGGAATATTATGAAATCAGTTCTGTTTTAACTCTGTAAAAGAAGTTAAAGTTCTCTATTGTGATCTAGTGGTACAAATGTCAGAGTAAGTTAATTGTGTGGTGCACTATGTTATTTGCCTGATAGTGTTTATATTATTATTATTTTTGTATTATTATTATTATTATTATTATTATTATTATTATTATTATTATTATTATCATTTCACCATCAGCACCCTGTATTTGAGTATTCGTGGAGAATCTATAACTTGAAGTGATTCACTTCGGTTTTGTAACGTATAGCTTACTTTGTTCTTGCTGCTAAGAACAACAAATTTGTAGAATAAATGACATAATCATGAGAACGCAATTAATTCTAGCATTGGATAACGTGTAGGAAGTAGATCGCTGAGTGAAGATATTGCATAAGCC